>NC_138774.1:155542508-156057508 GCF_965119305.1 Pelophylax lessonae
AAATGAAATTTACATCCTTTTTTTTCCCACAAATAGAGCTTTATTTTGGTGGTATTTGATCACCTCTGCGATTTTTATTTGTTGCGCTATAAACAAAAAAATAAGGGACAATTTTGAAAAAAAAAAAAACAATATTTTTCACTTTCTGCTATATAACATTCTCAAAAAAAAATGTAAAAATCAAAAGTATTCAACATTTTAGGCCAATTTGTTTTCTGCTACATATTTTTGGTAAAAAAATTTGCAATGAGCGTATTTTGATTGGTTTGCCCAAAAGTTATCGCATCTACTAACTACGGGAAAGATTTATGTCATTTTTAATGTTTTTTTTTTTTTTACTAGTAATGGCGATGATCTGCGATTTTTTGCGGGACTGCGACATTGTAGCGGACAGATCGAACCCCTAACTGACATTTTTGACACTTTTGGGGGTACCCATGACATTACTACAGTAATCAGTGCTAAAAATATGCACTGTTACTGTAATAATGACACTGGCAGGGAAGGGGTTAACAGTAAAGGTGATCAAATGGTTAAATGTGAGCCTAGGGGAGTGATTCTAACTGTGGGGGGGGGGGGGGGGGGGGTTGGACTTGTGAAATGATCACAGAGACATGCGATCCTATATAGCAGGATTACATGAGCTCTGTGATCATGCCAGGGAGAAGGACGGTCGGCTGTGTTTAGAACAGCCGACCGTCCTTCTCTCTCAGCAGGGAGAGATCAGGGCTGTCAGGCGGCAATTGGAGCCGCCTGACACCCGCATCGGCTTCCCAGCTGACGATCGGGGGTCTAGCGGCCTTCAGGAGAGCGACGTAGACCTACGTCGCTTTGCCTGTCCGTGACACTCTGCCGCAGTAAAAAGGCGGCGGGTGGTCCGGAAGTTGTTAACTAAACTTTTAGTGAAGTGCAAACGCTGAAGTTTGCTCATCCCTTTGTCCGTTCTGTGTAGCACAGGGCTCTGTCACTGTTGTGGCTTCTCTGGTTGTAAAGGCAGAAGGTGTTCTTTATCTTACTGCATTCTATGCATTATGATAAAAAAACCTTCTATGTGCAGCCCCCCTCAGCTCCCTAATACTTACCTGACTTCCCTCTCAATCCAACGATGTGGCACGAGGACCACAAAGTCTTGGGACTTTCCCTCCTGATTGGCTGAGACACACAGCGGGCACCATTGGCTCCAGCTGCTGTCAATCAAAGTAATTGAGCCAATGAGGAGAGAGAGGGGGCAGGGCCATGCCGTGGCTTCGTGTCTGAATGGACACACAGAGCACCGGCTCTGTTCGGGTGCCCCCATAGCAAGCTGCAGTACTTTCCCAGTCTCTATTTCAGAAAAAGTTTGCAGATAAGGGGTTCTGAGTTTATCCTGACTTTTCTGGACTGCATGCTTGTTCCAGGTCAGTGAGTGGAGAAATGCTGAAGCCAGATAGAGCCAGGCAATCAGCATTTACATGCAAAGATAAACAATGGCAACTGCCATTTTCTTTCTCAGTACAGGTTTTCTTTAAAATGTTTACTTTCTGGAAGGCCTGACAGTATGCAAATTAGGCGATCCCCTGACCTTTTTTCTTCATTTTTTTCACTTTTCCTGATTGGGCGTCTCTTCCTAAAATTTAGCCAAAACCTTTTTTATTTAAAAAATAGAATGGAGAGGGGTTAGATTTTAACTGTTTTCCCATACCTCTCACCTACCTTCCTGATATGACAAAGAGGGACATTTTTTAGTTACAAAGTATGTAGGAAAGGACATGCCACCTGTCATGCCCCAAATTACATGCACTATGAAGAACATGATTGGTTAAACCCAAATAAAGTGTTTTTTTCCCACCAGTACCTTACCTTTATACTGGCTTTTCAAAATAATCAGTGCAATAATTTAGATGTTGGATCCAAGGTCTATTGTAAAATACATTTTTTTGGTAAATAGTAATTTTTTTTTATAGACATCACATAAGAATAAAAAAGAGGGACACTTGGGAAACAAGGATCTTCAGAGGGATTTGTGAAAAGAGGGACAGTCCCTCCAAATCAGGGTCAGTTGGGAGGTATGCTATCTAGGGCTCCATTAGAGATAGTAACACTCACTTCCTGTTCTAATGACAATATTTGCCCAGACAGGAAGTAACAGGACAGGAAGTAAGAAAAAATTGCTTTGCTTTAGTACAATGTTTCTCAAATTTTTTTCAGTCAAGGCACCCTTTAAAAGCCAGTACTCTCTCGAGGCACTCCATTTTAAAATGTAAAGAACTAAACAAATAGCTTTACATAATGCAGCAACATCCACACATGCAGGACAACCAAAATTAGAGGTGATTTATCCTTACCTTTGCACACTGGCTCTGACTGGTATTCCAGCATTTCTCTTCTCCCTCGCTCCACTAAAGTGACCTCGGTGCTGATGGAGAGGAGCAAACAAGGATGCAGGTGCCTGCCATCCTCCTGATCCTTCATCAGTGGCGGTTAGGATGCCAGCGGCTGGCCCTGATAGTATTGCTGCACAATAAAAACCTGTGGTTAGTATAAAAAAGAGGCAAGCCTGATCCACTTGCTGGCTTGTTGACAATTTTCGGGCAATTTGTGGCAATTTTTAGGCATTTTTCAAGGCACCCCAGAAGAACCCAGAAGGTACACTGGTTAAAAAAGACTACTTTAGTAGAATGGGCAAAAAATGGGGTTCCCCTTGTGGGACTTTATAGGCACATAAAATATATACTATGTATGAAATTATATGAAGAAGGTATTTGAAAAAATATAAATTTTATTATAAACACAAATAATGATTAAAAGCAGTACAGGCAAAAGAGAGACAGATAGATCAACCGTAGTAGTCTGAACTAAAACCCAACATGTTTCGAAGCCAAAGGGAAGATTTTGCTTCTTCTTCAGGGGAAGGGTTCAAACGGTACTCTAATGAATAAGAGAATATAGACAATGCAAAAACCATGAATTTTTGAAGGTTTTTTGAGAAAGAAAACATTCCAACATGACTCTTTTGAGTTTTACATAGTAATTATGATAGCAATAACGAGTACTTACAGGGTTGGAAAATAACTGTGCTCAGGTAGCCTGCACGGTTAAAAGCATCTGGTGGGTGGGGTCACCTCAAACTATTCCAAGCGGCTGCTGACGCCCTCCAAAAACGTCTATTACGTAGGGGTTATTCTAAGAAATCGCTTAAACAAGCTTACCAACGTGCCCTTAATAGTGACAGAGACATACTACTAGCCCCAAAAACATCAGTGGGTTCTAATAAGGAAGATATCATAAGGATTATAACACCTTATAATCAGCAACATCAAAAAATTAGACGTATTGTCTCCAAACACTGGCACCTACTGGCCTCGGATCCTATATCGGGCCAATATGTGTCAGATACACCTAACTTTACTTATAAAAGGGCCCCAGCATTAAGAGACAAAATAGTCCGTAGCGAGTTCCGCGACACTGTCACATCCACTTGTTGCAAATATAGAGGGACATACATGTGCGGCAGTTGTAAATACTGTGGCTACATGTTTACACAAAAATCCCCCATATTGCCGAATGGAGATGTTCATCGACCTAAGCATTTTGCCAATTGCCGCACGATAGGCGTGGTTTATCTCCTGCTTTGTTCTTGCCAGTGTTTTTACATTGGTAAGACCAAGCAGGAGTTCTGGCAACGCGCATACCGCCATCTTTTAAGCATGAGGAAAGCAGACCCTGAGCTACCTTTAGGTAGACACGTGGCTACTGTACATGCCGGCAAAATGCCTAAGGTTAAGTTTTTGATTCTCGACCGAGTCCATCCAGCCCCTAGAGGAGGGGACTGGAATAAGTCCCTCCTCCAACTTGAACTAAAATGGATATATTGTCTTAGGGCCACTGAGCCCCCAGGACTTAATGGATCTTTATCATTCAAGCCCTTCCTTGAGGGTTTTAACTCTGGAGGAATGGAGATTTAATTCCCTCTGCCTTAACCAGACGGCCATCCACCCCTAATCATACTTCAGGGCTCTCTCATAACATCATACTAGTCCCAGTATCCATATACCTATATGCTCTACTGCTCTGGCCTCAAGTATGTTCTGTATTGTACGATATTATGTTAACATGCAAATCTTCTTTTTACAAAAATTATATAACAAAATTAATTTCTTTTGATATTGTTATGCATAACTATATGTACATGCTTCGATGTTTGCTGTATTGTTATTGACATAAATTGCATGTATGTTCCTCTTCCCTGTATGTTGACCCTGTCATTTTATATTCCAGTGTCTGCAACTTGTCTACATCTGTGGGTCGTGTCCTTGCTGATATTTACATTTAAAAACCACAACCTCTAATTATGCCTAATCGATATAATTATGATACATTCTTTCTTGCATTCTTCTTTGCAATTTTTCCCAATTAATTTGGTTTGTAGATTCTTTCCAGCAATCTATGTTGGCTCCGGGTGTTGCCCCTCCTCCAATGTGCGTCCCGACACGGGGAGACATATACCGCGTTATCGCGGTAGCTTGGTCCTATTTCCCATCCTCTGTGCCCTTTGCGGTTCAGCCCGGACCAATCGGCAGCCTTAGTGCATCTGCACTTCCGGCTCTGACCCCCGTGTCGGTGGAGCGCAGATGCCGATCCCGCCCACGTTGCGTCATGGGTGACGCATGTTGTTTGTGGGCGGGCTCGGCACCGGCGTTCCGGGAAGCCCTTCCTTTGAAGCCAGCTGTTCTACGTCTTGCACTAATTAACTAGCACTTCTATAGTGCGCCTCTCGCAATACACAGCCAGCGCATTTGTTTGCTGGCTGTGGTGCTGAGAGGACGCTGTTTGCCTTACCATCATCTACATTCAGGTACTGACTCTATATATTTTACCCAGCCTTTCCAAAAAACCCCCATATTTCTTCCTGATCGGCTCTGCTTTTCTAGTCATACTCTATTGCGACTTTATTGCCCGCTTTATGTTGGGCTACCTTTTTGGTACATATTTTTATAATGCTCCTTATGTATTTACTATATCATTCATAGATATGCAGCTACTTTATATGCCGACACTCATTAGTATATGAATTTCTTTCCCTTTTTTTGCTCATTTCGCTACACATATCAATGTACTTAGCTCTGATCTGTTCATTTTTCAGACCGGCGCTACCTACATCCTTGCCACTCACCTATGCTTAAAGGCTGTCCCTGGCTTCTCCTAATTAAGGACTTCAGACGTCCATTGATTAGGGGCTGCACACCTGATGTCAACAGCTGTTGGTTTATCGACTAGAATACCCACTTACCATCTTACTTATTTCATTTTGATCGCAAGGACACTCGCACCCACCAGATGCTTTTAACCGTGCAGGCTACCTGAGCACAGTTATTTTCCAACCCTGTAAGTACTCGTTATTGCTATCATAATTACTATGTAAAACTCAAAAGAGTCATGTTGGAATGTTTTCTTTCTCAAAAAACCTTCAAAAATTCATGGTTTTTGCATTGTCTATATTCTCTTATTCATTAGAGTACCGTTTGAACCCTTCCCCTGAAGAAGAAGCAAAATCTTCCCTTTGGCTTCGAAACATGTTGGGTTTTAGTTCAGACTACTACGGTTGATCTATCTGTCTCTCTTTTGCCTGTACTGCTTTTAATCATTATTTGTGTTTATAATAAAATTTATATTTTTTCAAATACCTTCTTCATATAATTTCATACATAGTATATATTTTATGTGCCTATAAAGTCCCACAAGGGGAACCCCATTTTTTGTCTAAACATTAGGGATGTGGCACACATAAAGCGCTAGGCTGAAGCACCCCATTCACTTTAGTAGAATGGGAAAAGGTTAGAAACCCCTGGTGATTTTTATTTCTGTCTGTGTCCCTGTTGCTGACTTTCCCTCACTTCCTGTCTGATGAAATTGTTGTCAGGCAGGAAGTGAAAGTAAACTCTTTATGGCCGGGTTCACACATGCTGCGGAAGAGGGTCTGGTGCATCCCTGTTCTCTGTTTCAGGTGCAAATCAGGTCCAAATTTTTGCCTGAATTCAGACCTGAAACTGAGCAAAACACGCACAGGACCCTTTTCCAGTGTGGATCGTGGCCGCCCTGGAACTGTGTGATCCGGCTCCATTGAATGTCGGTCACAGTCTCCTGTCATGCAAATTGGATGCAGGGAAACCTGCATTCAATTCGCATAAGTGTTATCCCAGCCTAACAGAGCCCGGATAATAGTAAAGACCGGAAAAGACCTAAAATCTTTGTCTACCAAATCCAAAACAAGACAAAGAAAACTGTTTTTGATTTTGCATGCACACAATGGTAATTATTATATCAGTTAGTTATATAGCGCAAACAATTTACACAATGCTTTGCATACTGTAAATTCACATCAGTTCCTGCCCTCAAGGAACTAACAACTCAAAGTTATTATCTCACATCTATTCTAAGGAGTATAGAGGCACATTCAGTATCGAAGGTCATCACACTTCATGTTGTTTATTAAAAGTTGTTTATTGCAATTCATGGTTCACAGGTAATGAGTAGAGCCAACGCGTTTCAGGGTTGGTGCCTTCCCGTTTGTCAGGGCTGTGATAGTAGGTTTCCTGGGAACTGGAGGTCTAAAGTAACAGAAGCCTGTTAGGTGCTTCCAACTAATTAAAAAATGGCATGACATTTCTCAGTCAGCTGACAGCACCTAACAGGCTTCTGTTACTTTAGACCTCCAGTCCCTACTATAACCATTACCACAGCCCTAAGGAAGGGAAAGGCACTTCTCACAAAACATGTCTACACATTTCCTATGAATCGTGAATTGCAATAAACAACTTTTAATAAACAACCCAGATGTGACAACCTTTGATCCTGAGCGCGCCTCTATGCCCATTCAGCAGGCAGAAGTCGAGACCTTAACAGGGCTTACCCACTTTTGACCTTCACCACCCACTCTCCCCCGTGAAGGACGACAGATCCCAGATCAGAGATCACCCCCATTGCTGACACACACATTGTATCTCACAACTAAACACACACTAGGGCCAATTTAGAGCGATTTAATGAACATGGTACCCCAACATTTCATATTCCTGATATGTGCCTGCTGTACCATGTACTTTTATGAAAAACTATCCTATTCTCTTTGTATTACTTCCTTTGTGTGAAATCCCTGGTGTTCTTCCCAGTCTCTCTCTGCTTTCCTATCAAAAACTGACCCCGCTAGTCATGAGAGCACACCTTGGTCAGTTTTCTGACTGTGCTGGGAATTCAGCCTGCTCTCCTTCAATCATCATACATGCTTCCCCTGCACAGACATTTACTGGGAAGACCAGTGTGCTGCTGTTTCTCCTCATCTGGCTCTCTGAGCTCCTTATGCAGTAGAGAACAATCGGTATGTAATCACTAGTGATGTCGCGAACCTAAAATTCGCCGTTCGCGAACGGCGAACGCGAACATCGGCAAATGTTCGCGAACCGGCGAACCGGGCGAACCGCCATAGACTTCAATAGGCAGGCGAATTTTAAAACACACAGGGACTCTTTCTGGCCACAATAGTGATGGAAAAGTTGTTTCAAGGGGACTAACAACCTGGACTGTGGCATGCCGGAGAGGGATCACGCAAAAAAAAGTTCTTAAAAATTATAATTTTTTGATAGAGAGCCAATTATTGGAAAAATTAAAAAAAAATAAAAATAAAAAATTTCTTTGGATTTAGCATCTGGGAGGTCTAAAATGTGTACCTGTCAAGTTTCAGCTCTGTAGCATGTCCAGAACCCCTAAAAAACAGCATTTTTCTTATATTTTCAGGAATACGGCTTCTCTGCGGCTGGCTTTTTCTCTTGCAGGCATTTAGCGGGCATTTTTTTAGGCAGGCATGTCATTTTTTGTATTTAGTGTCTGGGGGGTCTAAAAAGTGTACCTGTCAAGTTTCAGCTCTGTAGCATGTCCAGAACCCCTAAAAAACAGCATTTTTCTTATATTTTCAGGAATATGGCTTCTCTGCGGCTGGCTTTTTTTCTTGCAGGCATTTATCGGGCATTTTTTTAGGCAGGCATGTCATTTTTTGTATTTAGTGTCTGGGGGGTCTAAAAAGTGTACCTGTCAAGTTTCAGCTCTGTAGTATGTCCAGAACCCCAAAAAAACAGCATTTTTCTTATAATTTTTAGTAGAAAACTAATGCAGTGTCTTTCCAGCTGTCTTTTTTTCTTTCTGGCAAGCTGAAATATGATATGCCAAGGCAAACATGCCTATCAGTTGAGCTATGACACAGACAACACTGCACACATGGGGAAATATGTAAAACAAAAAACAGGAAAAGGAAATTAGGTGACGGACACAAAACATGATATTGTGATTGGCCAAATAAAAAGTCGCCTCGCGATGAGGTCGCGCCAAAGTCGCGCTAAGTCGCGCCAAAGTCGGACTGGAAGCGACGCTACTTTAGTGGTAGCGGCAGTGTAAACCAGCACTAAAACATCCAGTGTGTGAATACGATCAGGTATGATGTTTTATCGGTCAAGTAGTGTAAGGGTTACGTCCGTCGCCCGCTTCACAGTGACAGACCAAACTCCCCGTTTAACAGTCAGTCAGTCCATTTGCACAACCGCAAACTCCCCATTTGCACAAGGTTGGATACCAAGCTAGCCATGTCCCGTTCCTTGTCCTCACCAGACTTGTATAAAGTACTCGAAATTTCTACTTGAGTAAAAGTACAAGTGCTCGATCAAAAAGTGACTTGAGTAGAAGTGGAAGTGCTCGCAGAAAAAGTTACTTAAGTAGAAGTACTAAAGTATTCAACATTTTTTTTACTTAAGTATTGCAAGTAGTTTTTTCAAAAAAATTGCTACTTAAGTACTAAAAGTAAAAAGTACCAGTAGTTTTGAAAAAAAATTTCTACTCAAGTACTGAAAGTAGAAGTACAAGTACTGTGTTATGTAGTTATTAAAGAAAGAAGTCAAAAGTTTGAACATCATATTGTTTTTTATTATTTCAAATGATTTATTCAAATGATTAACCTGTGTTTGTTAGTAGTTTCTTGATGCACTTTAAGCGCTGTAGCACCATTTATTTGTTTGTTTCATATTTTCTTTTTATTGGAAAGATTTGGTATAGCAGCTTTTATTATACGCAGCCTTTATTTTCGTATGCGCTGATTTACAAATTACATTATACACATTTTTTTGAACTTCATGAAACCTGCCATCTACTGTTCTGGCTGTGGTAATTTTTTTAAAAGTAACGAGTAACTATGCAGCACAAAAAAAAAATACTTGAGTAGAAGTATCGAAATCATCGAAAAAATGTAGTGAAGTAAAAGTAGAAGTAGGAGAAAAAAATTCTACTCTAGGAAAGTAGAGATACCGCATTTCGGTACTTAAGTACAGTACTTAAGTAGTTCTACTTCGTTACTATACATCTCTGGTCCTCACTGACATCATTGAAGGTCTCTTCCTCCACCCAGCCACGTACAACACCAAGGGTCCCTGAAAGGTGAGAACAAGCCCCCTGGGACGCCTGCTGTGGCTGGTATTCCACCTCCTCAAAGCCACCTTCCTCCTCTGACTTCTCTTCTTCAGACTCCTCTCTCTGCGTTGCCACAGGTCCAGCAATTGACAACGACAAGGCTGCTTCTGGTGGTGATGGGGACCACAACTCTTCCTCTTCATGCTCATCTACAGCCTGATCCAGTAGTCTTCGCAGGGCAAGCTCCAGAAAAAACGCATATGGGATGAGGTCGATGATGTTGCCTTGGGTTCGACTGACCACCAGGGTTGTCATCTCCGCAAAAGGACGCATGAGCCTACAGCCATTGTTCATGAGCATTCAGTAACGCGGCCAAAAAATACCCAGCTCCGCAGAAAGAATGAAAGAAAATGAATGTTTTTTCTATGAAAAATTATCCTGCGGATCGCTTTTGGTCTGTACACAATGAAGCAACGACCTTATCATCTGGGGTGTGCCAACACAATCCTAGAGGTGATCGCTTCATTGTGATACGCAAGCCCCTTCACCACGACAAGGTAACGATCACAAAGGGGAATTGACACATGTATGTGCCTTTTTTTTTGTTTTTTGTTTTTTTGCAGCCACAGTGTAGCACCAGAGGCCAGAAAAATTAGGCATGTACACATGCATGAAAAAGCAGGTATTGTTGCAGCCGCTGCTGTAGCAGCGGCCTGAAAGATTTAGGTTTTAAGGCAGAAAGTGCACTAAAACATTGCGGCTTGAACCGTAGTTGGTGGCGGAGACGTCACGTAAGTCATCCGGCATGCAGAGAATGATTATATACAGCAGCGTGTGGACCATTTTTAGGCCAAGGCATCTCAGTCATCACCAGGCCTTTTTTAGTCAAATGCATCCCCCACTGTCAGTCCCTTCGGGATCCATGCCTCATTCATCTTAATAAACGTGAGGTAATCAAGACTTTTTTGACCTAGGCGACTTCTCTTCTCAGTGACAATACCTCCTGCTGCGCTGAAGGTCCTTTCTGACAGCACACTTGAAGCGGGGCAGGCCAGAAGTTCAATGGCAAATTGGGATAGCTCAGGCCACAGGTCAAGCCTGCACACCCAGTAGTCAAGGGGTTCATCGCTCCTCAGAGTGTCGATATCTGCAGTTAAGGCAAGGTAGTCTGCTACCTGTCGGTCGAGTCGTTCTCTGAGGGTGGACCCCGAAGGGCTGTGGCGATGCATAGGACTAAAAAAGCTCCGCATGTCCTCCATCAACAAGACGTCTGTAAAGGGTCCTGTCCTTGCCGGCGTGGTTGTGGTGGTAGGAGGAGGATTACTTTCACCTCTTCCCCTGTTGGATTCCCATTGTGCTGTGACATCACCCTTATATGCTGTGTAAAGCATACTTTTTAACTTATTTTGTAGCTGCTGCATCCTTTGCGACTGCCGGTAATTGGGTAACATATCACAGACTTTCTGCTTATACCGGGGGTCTAGTAGCGTGGCCACCCAGTACAGGTCGTTCTCCTTCAGCCTTTTTATACGAGGGTCCCTCAACAGGCATGACAGCATGAAAGACCCCATTTGCACAAGGTTGGATGCCGAGCTACTCATGTCCAATTCCTCGTCCTCACTGATGTCATTGAAGGTGTGTTCTTCCCCCCAGCCACGTACAACACCACGGGTACCAGATAGGTGACAACGAGCACCCTGGGATGCCTGCTGTGGTTGGTGTTCCTCCTCCTCAAAGCCACATTCCTCCTCTGACTCCTCTTCCTCACACTCCTCTTCCAGTGTTGCCGCAGGTCCAGCAATCGATGGTAAGGCTGTTTCTGGTGGTGGTGATGGTGACCACAACTCTTCCTCTTCCTCTTCACGCTCATCTACGGCCTGATCCAGCACTCTTCGCAGGGCACGCTCCAGGAAAAAAACATATGGGATGATGTCGCTGATGGTGCCTTCGGTGCGACTCACTAGGTTTGTCACCTCCTCAAAAGGACGCATGAGCCTACAGGCATTGCGCATGAGCGTCCAGTAACGTGGCAAAAAAATACCCAGCTCCGCAGAGGCTGTCCTAGCACCCCGGTCATACAAATACTCGTTGACCGCTTTTTCTTGTTGGAGCAGGCGGTCGAACATTAGCAGTGTTGAATTCCAACGTGTCGGGCTGTCGCAAATCAAGCGCCTCACTGGCATGTTGTTTCGCCGCTGAATATCTGCAAAGTGCGCCATGGCCGTGTAGGAACGCCTGAAATGGCCACACACCTTCCTGGCCTGCTTGAGGACGTCCTGTAAGCCTGGGTACTTCTGCACAAAACGTTGCACAATCAGATTCAACACATGTGCCATGCACGGCACATGTGTCAACTTGCCCAAATTCAATGCCGCCAACAAATTGCTGCCGTTGTCACACACCACTTTGCCGATCTCCAGTTGGTGCGGGGTCAGCCACTGATCCACCTGTGCGTTCAGGGCGGACAGTAGTGCTGGTCCGGTGTGACTCTCTGCTTTCAGGCAAGTCAACCCCAAGACAGCGTGACACTGTCGTATCCGGCATGTGGAATAGCCCCTGGGGAGCTGGGGGGGTGCAGTTGGTGTGGAGCAAGACGCAACAGCAGAAGAGGACTTAGCCGAGGAGGTTAGCAAAGAGGATGGAGTAGGAGGAGTAGAGGAGGTGGCAGCAGGCCTGCCTGCAAGTCGTGGCGGTGTCACCAACTCCTCTGCAGCAGAGCCACGCATTCCATGCTTGGCAGCCGCCAGCAGGTTTACCCAATGCGCAGTGTAAGTTATATACCTGCCCTGACCGTGCTTTGCAGACCAGCTATCAGTGGTCAGATGGACCCTTGCCCCAACACTGTGTGCCAGACGGGACATGATTTCCTTTTCCACAATAGAGTACAGGTTGGGGATTGCCTTTTGTGAAAAATAATTTTGGCCGGGTACCTTCCACTGCGGTGTCCCAATAGCGACAAATTTTTTGAAGGCCTCAGACTCCACCAGCTTGTATGGTAAAAGCTGGCGGGCTAAGAGTTCCGACAAGCCAGCTGTCAGACGCCGGGCAAGGGGGTGACTCTGTGAGATTGGCTTCTTACGCTCAAACATTTCCTTGACAGACATCTGACTGTGGGCAGGTGAGCAGGAACTGCTGAAGGTGAGAGGCGGAGGGGCGGGTTGTTGATAGGGGGCATGGAGGACAGCAGTGGTTGACGTGGCTGAAGATGCTGGACCAGGAGGAGGATGGTGGCTTTCAGTTTGTGTGCTGCTTTTACTCATGTGTTGATCCCATAGGCGTTTGTGATGTGAGATCATGTGCCTTCGCAAAGCAGTTGTACCTAGGTGGGTGTTGGACTTCCCACGACTCAGTTTCTTTTGGCACAGGTTACAAATGGCATCGCTGATATCAGAGGCAGACACACAAAAAAAATGCCACACTGCTGAACTTTGCAAGGACGGCATTCTGGTGGTGGCAACAGCTTGCGTTGATTGGCGTGCTGTCTGGCTGACCCCGGGTGCCGAATCTACATGCTGTCTGACTGCGCCACTAGCTCCTTGCGATGACCTCCTCCCCCTGCTTCCAACTCGTCTCCTCCTCCTCTCTGTCTCCCCATCTGAACTTTCCCCCTCTTCTTCTGCTTTTCGAGCAGGCACCCAGGTGACATCCACAGACACATCGTCATCATCAGCCGCTTCACTTGACAACTCAGCAAAGGCAGCAGCAGCAGGTACAACATCATCATCATCATCATCACAATGTACGTCCATGTGTATAATGCTGCCTGACTGAGACATATCCCCGTTATCTACATCCTCTGGCACTAATAGTTGCGCATCACTTATTTCTTCCAACTCATGTGAAAATAACTCCTCTGACGGATCAAGTGAAGCGGCTGTGGTGCTAGTGTTGGTGGTGGTGCCGGCGGGCTGGCGAGTGGTAAATTGAGAGGTGCCCGAAGCTGAGCTGGAGGAGGATGGTGCATTAAGGTTCCGAGCGGAAGCTGTAGACGATTGGGTGTCCTGTGTAAGCCAGTCAACTATGGCCTCAGAATTTTTTGAGTTCAGGGTCTGTAGTGGCCTCTGAACACTGGGCATTATTCTAGGGCCTAAGGAAATCACAGCACCACGACCACGACGGCCCTTGCGGGGTGGCCTGCCTCTGCCTGTCATTTTTTTTTTTAATGTGTTGTTACTGTTGTACTATGAGTGCAAGCTGCTGTGCCACCTTATATATCAGTGGTGGGTGGGCAGTGGCACAGTACACTCTCTGTGGACCTGACAGCAGTCACTGGCACCCAGGCAACTGCAATTTAAAAAATATATATATTTTTTTTTACTTTGCAAGCTGCTGTGCCACCTTATATATCAGTGGTGGGTGGGCAGTGGCACAGTACACTCTCTGTGGACCTGACAGCAGTCACTGGCACCCAGGCAACTGCAATTTAAAAAATATATATATTTTTTTTTTTTTTTTGCAAGCTGCTGTGCCACCTTATATATCAGTGGTGGGTGGGCAGTGGCACTGTACACTCTCTGTGGACCTGACAGCAGTCACTGGCACCCAGGCAACTGCAATTTAAAAAATATATATATTTTTTTTTACTTTGCAAGCTGCTGTGCCACCTTATATATCAGTGGTGGGTGGGCAGTGGCACAGTGCACTCTCTGTGGACCTGACAGCAGTCACTGGCACCCAGGCAACTGCAATTTAAAAAAAATATATTTTTTTTTTTACTTTGCAAGCTGCTGTGCCACCTTATATATCAGTGGTGGGTGGGCAGTGGCACAGTACACTCTCTGTGGACCTGACAGCAGTCACTGGCACCCAGGCAACTGCAATTTAAAAAAAATATATTTTTTTTTTACTTTGCAAGCTGCTGTGCCACCTTATATATCAGTGGTGGGTGGGCACACAGTGGCACTGCAGTGGGCACAGTACACTCTGTGGACCTGACAGTCACTGGCAGCCCAGGCAACTGCAATAATAAAAAATATTTTTTTTTTCAATTTATTGCAACAAGATGCTGTGCCACCGTATATATATCAGTGGTGGGCAGTGCACTGCAGTGGGTACAGTGCACTCTGTGGACCTGACACAGCACTCACTGCAATTATGACAGAGGAAAAAAAAATATTTTTTAAAATGCCAGGTACTGTGCCTGTGCCACCCGAAATGAGTGTGGTGTGCACACAGTACAGTCTGTGGTAGGTCTGTGGCCTCTCACACACAGCGGGCAGGCAACTGCAGTCACAGTGTACAATATATATATATATATATATATATATATATATATATATATAGAAAAAACTCTATTACCTTACCAGCCCTTAAAAGGGCTTTTGGGGACGCTAGATATATATATATGTATATATATAAATAAAAAAAAAAAACCTCAATTACCAGCCCTTAAAAGGGCTTTTGGGGACACTAGATATATATATATATATATATATATATATAAGAAAGAAGAAACAACTCAATTACCAGCCCTTAAAAGGGCTTTTGGGGACGCTAGATATATATATATATATATATATATATATATATATATATATATATATATATATATAAAAATTACACAAATACCAGCCCTTAGAAGGGCTTTTTGGGGTGCTGTCCTTACAGCAGTAGTGGACCAAGAACACTGCAAGACCAGGAACACTGACTAACTGTCCCTAGCTTAACAGCAGCAGCAGCAGCTCTCCCTACTCTCACTACACACACTGCTTCAGAATGATCTAAGATGGATGCTGCCCTTGCTTATTTATAGGAGGTGGGAGGCTGTGGGAGGGAGGTAAGCTGATTAGCTGGAAATGTGCCTGCTGACTGTAAAGTTCAGGGTCAAAGTTTGCCTCAATGATGTCTTATGGGGGGCGGACCGAACATCGCATATGTTCGCCGGCAGCGGCGAATGCGAACATGCTAAGTTCGCCGGGAACTGTTCGCCGGCGAACAGTTCTATACATCTCTAGTAATCACCAATAAAAAAGGAGAACAAAAACACATTTAATTTTTTTTCTTTAAATATATACACAAATGTTTTGCCTTTCATTTCTATTTTAAACTGAATGGGTTGTTTTACAAGGTGAGGTTTCACATATACTTTAACCTGCCAGCGTACCTACAGTATAGGAGAAAAGCTATACAAGCACAGGGAGAACAAGCAAACTCCATGCCCTGTGAGTAGGATTCGATCTGAAGACTCCAGTGCTACAGGACAGAAGTACTAACCACTATGCCACTGTGCTGCCATAAGCGAAAGCTTTAGAGCTCAAGGTAGTGGAGTCGTCAATAAGCTGTACCAATTTAGATGTGCCAGATTTGCTGTGCTTTTGCTAATTTGGTATTGCATTATTTTAATTGTTTTATAATCATAAGATTCAAGGTGGCATTTAGAACCATAAAATTATTTTTTTATTGTGTTTTACAGGAAGATCAGAATAAGGGATATGTAATGTTCCTTCAGATGCACACTACGCTTCACCGAGTCCTTTGATGTTTTTTAAGGTTCTGTGTTTTTTTATGCAGCTTTACAATTTGGCCATGGGTAAAGCTCTACAATCCTACCTCCTGGCCATGGCAACCTGTTAAACAACTAATTATCTTGTCTGTGGATGAGTAATGTCTACTTTAAGAAATGCTTCAATGGAAATGATTGCAGCCTGAGTGATCTGGTTAAAATTTAGCTCACCAAGGTGAGAGAGTCTGTAAATGCAGGTGACATTTTAGGAAACATGAAAGCCTGTGTAGCTAATCGAGAGAAACAAGTCCATGTCTGACATTATTCATTTCTTCCCAGGAGAGTTAAATAGCAACATCCTTGTTTCATGGAATTCTGTTTTGTTAATTATTTCCAAACTAGGATTGATGTCAGGCCAAATAGATGTCAGAGCGAAGAAACATACGTACAATGGAGAGAAGAGGATGATAGATTTTAAAGGGTTAGTTGAACCAAAGTTATATTGTAGATTTGGCAGAGTCTTGTGCATCAGTTAGATGTTTGCTTACATCTTTTGGGATGTCCAGCTGAAATATCTGTCTGCAATAGTTGCTGGTTCCCTCTTGGGGTGTTGGGTGCTTCTGCCCAACTTGAACTGTTGTCTCTGAACCTTTTATGCAGGAGATTGGGACTTGTATGATGTATATAGAAGGTTCATACAGTCAAGAATGAAGGCAAAGAGACCTTCCTGATAAGTAGGAGTTTACTGCTCAGTCATCTACCAAGAACTAAAATATCTGAATGGGAAAGACTGGTACTAAGAAATTGTAAATAAACTGCCAGCTGCATATAGTGCCATTGAGAGATGCTAGACTCCATCAAGCCTTAACACTGGTTCCTTTGTGTTGAGATTTTATTTACATCAACTGCTCAAGCCCTAAAGAAGGGAGAGACTTTTTCCCCTAAAATGCGCTGGCTGTATCTGATGCTACCAACCAATAAATGTTTAAAAAATTACTTTAAGTGAGATAAACTTTTGTACCAGGCACTCCTCAGTACACATCTAACAGTTTACCATCTGGAAAGCACTTTCTTTGTCGCTATAAGAGAGGTAGCAGCCTAGGACCAGAACAGGGTCTACCCATACAAGACTTCAGTTATGGATCTGCTTCCATACAAGACTTCAGTTATGGATCTGCTTCCATACAAGACTTCAGTTATGGATCTGCTTCCATACAAGACTTCAGTTATGGATCTGCTTCCATACAAGACTTCAGTTATGGATCTGCTTCCATACAAGACTTCAGTTATGGATCTGCTTCCATACAAGACTTCAGTTATGGATCTGCTTCCATACAAGACTTCAGTTATGGATCTGCTTCCATACAAGACTTCAGTTATGGATCTGCTTCCATACAAGAATTCAGTTATGGATCTGCTTCCATACAAGACTTCAGTTATGGATCTGCTTCTTTGAAAATCAATTTATCATACATCCAACAGAATCGATTTTTACTTCTTTTGGTCCAGTGATATCACACACATATCAGACAAAAAGTAACTGATATGTAGATTCAGTTCTTTGTTCCTCATTAAACTGTACTGTATGTGTAATCAAAAGTTTTGGTTATACATACACTTTAATGAAGAACAAAGCATATGTGTAACTAAAACGTTTGTAGTAGGAAAGGTTTAGAACAGGCATGCCCAAAGTCCGGCCCGCGGGCCGATTGCGGCCCCCGGGCTGCTTTAATACGGCCCCACAGGTAATTTGAAAAAGTACATTGGCATCATTCATGACTTTTTTTGCTGCCATCATTAATCATCATCGGTGGGTTCATATAGCGCTTATATGTGGTTAACCCTTGTGTGACAGATTAGGGAACACGTATGCTCCGGATTGAGATGAATACATTGTAAAATCTCAGTTAATGTCAGTTGGTTTAAATCAGTTATCAATATATTTGGACACAACATGTATACTTTATGTTCCTGTTCATATTTTTTTTAACTTAAAAGTTGACAGACAACCTTTATTACCAATAATATGTAATGTACTTTACAATGTTCCTGACATATATTTCAGCTTTTTCATCCGGCCTTCAGATATGAAAGGCAGAGTGATTTAACACCTGTTTAGATTTGTCATCCATGTGATGAAATGAAAAGTATGCAGTTTGCCATAAACTTTGCATAAAATAGTTAATTTGCATTTCATTTTAATTGGTCCAAAGAATGTCAGGCAAAATGGTCGGCCCTCACGCATGTTCACTTCATTAAATCTGGCCTTTTTTGAAAAAAGTTTGGACACCCCTGGTTTAGAACACTTCTCAAGTTTATATTGCTGTCTGTGTGACTGCTAGGGTGATTGAACCTCCCTATGTGTTCTGTGACCTTTATCATTGAAGAAGAAAGTGCTGGAAAATCTTAGAAACATTTTAGAGTTTAGAGTCCCCAGAACCAGTGGGGCAAAATCATCCAATGGGGGACCACTGTCTAAGGCCTTATGTACACTGCATCTCTTCGAAAATTTCTTTCTCCTGACAGGAGAAAGCAGCGTTAAAAATATGCCTAAAGCCATGTTTTTTTAATCTCTTGCCGACCTGCCGCCGTAG
Source organism: Pelophylax lessonae (assembly GCF_965119305.1). Lineage (NCBI taxonomy): Eukaryota > Metazoa > Chordata > Amphibia > Anura > Ranidae > Pelophylax > Pelophylax lessonae. Next base: position 155,560,971 of record NC_138774.1, read on the forward strand.
TCATACTGCGGCAGATCATCTCTGTCCTGTGAAACAACGTACCTGTACGTCGCTTCATGAGACAGCCACAGGAGGAGCCAATCAGCGGGTCTGGCAGAGGCGGTGTCTGCCGGGCACCCACGATCGCTCCCCGTGGAGACAGAATGGCAGTCTGCCGATGTAAACACGGCAGACCGCTGTTCTGTCAGTGATAAACACAGGGATCCTGTGTTCCTTCTATTTAGCAACACTGGTCTCTATGTTCATCCAGCAAGCCCATCCTCCACACCAGCCTTTCTCAACCTTTTCAACACAGAGGAACCCTTGAAATACATTTTATGTCTCGGGTTCCCCTGCTAAAAATGAAAAATCTACAACTCATGACACATTAGTGTGACAGTCAGTGGGAAGAATGCTCCTTACTCTTATCATTGAGAAGAATTACCCCCTTACAGATAGCTAAAAGGAACAATGGTGTCATTGGGAACTTATGGGAGAGGCAGAAATTGCCCATTGCTCAAGGAACCCTTAGCAACCTCAGGAGGAACCCTAGTTGAGAAACCCTGCTCCACACCGTTAGAAAACACCCCCTAGGGACACATTTAACCCTTTGATCGCCCCTGGTGTTAACCCCTTTCCTGCCAGTGTCATTAGTACAGTAACAGTGCATATTTTCAGCACTGATTGCTGTAGTAATGTCACTGATCCCCCCCCCCAGAAGTGTCATGTTAGGTGTCTGATCCGTCCACAGCAATGTTGCAATCTTGCTAAAAATTGTTGCTCGCTGCTATTACTAGTAAAAAAATAAATAAAAATTACACAAATCTTTCCCCTAGTTTTCTAGATGCAATAACTTTTTTGCAAACCAATCAATATACACTTATTGGGGTTTTTTTTTTACCAAAAATATGTAGCAGAATACATATTGACCTAAAATACTGGAAAATTATGGTTTGTAATTTTATTTTTTTGGGAATGTTTTATAAGAGAAAGTAAAAAATATTGTTTTTTTTTTTTAGATTTCTCACAATTTTTTGTTTATAGCTTAAAAATTAAAAATCGCAGGAAGTGATCAAATACCACCAAAAGAAAACTATATTTGTTGGTAAAAAAACCATAAATTTTATTTGAGTACAGCATCGCACAACCATGCAATCGCCAGTCAAAGTAATGCAGTGCCGTATCGCAAAAAACGTCCTGGTCTTTAGGGAGGTAAAACATTCTGGTCCAGAAGTGGTTAAACACATTTAGATGCATTTAGATGCGTTCAGGCATGTCAAGCATTTTGGCATTCATTAATTTCATTGAAATTAATAAATCCTCAAGTGTTAAACGTGTCTAGCCCAAATGTTCCTCTCCTGAACGTGCAAGTGATGGGTTTTTCTCAAGTCATCTTCCAGGGCAGCGTCTGAATGAGAAGGCTCCTCCTATCTAGAAGCACATCATCCACCAATATAAAAAAAAGAGCAATATACCCCTGAGCCTCACTTCTATGTGCTTCCTCCAGACTGACCAATGTTAACCATCAGAAGTTTGTTGTTTTAAATTATTCTTTCAGGCCAATGTGCTATTTGCAGGGGCCTCCCTGTACAGCTACCTATCCCACTGATTTTAATTATACCGGTTAGTATGCTTAGACAGGCTACCTAGAAGAATAAAGGTATACTTTTATACATTCTCTGTTTTCTTATGGTAAGCCCAAGGTTTCCCTTCTACTTCCCCCCAACATTTTGGTGCATCCCCTATGGCTGTTTCCTGACAAACTCTATGGTTTTCTCACTTGAGGTTGCTGCTCATGCAGTGTCTGGAATAATGAAGGAACATCTATGTGGTTTCCAATATGCCATTTAGGCCCAGAGGCCCCATCTCGATCTAGGAGTGACACATTTCTGGTCTGTGGGTGAGCTGTGCAAAAAAGGGGCCACAAACATGTATTTTTCAACCTTAACAAAGACCAGGGAAACAGCAGAGCAGCATTATTTAATTTCCACTATACACAGTGAGGGAACAGCGGCCAGTGCTGGAGCAGGACTATATAGTTGGCAATATGTAACTGACCATGTTGGAAGCAACAGCATCTGCCTGTCCTGCAGATCCTATCACATAGGACAGCTCCAAGGTAAGCCAGAGATTGCACATGGCATACCACCTTGTGCTTACCTTCACCCATGCAACAATGTGGGGTACCCTTGGGAGGAAGTCCACACTTTGGTTGTTGATTGTTGTGCGTGTTTGCGTGCCTGTTAAAAGTGCAGGGTGAATGTACTTTGTGGTATTATCCACCATTGGTGTGGCAAGTTAGAGGCCGCTCCTCCCCTGCCCCGACTCCCGCTGTGACTGAATACAGAGGGAGCGAGCCTCCGGCGGTGCGCGCGCCGCCCACAAGGGGAGGAGTCCAGCGACGTAGGTCTACGTCGCTGGACATAATCTAACCACTTTGCCGCAGTACCAGCTCAGTGAGCGGTCGGCAAGTGGTTAATGCATATAATACAGTCAATGCATACCAAATAAACCAACCTCAGCTTATGTTTGGTCTAAGGTCTTTGAAGGCCTATACACTCACGATTAACTGGTTGTATCTACCACCCAATCAAAGGCCCCCAGCTGCAACTACACCAGCTCAGGGACAATAAACTACTTACGTACTTACTACCAGATTCAACCTAATTAATACCCTGATGTTACCACTGTGTCAGTGGCGGCTGGTCAATAGGGGGCGCAAAGGGGCCGCCCCCCAAGGCTAGAAACGTAGCATCAGTATTAACAAAAAAAAGTATTCCATTAATGCAGCGGGGCGCCGGACACATTGCTGCTATGGAGAGGGGTGGAGATTTTCCCATCATGTGCCAACTTTCTGGCAAGCTGATTTGCAGTCCCTTAGAGTGTCCTCGGGGCGCAGAGCAGTGCGCCCCGAACACTCCCACTCACCATGCTATCCTGTGATTGGATTCCAGGACCTCCTCCGACATCATAGGGGCAGTGCTTGGGCGTTGCTGTCTGCTTCCCTCACCTCACCCCAGACATCGGTCTTCCAGTCTCTCTCTGCTGCTACTGCTACACAGACACAGGAGGACACTGACTCAGTGAGAGTGAGGAGGAGTGGACTGTATGGATCGATTCAGAGGAGAGAGGGCAGCCAGCCAGTAAGAGAGCGGGAGGTAGCCCTCAGCCCAGTCGATCCTAGGGCCCAGGCAAACAAAAGGTGAGTGGAACTTGAAGCAATGCAATATGAACATGCCTGTATCTGACTGCTTCCCTCTGCACATGACCCTTACTTGCTTACAAGCTTTTTAATTTACTTGACCTAAGTACCTCTGCCATGTTATTTCAAGGATGGGGGGGTCTGTACTGTGGGATTAGTGCTGGGGGGTCTGTACTGTGGGATTAGAGCTAGGGGGTCTGTACTGTGGGATTAGTGCTAGGGGGTCTGTACTGTGGGATTAGTGCTAGGGGGGGGGGTCTGTACTGTGGGATTAGTGCTAGGGGGTCTTTACTGTGGGATTAGTGCTGGGGGGGTCTGTACTGTGGGATTAGTGCTACGGGGGGGTCTGTACTGTGGGATTAGTGCTAGGGGATCTGTACTGTGGGATTAGTGCTGGGGGGGGTCTGTACTGTGGGATTAGTGCTAGGGGGTCTGTACTGTGGGATTAGTGCTAGGGGGTCTGTACTGTGGGATTAGTGCTGGGGGGGTCTGTACTGTGGGATTAGTGCTAGGGGGTCTGTACTGTGGGATTAGTGCTAGGGGGTCTGTACTGTGGGATTAGTGCTACGGGGTCTGTACTGTGGGATTAGTGCTAGGGGGTCTGTACTGTGGGATTAGTGCTGGGGGTCTGTACTGTGGGATTAGTGCTGGGGGGGTCTGTACTGTGGGATTAGTGCTAGGGGGTCTGTACTGTGGGATTAGTGCTGGGGGGGGGCCTGTACTGTGGGATTAGTGCTGGGGGGGCCTGTACTGTGGGGGTTTGTGATAGGGGGACTGTGCTAGGGGGTCTGTACTAGGGGGTTTGTGCTAGGGGGTCTGTACTGTGGGGTTTGTGCTAGGGGATCTATACTGTGGGATTTGTGCTAGGGGGTCTGTACTGTGGGGTTAGTGCTAAGGGTCTGTACTGTGGGGTTTGTGCTAGGGGGTCTGTTCTGTGGGGTTTGTGCTAGGGGGTCTGTACTGTGGAGGTTTGTGCTAGGGGGTCTGTACTGTGGGGGTTTGTGCTAGGGGTCTGTACTGAGGGGTTTATGCTAGAGGGTTTGTGATAGGGGGCCTGTACTTAGGGGTTTGTGCTAGAGGGTTTTTGCTAGGGGGCCTGTACTGTGGGGTTTGTGCTAGGGGGCCTGTACTGAGGGGTTTGTTCTAGAGGGTTTGTGCTAGGGGGCCTGTACTGTGGGGTTTGTGCTTGAGGGGTTTGTGCTGGTGGGGTCTGTACTGTGGGGTTTGTGCCGCTCTCAGTCAGAGTATCCCATAATAGGGTGTCTCTCACAGTATATCCCATAATAGGGCCCATGCTCCCTATTATGGGATATACCAGTACTAAGGTACCCCTTAATATGTGATATATTGGGATAATTTGTTCATGCAAGCAAAATACAGGGGACAAAATGGGTGGAGTCTATAAGGGGTGGGGCTTCTGAGAAGTGGGAGGGGTCAAAATGCAAGGGCGGGGTCTGGCGCCCCACCATCTTAAAACTTCACCAGCCGCCACTGCACTGTGTTGTTAGGAAGGGACACTCATACTTTAAATGGGCCCAACCCACAATTTTTCACAATTTTTTAACCAGCACCACCTTCAAAGACCCAATAGACCCCCTGCCACAGCACATGAGCGTGACATGAGAGAGGACCGCATTAGAGGGCCTGTCCAACCTAGAATACAGTAATAATGCATGTCGGGCAAGATCCTAGACCACAGAATTTGTGTAAACACCCAGCCAGTGAACTCTGTCCTCACTCCTGGACAAGAATAACTGCCTACACTCTGCCCTAACCTCCATCCGCCTGCCACCCCAAAAACATATGAGTGACCCAGGATCCACACCACGCACAACTCGGAATCAGCTAGAGAAACCGAAACGGGGAGGGGGAAATACAACGCCCCCAAGAATCCTAACTGTGACAGTGTTTACCGTCACTGGGAGTGAGGGACAGATACTTGGGGGAGGCTGAGAGAATGGTTTGGATGGCTTCAGATGGGACAGTAATATTTGTCAGCAATAATGTATTAAGATGAATGGTTTGACTTTTCAGATTGCTAGAATATTGCAGGATTGTCTCATAGACCCTTGCTAGATAGTGAGATGGGGTAGGGTTTGTTATTGGTAAGTGCCTGTATTCCATTGTTCTTTTGTTTCTGTCTGCCTTGAGATAAACTTATTATGGGATGTATATGTGTATGGGGATTAGCTGCTAAGGGGAAGGGGAGATTGTCCAACAGTGTATATCTCTTTGTGCATGTGTTTGAATAAACAGTTTGAGTTCCTGCTTACCCTCAATCTAGAGTCCTGTCTCTCATTGGGGGAATCTGCTACAAGGGATTGCTATGCTCTTCATACTCCCTTGAAAAATCACTATGTTCTTGTAAGAGCTTGTTCCTGCTTCACTCTCTGGGGAAAGAGAGGTTCACCCACTGGAACCTGGAGCATTGTCGTAGGTCCAGGGTGGGTAGGAGACAGCGGTACCCCAACCAAGCTGCAGAGGGGCATGGTCTGAGGTGGTTATGGTGTCTGGTGGAGTACTTGGAGCCCTCGGGAAGCATTTGGCGTATCCATCAATGGAGGTACCCAGTCGGTTACACTAACCATATCAACAAACAACAAGAAGAGGATAGGAAACACATTAAGGAAGACAGGCTGTACCCTATACGACAGCACAACTTAGCCTGACCCAATAGATAGCAAACCTTAGAAGTTACAATAAATGGGGGCACACATATTGGGCTAACCTTACTGTTTTGTTTTTTAATTGATTAAAAAAAACTTTTTTTCAAGAAATTGCGCTTGAAAGACAGCTGTGCAAATACAGTGACATAAAATGTTGCAACTACCCCCATCTTTTTCTATAGGGCTCTGCTAAAAAATATATATAATGTTTGGGGGTTCTAAGTAATTTTCTAGAAAAAAAAATACTGATTTTAACTTGTAAGCAACAAATGTCAGAAATAGGCCTGATCTTAAAGTAGTAAAGTGTAACTGCAGTCAAAAAAATATTTTAATTTTGGGATTTAACACCCCTGACAGGTTTGTTTTGCTATCTGTGCCCCTGTTCAGAAGTTTTCATCTCACTTTCTCTCCGTGACAATTGGATTTTGAAAATTTTGGGTTGTCGTAGAAACAAGGTTCGGTGATAAAGCTTCGAAGGTGACACCTTTTCCCATGATAACTCTTAAAGGAGTGAATTTCCCTTCTTAGGGGTAGATTTCCTCTCACTTCCTGTTGTCTCCCTCCGTTTGTAAGTAGGAGTCATATGTAAGTCAGATGTATGTAGCTTGGGGACTGCCTGTATATATCCTGGGTTCAGTGTGCACTGTACATGGGGCATAGGGTGCGGAGGGGGTTGCATACAGTGGGTACGGAAAGTATTCAGACCCCCTTAAATTTTTCACTCTTTGTTATATTGCAGCCATTTGCTAAAATCATTTAGGTTCATTCTTCTTCCTCATGAATGTACACATAGCACCCCATACTGACAGAAAAACACAGAATTGTTGACATTGTTGCAGATTTATTAAAAAAGAAAAACTGAAATATCACATGGTCCTAAGTATTCAGATCCTTTGCTGTGACACTCATATATTTAACTCAGGTGCTTTCCATTTCTTCTGATCATCCTTGAGATGGTTCTACACCTTCATTTGAGTCCAGCTGTGTTTGATTATACTGATTGGACTTGATTAGGAAAGCCACACACCTGTCTATATAAGACCTTCCAGATCACAATGCATGTCAGAGCAAATGAGAATCATGAGGTCAAAGGAACTGCCTGAAGAGCTCAGAGACAGAATTGCGGCAAGGCACAGATCTGGCCAAGGTTACAAAAAGATTTCTGCTGCACTTAAGGTTCCTAAGAGCACAGTGGCCTCCATAATCCTCAAATGGAAGACGTTTGGGACGACCAGAACCCTTCCTAGAGCTGGCCGTCCGGCCAAACTGAGCTATCAGGGGAGAAGAGCCTTGGTGAGAGAGGTAAAGAAGAACCCAAAGATCACTGTGGCTGAGCTCCAGAGATGCAGTCAGGAGATGGGAGAAAGTTGTAGAAAGTCAACCATCACTGCAGCCCTCCACCAGTCAGGGCTTTATGGCAGAGTGGCCCGACGGAAGCCTCTCCTCAGTGTAAGACACATGAAAGCCCACATGGAGTTTGCTAAAAAACACCTGAAGGACTCCAAGATGGTGAGAAATAAGATTCTCTGGTCTGATGAGACCAAAATAGAACTTTTTGGCCTTAATTCTAAGCGGTATGTGTGGAGAAAACCAGGCACTGCTCATCACCTGTCCAATACAGTCCCAACAGTGAAGCATGGTGGTGGCAGCATCATGGTGTGGGGGTGTATTTCAGCTGCAGGGACAGGACGACTGGTTGCAATCGAGGGAAAGATGAATGCGGCCAAGTACAGGGATATCCTGGACAAAAACCTTCTCCAGAGTGCTCTGGACCTCAGACTGGGCAGAAGGTTTACCTTCCAACAAGACAATGACCCTAAGCACACAGCTAAAATAACGAAGGAGTGGCTTCACAACAACTCCGTGACTGTTCTTGAATGGCCCAGCCAGAGCCCTGACTTAAACCCAATTGAGCATCTCTGGAGAGAACTAAAAATGGCTGTCCACCAACGTTTACCATCCAACCTGACAGAACTGGAGAGGATCTGCAAGGAGGAATGGCAGAGGATCCCCAAATCCAGGTGTGAAAGACTTGTTGCATCTTTCCCAAAAAGACTCCTGGCTGTATTAGATCAAAAGGGGGCTTCTACTAAATACCGAGCAAAGGGTCTGAATACTTAGGACCATGTGATATTTCAGTTTTTCTTTTTTAATAAATCTGCAACAATGTCAACAATTCTGTGTTTTTCTGTCAGTATGGGGTGCTATGTGTACATTCATGAGGAAGAAGAATGAACCTAAATGATTTTAGCAAATGGCTGCAATATAACAAAGAGTGAAAAATTTAAGGGGGTCTGAATACTTTCCGTACCCACTGTACACCCATCCCAAATATTACAAGGAAGAACACAGGGTAAATATGTCAAATTATGCAATATCCACCTGAAAAAATCCCCTTCAGGGATCAGTAGTATAGATGGTGGGATGACGCAGGTGAAATCTCTGAATTCAGGAGATAAAGTTGCTATATGCATAACTGAATACCCTAGGTTTCTTGGCTCTGAGAACACTCATGAAGATTTCAGGTTGTATGTTCTGCCACCTCTAGGTTTTTGCTGTGAGCTGCTATTGACACTTTAACACATATAAATATGTTAATCAAATTAACTTAAAGTGTTCAATTATTAGTCACTTAAAGTGTAAAACTTTAAGCACACAGCGAAAAAATTTCTCAGCTTTGAATAGAGTAGGGAAGGGTTAGGACCCCAATCAGTTTATTTTGTTCTCTCTGTGTTTTGTAGGAGAGATTTACCTTCATTACCTGTCCCAGAGACACAGCAGGAAGTGAGAAGAAATTTCTATAAAGCGAGGTGGATAGTATATGGCCTGGAGCTGAGTGAAACTAGGAGGGCCAGCATGACTGGAGCCTACAGAAGAGGCGGAGTATTAGTGGGGTGATTTAGAATGATGCATTCTGTTTACCAGATTGAAGACTTCAAGGCAGAGGGTGCGTCCTGTAGTGGGTAGAGAGGAGGGGGGATTGTGTCAGAGCTCAGTCGGAGCTCATCACAGCATCAGACAGTTTTCCCTGTAGGTAGAACAAAAGATGGGTGACTTGGATAACATGCTGTCCCAGCTTAGAGCTGCGGCTGGGGCCAGAAGCCCTGGATGGCTACAAGACAAACTATCGTAATTATTGCAGGAGCCCAGGCAGGTCTCTCCTGGGCCCTCTTCTAGTCACCCACATGCTAGGAGGTCTAGGCCTTCTGAGCGCTTCATTCCTGTGGGAACATCTCGGGTTCGGTGCCATTCTGGGAGCCCCATAGGGCACCCTCCGAGCCCACCAGCTAAGCGCACACCTGCTTCCCCTCGTGCGAGTCGGGTGGAATCCTCATCTACTGCGAACCCAGGGCAGGAGTTTCTTTATCTGCCACCTACTCCCCTGCCCTCTCACCTCGCAGTGTGAATGGTGTGGCTGGCTTTACAGGCTCCCTGCCTGTGTTTAGTGTGGCCCGCATGGGAGTGGCTGAGAGGCGGGTGCTGATCAGGTTCCGGAAACAGCTGGGGCGCCCAGTGACAGAAGACACGGGCGGCAGCTTTCCCCTGTGTCCTAGCATCACAGAGTGGGCGCTGCGCATGGAAGGGGCTGGGCATTGGCTGGTGAGGAGAGGGAGTCCTGGTGTGGCAGCTGCTGCTTACGTATCACGTACCTGGTGGAGACCAAGCTGTAGAGGGGGCTTCTCTTGCACCTCCTGTCCAACACCCCTGATAGAGATGACAGGCGGTGTAGGACACAGAGTGGCACGAGGGCCGGTATAGCAGGTGATGTCTTGGCAGAAGACTGATGGCTGTAGATCACCGGATTAACACCTGGAACTGGAACTCGGTGATGCTGGATGAGAAGGCAGGAGCGAAGTCGGAACACAAGCCAAGGAGTTGTCAACAGCCGGACAGCACGGGTACAGGAACGTGAGGCAAAAGCGGAGTCAGGATACAGGCCGAAGTCGGTACACAGTCTGGCAGCAAGGTACAAAGGCATAAGGCAAGGCAGGGTCAAACACAGGCTGAGGTCACAGGTAGGCAGGCAGGAATCCAAGGAGAGTCAAAGGCAAGCCGGGTCAGTATAACGGGAAATCCACAAGCAGGTCAGGGCACAGGTAGACAGGAACACAAGCTGAAAGACCACTCAGCAATGTGCTACTGTCACCGCTTGGTATAAATAGGCCGTTTGGCGCCAATTGCGTGCGCACGTTGCGTACGCACGTTCGCGCCTTCGCGCATTGGCGCATGCGCATTCGCACATTCCTTCCCGTGTGCCTGGGCATGCGCACTGAGCGTCTCTTACATTGCCCCCCCCCAATGGGCGGCCTCCGGATGCCCATCTGCAACATCTTCTCAGGATGAAACTGAAAAAAGGTTTGTATTAGATCCGTAGCATGGAGGTTGGCTTCTGGTTCCCATGAATTTTCTTCCGGGCCATAGCCCTTCCATTTAATCAGGTACTGGACAGTACCTCCTCTTTTCCTACAGTCCAATATTGCTTCAACCTCGTATTCTTCGTTGCCATCAATAATTTCAGGCGGGGGTGGATCTGACTCACGGTCAGGAAATGGATTGGGTCTGGTAGGCTTCAGTAAGGACACATGGAAGACAGGGTGAATTTTGTATGTTTCCGGGAGTGAAAGTTCGTAGGCAGCAGGATTGATCTGTCTCTTAATAGAGAATGGACCGATATATCTAGGTCCCAATTTTTTAGATGGACATGACAGTTTCAAATTAATGGTGGATAACCAAACCTTGTCTCCCGGTCTGAGGTTTAGATCTCCCCTTCTCTTCCTATCAAAAATTTTTTTGTTGTCTTGCTGTGCTTTGACAATGGCGTCTTGCAATAGCTTGTTGTTGGTTTGCAAAAATGTGGCTCTTTCTTGGACTGCAGGAACCAAGGAATCAGGCATCACATCAGGTATAAAAGCTGGGAAGTACCCATAGTTTGCAAAAAACGGGGCTTGACCCGTGGCCGAATGCACTGCGTCATTATATGCAAACTCTGCCAGGGGTAAAAGTGATGCCCAGTCATCCTGTGAGAATGAAGAAAAACACCGGAGATACTGCTCCAGGGTCTGGTTTGTACGCTCCGTTTGCCCGTTCGTTTGTGGATGATAGGCAGAGGAAAAGTACGTGTCGATTTTCAAAGTTCTGCAGAGGTCTCTCCAGAATCTGGAAGTAAATTGCACCCCCCGGTCTGAGGTGATGTTGCTAGGTACCCCGTGGAGCCGAACCACTTCCTTGATAAAAATTTGGGCGGTTTCCATTGCTGAGGGAGTTCCTGACATAGGGATAAAGTGGGCCATCTTTGTTAATCTGTCGACCACCACAAAGATGGTCGTGAATCCTTCAGAAGGAGGAAGCTCAAATATAAAATCCATATTTATCATCTCCCAAGGCCTCTTGGGAATGGGCAAGGGCCTTAGTAGACCCCAGGCTTTGGCCTTGTCATTCTTGTTCCGAATGCAGATTCCACAAATGCTAACATAATTATGGCAGTCAGACCTCAGACCAGGCCACCAAAAGGACCGTTGTACCAGGTCAACCGTCTTAGATATTCCAAAGTGCCCTGCCAAGGGGTGATCATGGCACAGGCCGAGGACCTTGGCACGTAGACTTGGGGGTACGAACACTTTTTGCTTGTAAAAAAACAGTCCCTCTTGTTCCTGAAGGCACATACCTGATGGTAGAACATCCCTTGTGGACGCCTGCTTCAGCTGTGTTAACAGATCTGTTTGCAACAGTAGAAAACTTTGGGCCGGCAGGATTGTGTCTACTTGACTACACTCTTCGTCCTCTGGGTACATGCGGGATAGCGCATCAGGTTTGCCATTCTTGGAGCCCGGCCTGTAGGTGATATGGAAGATAAAACGAGAAAAGAACAGTGCCCACCTGGCTTGACGTGGTTTCAGTCTTTTAGCTGTTCGGAGGTACTCCAGATTTTTGTGATCGGTAAAGATCAGGATAGGGTGGGATGCTCCTTCTAACAGGTAGCGCCATTCTTCCAAGGCTACCTTGATGGCCAGTAGTTCCCGGTCTCCAACATCGTAGTTCCTTTCTGCTGGGCTGAGCTTCCTGGAAAAGAAGGCAACAGGGTGAAGAAGAGATTTCGTACCTGAACGCTGTGACAGGATCGCACCAACGGCATTTTCTGAAGCATCCACCTCAAGAACATAGGGTAATGCAGGATTTGGGTGTTGTAAGATAGGTGCAGTAGTAAATAGGACCTTTAACTGGTCAAACGCAGCTTGTGCTGCCGGTGTCCATTGGAAACGGGTACCTTGCCTTGTTAGCTGGGTGACCGGAAGGATAATAGCGGAGAAGTTCTTGATAAACTTGCGGTAGAAATTAGCGAATCCAATGAACCTCTGTGTGCTCTTCCTGTCTGTGGGAGTGGGCCATTCGAGGATCGATTTGACCTTTTGGGGGTCCATGGAGATCCCAGAAGTGGAAATGACGAGTCCCAAGAATTGGATTGATTCCTTTTCGAACTCGCATTTCTCGGCCTTCGCGTATAATCCATGGTCTTTTAGGCGGCCGAGAACCTTCTTGACATGTTCACGGTGTACTTGAATGGAATCTGAAAAGATAAGAATGTCATCAAGGTAGACAATCATAAATAGATCAAGAAAGTCTCTGAAAATGTTGTTTACAAAATGCTGAAAAGTGGCTGGAGCATTGCACAATCCAAAGGGCATGACAAGATACTCGAAGTGTCCGAATCTTGTGCGAAAGGCGGTCTTCCACTCGTCGCCCTCGCGGATCCGTACTAGATTGTATGCTCCTCGTAGGTCAAGTTTTGTGAATACCGTGGCTGCCCTGAAACGTTGGAATAGTTCAGGAACCAAGGGCAGAGGATATCTGTTTTTGACAGTAACCTTGTTCAACTCCCGATAATCAACACAGGGGCGTAGAGAATGATCCTTCTTTTCAACAAAGAAAATACCACCCCCCGCGGGGGACGTAGAGGGCCGGATGAAGCCTTTTTTCAGGTTTTCATCAATGTAAAGGCGTAATGCCTCGAGCTCCAGTTCAGAGAGGGGGAAGATACGCCCAAACGGTATCTCAGCACCTGGTAAAAGTTCAATTGGGCAGTCATACGGCCGGTGAGGTGGTAGGATGTCTGCTTTCTGTTTATCAAAGACTTCCAAGAACTCATGGTAAGCTGCGGGCACAAGTTGGGATGCAGAGGGATCAGGTTGCAGGCCCAAAAGTGATGCAGGTTTCCCAGGACTGGGCTGGAAGCAGTTTTGTTGACAGTAGGTGGATGGAAATGCCACTTCTCCTGACTTCCAGTTTATCTGAGGATTGTGTGCTTGTAGCCATGGAATACCGAGAATGATAGGGAACAGAGGAGATGGGATAATGTCCAAACATAAGTATTCTCGGTGGCCTTTATTAGAGATAGCCAGTAATGGGCAGGTTTCTTGGGTTATAGGCCCAGACTTGAGATGGGATCCGTCAGCTAGATGGATAGATAGCTGGCGGGTCTTTGCTTGCAGAGGGATTTGATGACGCTGAGCAAAGTCACTGTCCATGAAGCAGCTGCAAGCGCCGGAGTCAATAATGACTGGGACTTGGATGGTCTTTCCGAGAATCTGTAGCGAGAGAGGTAGGGTAATGTGAGTGGACAGATCCCTCCTATAAGTGTTTGCAAGGTAAGAAGGGAAAGCAAACTGAGACTTACTAGGCCGCACCGGGCAGGTCTGAAGGTAATGTCCGGCCTCCCCACAATAGAGGCATAAGTTGTTCCGGCGTCTTCGCAATCTCTCCTCAGTGGTTAGTGGAGAGCGTAAAAGTCCGAGTTGCGTGGGCTCCACACTGGAGGTTGTGGGGAAAGAGACAGGTGGACGAAAAGCCGGAGGTGACGGCACTTGAGGCAACATCCAGGTAGGTCTGGAACTTCCAGCTCTTTCCACTCTCCGTTCCCTGAGCCTGCGGTCAAGCTGGATAGTAAGACTAATAAGGTCATCAAGAGAATCAGGCGTACCCACTCTGGCAAGTTCATCCTTAAGGCCCTCTGATAGGCCGAGACGGAATTGATGCCGTAAGGCTGCATCATTCCAGCCTGTATCGGAAGCCCATCTGCGGAATTCGGCGACATAGTCCTCAGCAGGGCGGCGGCCTTGTTGTAACGTATGTAGGGTTGCTTCGGCTGTAACAGATCGCTGGGGGTCGTCATAAAGCTGCGCCATTGCTTCGAAGAATGATGAGATGGTGTTCAGGGCTATACTATTTTGTTCCAGCAGACGGTGGGCCCAGGATTGCGGCTCTCCGAGAAGTAGAGAGATCACGAACCCCACCTTGGTGGATTCAAGTGAGAAAGTCCGTGGCTGCAGGGCAAAGTATAGCTCACAAGAATTCCTGAAAGCCCGGAATTTGTGTCGGTCACCCGAAAATCGTTCTGGAGCAGGTACCCGAGGTTCTGGTGGTGGCAAAACCACTGCAGGTGTAGATAGAGCCCGTTCGGGCACGGAGGACCCAGGTGCCGGGGTAGAAGCCATGGATTGGATGCGACCCTCTAATTGGAAGTAGCCCTCTTGCAAGGATTTGACTGCTTGGGTAAGCGAAGCAAGTTGCTGGCATAATGTCTCTAGAGGTGAAGCCCCTCTCTCGGTCTCCGACATCTGGCTGAGTGGTACTATCACGTACCTGGTGGAGACCAAGCTGTAGAGGGGGCTTCTCTTGCACCTCCTGTCCAACACCCCTGATAGAGATGACAGGCGGTGTAGGACACAGAGTGGCACGAGGGCCGGTATAGCAGGTGATGTCTTGGCAGAAGACTGATGGCTGTAGATCACCGGATGAACACCTGGAACTGGAACTCGGTGATGCTGGATGAGAAGGCAGGAGCGAAGTCGGAACACAAGCCAAGGAGTTGTCAACAGCCGGACAGCACGGGTACAGGAACGTGAGGCAAAAGCGGAGTCAGGATACAGGCCGAAGTCGGTACACAGTCTGGCAGCAAGGTACAAAGGCATAAGGCAAGGCAGGGTCAAACACAGGCTGAGGTCACAGGTAGGCAGGCAGGAATCCAAGGAGAGTCAAAGGCAAGCCGGGTCAGTATAACGGGAAATCCACAAGCAGGTCAGGGCACAGGTAGACAGGAACACAAGCTGAAAGACCACTCAGCAATGTGCTACTGTCACCGCTTGGTATAAATAGGCCGTTTGGCGCCAATTGCGTGCGCACGTTGCGTACGCACGTTCGCGCCTTCGCGCATTCGCGCATGCGCATTCGCACATTCCTTCCCGTGTGCCTGGGCATGCGCACTGAGCGTCTCTTACATTACGTCATCAGCGGGCGCCCACCGTTGCTCTACATAAAGATAGCCTAGGCTATAAGAAGATTGCCAAGACCCTGAAACTGAGCTGCAGCACGGTGGCCAAGACCATACAGCAGTTTAACAGGACAGGTTCCACTCAGAACAGGCCTCGACATGGTCAACCAAAAAAGTTGAGTGCACGTGCTTAGCATCATATCCAGAGGTTGTCTTTGGGAAATAGACATATGAATGCTGTCAGCATTGCTGCAGAGGTTGAAGGGGTGGGTGGTCAGCCTGTCAGTGCTCAGACCATACGCCGCACCCTGCATCAAATTGCTCTGCATGGCTGTCGTCCCATAAGAAAGCCTCTTCTTAGGATGATGCACAAGAAAGCCGCAAACAGTTTGCTGAAGACAGGCAGACTAGGGACATGGATTACTGGAACCATATCCTGTGGTCTGATGAGACCAGGAATAAACTTAATTGGTTCAGATGGTGTCAAGCGTCTGTGATGGCAAACAGGTGAGGAGTACAAAGACAAATGTGTCTTGACTACAGTCAAGCATGGTGGTGGGAGTGTCATGGTCTGGTGCTGTTTGAACTGGGGAGTTACAGTTCATTAAGGGAACCATGAATTCCAACATGTACTGGAACATACTGAAGCAGAGCATGATCCCCTCCTTTCAGAGACTGGGCCGCAGGGCAGTATTCCAACATGATAATGACCCCAAACACACCTCCAAGACAACCACTGCCTTGCTAAAGAAGCTGAGGGTAAAGGTGATGACTGGCCAAACATGTCTCTAGACCTAAACCCTATTAAGCATCTGTGGAGCATCCTCAAATGGAAGGTGAAGGTCAAGTGCAAGGTCTCTAACATCCACAAGCTCCATGATGTCACCATGCAGGAGTGGAAGAGGACTCCAGTGGCAACCTACGAAGCTCTGGTGAACTCCATGCCCAAGAGGGTTAAGGAAGTGCTGGAAAAAAGGGTAGCCACACAAACTATTGACACTTTGGACATTTTAACTCAGGGGTGTACTCACTTTTGTTGCCAGCAGTTTAGACAATAATGGTTGTGTGTTTTTGGTTATTTTGAAGGGACAGTAAATTTACACTGTTATACAAGCTGTACACTCACTACTTTACATTGTAGCAAAGTGTCATCTCTTCAGTGTTGTCACATGAAAAGATATACCGTAATAAAATATTTACAAAAATGTGAGGGGTGTACTCACTTTTGTGACATACTGTGTGTATATACAGTATATATATATATATATATATATATATATATATATATATATATACATGCACACACACACACAGGTGTATGTGTGTGCGTGTGTATAAATATATACTGTGTGTATATTGTGTGCGTGTGTATAAATATATACTGTGTGTATATATATATATATAAATATATATACATATATATATATATATATATATATATATATATATATATATATATATTCATATTCACTCTGTATACATGGTACTTCTTCCATTCCATGTTTTGGCACAGACTTGTCCCTGCTTTTTATCATTTTACACTCTTCAGCCTTCCCTCTTTTGTCTGTCTGTGACCTCCACCTCCTACCATATTATCTTCCATAGAGCAAGGCTCTCGCAATTGTCTCTCCGTCACATCTAGCAGCACAACCTGTGCTAGCCAGATAGGAAGCAAACATTGTAACTCAGCTTTCACAGCAATTTTTCACCATATAAATCCTTCTAGAACAAGTCTCAATGCAAACCAATGACAGCAACCTGATTCCTCATCTGAGCTGAATAATGGCACAGACTTTGCCAATAAAAATGTATGTAGAGGGTAAGTGCAAAAATAGTTCAGCCAATTGCTGGAGGGAAGGTCATTCAATAAGGGAAAGTAAACATAATGAGGAAAGTGTAGCAATCTATTAGAATTATAAGAATATACAAATTTATTTAGCTTACGAAGAAATATGATTGGTTGCTGTGAGTAACCTCACATTACATACTGCTTTTAGTCAAATAAAATAAGCTTAAAGTCGGCCATATTGGGCAAAACAACCAAAGGAGCCTAAAAGATGTTTATTTTCCTTCCATGCACTTGATGTGATGGGGCCACCAGTCTACCTGAAATAACAGTGTATAGGTTGATCTGTCAGGCAAAGCTGAAACATAGATAGGCGCTGGGCACACCTCTCCCCCACATGCTGCTTCTCGGACTGCATTTTATGAGAAACATTGAATATACCTCCATCCTGATGGATAGGCATTTGACCCTACCTGATCTGACCATGGCATGACAAACCTGAGCAGGCACAAAGCTGGAGACGGTATCATGGCATATATAGTAATGGCGATATATTCAGTGCATGAGGCAGAATGACCATGTGTTACCCTATACAAAAAAGTATTGGCTATTTTCTGGGTCAAGCCGTGTTTGTGTTCCTGGCTCTTTCCTTGATGACAGATTCCCTTTAAAGAGCATATGTACTTATGAGAAACATTAAATATACCTCCATCCTGATGGATAGGCATTTGACCCTGCCTGACCTGACCGTGGCATGACAAACCTGAGCAGGCACCAAGCTGGAGATGGTATCATGGCATAAATAGTAATGACAATATGTTCAGTGCATGGGGCAGAATGACCATTATCAGGGCTGCTGTTGGAAATCACGGGCCCCGTACAGCTACCCCACCCCCCACATAAAAATGTATTTTGACAAAAATACACTAAAATGATTATTAGCAGACACAAACACAACATAAGGGAAGGAGAGGAGGGAATTAAGGGCAGGAGGGAGAGGAGGGAAAACCTCCTTTCCTCCCGATGGCTTTCAGGTGCTGTGGAGGGTGGAGGAGGGGGGACTACAGGGGATTGGTTCCAGAAGTTTTCCATCTCACTGTCCTGTCCATGATCCAATTCCCCCAGCTACATGGGCCCCCCTGCTGAACTGATGGGGCCCAGGAACTGCAAAGGCTGACATTTACAAACACTGTGGTTACCTTGGTCAGTGGAATCTGCCTTTTATTAGGATGAACCTTTTTATATATATATATATAATAAGTAATTAACACATCAACTTTTTTCTAGGTAAATATATTTCTAAAGGTGCTATTGACATGATATGATCCCATGTCACATGACAGACATCACCACATATCGGTAACAGCCCATGCACTCCATGCATACAAAGAAACCAATTATAAGGTTAAAAATTAAGTTATGTATAATAAAATGGAATGCCACAGGGAAAAAGTATTGAACACGCTAACTGAAATCTATTTAATATTTCATACAAAATCCTTTGTTGGTAATGACAGCTTCAAGACACCTCCTGTAGGGAGAAACTAGCCGCATGCATTACCCAGGTGTGATTTTGGCCCATTCTTCCACACAGTCAGTCTTCAAATCTTGAAGTTTCAGTGGGCCTCTTCATTAAACTCTGATCTTTAGTTCTTTTCATAGATTTTCTATTGGATTCAAGTCAGGTGATTGGCTGGGTCATTCTAGCAGCTTTGTTTTCTTTCTTTGAAACCAATTGAGAGTTTCCTTGGCTTTGTGTTTGGGATCATTGTCATGCTAAAATGCCCACCCTCGTTTCATCTTCATCATCATCCTGGTAGATGGCAGCAGATATTTATCAAGAATGTAAGGAAAATGGGCATATTTCATGCCCCCATTTTCCCCATGGGGTAGTTAACAGGGCAAGATAGTGTAGGTAGGAGTTAGGTATTGGCTGAGGTAGGCCTAAGTCACAGGGGTCATTTGAACTTTTGACCTGGTTCTCCTGAGCCTGTTTTCCCGCTCATTTCTGTGCCTATAGCTAGGGAGAATTTTAAACTGCGGGGTTTTCCCGCCCAAAGCTCTCCCTGTATCTGGGGAGATTTTTGGTCCTCTGCACCTTCCCACTCAAAAATTGGCCCCCCCCAAGAGCCATAAGCCGGCCGGCTCTGGTTCTGGACAGGGCTATTTAAGGGGCTCATTGCCGCCGTTTCTCTCAGTCATCGCTAAGAAGACAAAGAAGAAGACATCAGCTTTCCCCTCCCCCCCTCCCCTGGCTGTCGCGGCTAAATTTATTATTTGAGGGTCACCTTTGTTTTATGCAAAGGGGGACAATATGTTTTCTATGTTTCAAACTTTGGTGTGGATAAAGTTTTTGACGATGTGTCATTTAATAGCACCCGGATCGTGGTGATCGGGTGGCTTACAGTGTTTAATATATTGTTATATTTTAAATATTTATTTATTTATATTTTAATGCAAATAATAAATGGCCGCGGCCAATAAAAATTTTATTCCAACAAAGAAAGGTGTGGTGTCATTTATTTATTTATAGTTTTAAGATTATTTATAAATAAGGGTGATCCTGGATACTACCCCATGTCTTGGTACATCATTTTTCACTTCATCCTTCCTTCAATGATATGAAATTTGCCAGTACTGAATGTTGGAAAAACAGCCCCGTGCCATGACGTTCCCACCTCCAAACTTGTTGGTTTGGTGTTTTTGGGGTGATGACCAGTGCCATTTGACCTCCAAACATGGTGTGTATTATGACACACACACACCATACTATATTCTCCCAGTATTTCACAGGCTTTTCTAAATGTTGTGCAGCAAACTTTAAACAAGCTTCAACATGCTTTTTCTTTAGTAATGGAGTTTTGTGTGGTGAGAGTACATACAGGCCATGGCGGATGAGTGCATTGCTTATTGTTTTCTTTGAAACAATTGTACCTGCTAATTACAATTTCTGAAGCTCTCCACACGTGGTTATTGGCTCTTTGACAACTCTTCTTTTAATATGTTTCACTCCTCTGTCAAAAATCGTGCGAGGACCACCTTGTCGTGGCCGGTTTATGGTGAAATGATGTTCTTTCCACTTCTGGATTATGGTCCCAACAGTGCTCATTGAAACATTCAGAAGTTTAGAAATCCTTCTGTAACCAATTCCATCAGTATGTTTTGCAACAATAAGGTTGTGACGGTCTTGAGCGAGCTCTTGGCTTTTATCCATCATGGGATATTTCTTGTGTGACACCTTGGTAATGAGACATCTTTTTATAGGCCATCAGTTGAGACTGAACCAGTTGATAATAATTTGCACTGGAAAGGGCAGGATTGCTTTCTAATTACTGATAGATTTCAGCTGGTGTCTTGGCTTCCCATTCCTTTCCTTTTTGCACCTCCCTTTCTTCATGTGTTTAATACTTTGTCCCTGTGCCATTCCATTTGATTACACAAAACTTAATTTCTGAAGTTATTTGTTTTGGTTTCTTTGTATGTATGGATTGTATGGTTGTTACCGACATGTGGTGAAAATTTCATGTCAATCGCACCTTTAGAAATATATTTCCCTAGAAAAATTGTGATGCTTTCAATACCTTTTTTAACCACTGTAAATATATATTTTACTGCTAATGATGATGATGATCATCCTTATGTTTTAATGGTAAAGCGTACTACAGTATTAAGTCTATATTTCCACTATAAACCAGCGGTTCTGGATGTGCATATGGCTAATGAGATGTAAATGAATGGTTTGCATAGCTCTGCCCACTGTTCCTAAATAAGGAATAATCATCTTAAAGTGGATTTTAAGCCTCAAGGTTTTTTAGCTTAAAGAGGAATGCAGCGGTTTCCTCACCTGAGCCAATTTTTCAATCAGCTATTGGGTGCTGGTGCCGCTATCTCAACTAAGGTAAACCGGCAGTTCCTAATTAATTCAGTGATGTTCATGAGAGCAGTGGCTCTCTCTTCCTCACAGGGCAGATTGATAGAGCCAATTGTTTACTGACGGGACACAAAAAACATTTTACTGACAGAGCCAAATTTTACTGACAGTTCAAATTGTCAGTTTTCAGTGCAAATATCAATATTTAAGCTACAAATGTGTAGCTAGTATGATTAGCAATGTGCTTAAGGTAAAAAAAAAAAAGGCAAAAAATATATTTCTTTTTACATGAAGGTTAGGGTAATATATCCCAGCACAGAGCTCCCCTTACATCAGTCTGTAGGGTTCCCCTTTACAGTGCAAGATGGAACTCTGGAGACTCTGATGAAAAAGGGAACACTGTGTACTTTGATGTAAGGGGGACTCTGTGGACTCTGATGTGAGGGGGTCTCTGTTTACCAGAGCCCCCCCCCCCCACACACGCACACACACACAAGAGTCCACAGAGCTCCCTTTTACTTCACAGTCCACAGTGTTCCCCCTTACATCAGAGTCCGAAGGATTCCTCCTTACATCAGTCTGCAGGATTTCTCCTTATAGAGCAAGGGGGAACTCTGATGTAAAAGGCAACACTGCAAGTCATGATGTAAGGGGAAATTCTGCAAACTCTGTTGTAAAAGGAACTCTGATGTAAGGTGGTTTCTGATCACCAGAGCCCCCCCCCCTCCCCATACAACAGAGTCTACAACATTCCCCTTTACATCAGAGTTCCATCTTACATCAGGGTCTGCAACATTGCCCTTTACATCAGAGTTCCCCTTTACATCAGGACCCGCAGAGTCCCCCCTTGCTCTTGCACTGTAAGGGGGAATCCAGCATACATTGAGGAAAAGGGAAACTCTGAGGGCTATGATTTAGGTGGAATGCTGCTGGGAACTCTGATGTGGGGGAGCGGGACTCTGGTGACCACAGACCACCTTCTGCAGAGTGAATGCACTAAGGTAAGGGGGGGTTACTAAAATAATATCACTGTCCCCCCTTACATTAGTGCCCCCCCCACAGACTTTGTGTGGCCTGGCTGGAGCTGACACTGACCTGCCTCCTCTGTAAGACATCACGGGGTGCAGGGCAGTGGGGGCACTCAGGCCAGGCTTAGACATACCACAGTCCTCTGATTCTTGATCCTTAATTCAGGACTCTAATCCTATCCCCCTCCCTAGCTCCCCCTCCTAAAATTTGTAAAAAGGCACCACGACGTCTCCTGCCTGCCCACCACCCACCCAAACCAGTTAGCCCGGCCAGCTTCAGAACTGTGCATGTTCAGTTCCAACACCGGCATGTGGCTATGTTTTTTACAGTCAGTCACCATCTGTAACGGACATTTATGGACAGTGTAAAACTTAGCTGATTTTTACAGATTGTTCGTAAATTCATAGACAGTTGGAAACCGTGCTCCTCCCGCAGTACAGGTCCCCCAATAAAGCTCTCCATTCACCGCACAGCTTTCCTCCTGCAGTACACGCTTACCAAACCAGGGGAGTTTAGAATAAGGGAAGTCCTCCTTTATCTGGGTCATGTGACTGGAGCTGGGGAAGTGCAGCCTCCCCCACTCTGAACTGATAGGTGGCAGGAGCAGCTCCTGCTTCAGGTGTCCAGCACAGCAGCTAATCCTCTGGAGGGGGGGGGGGGTTGGGTGTTGGACCCCTTTATTCCCCCCATATCCATAACCCTGCCATCGTCAATTAAAATATTGAATGATGCAACACATACTGTATTGACTGAAAATGCAACCTATCAGAAGCAATCGATTGAAAATAATAATTGATCTGTGACATGACCAGTTGTCTGGCAACCAGGAATGGGCCAGGCACCCACCTGTTCGGTTCGCAACCAGAACATCTCGAATGGGGAAAAAGTTCTAGCGAACATGCAAACGATAATAAAGTCTATGGGACATGAACATGAAAAATCGAAAGTCCTCTAATTTTAAAGGCTTATATTCAAGTTATTGCCATAAAAAGTGTATGGGGACCAGGGTACTGCCCTGGGGGACATGTATCAATGCAAAAAAAATTTTTTTTTAAAACAATCGTTTTTACAGGAGCAGTGATTTTAATGATGCTTAAAGCGAAACAATACAAATGAAAAATTCCTTCAGATATTGTGCCTGAGGGGTCCCCTTAATGTGCCTGTAAAGTGGCGCATCTGTATGATGTATGGAGCCTGCTGCACCAATACTGACATTTAAAAATGTAATTTAAACTTGCTCACGTCTGTAATGTTTTGAGGGGTCCCAGAAATACAGATAGAAATAATGAAAAAAAAAATGGCGTAGCCCCCCCCCCCCCAGTCAATACCGGACCCTTCCAGTCTGGTATGGATTTTAAGGGAAACCCCATGCCCTAATTTTAAAAAAAATGGCGTGGGCCCCCCCCCAAAGGTCAGGAAAGAGGGGGGACGAGCGAGCGCTCCCCCTCCTGAACCATACCAGGCCACATGCCCTCAACATGGGGGGGTGGGAGCTCTGCCCCCACCCGAAAGCACCTTGTCCCCATGTTGACGGGGACAAGGGCCTCTTCCCGACAACCCTGGGCTGTGGTTGTCGGGGTCTGCGGGTGGGGGGCTTATCGGAATCTGGAAGCCCACCCTATGTGATTGGGTATCGGGTACATTGTACCCGTACCCATTTACCAAAAAAGTGTAAAAAAGTGAAAACCACAGGAAACCGTTTTTAACAAGTCCTTTTTAAAAAAGAAAAAAATTGTCCCTCGATATAAAGCCATCCTCAATCACAACACCCGCAGGACCCGAAAAATAGAAAAAATTAAAAAGGCTTTGCTTCCTAAGAGGCTACCTGATGTATGTCCGATCTTCAGCTTTGACAGTTCTTTTATAGGCAAGGGGCGGGGCCACCTGGCTACATCACCCGGTGGCACTGTCCCCTTCTGACGTCATGTGCCGTCAGAAAGGGCGGTGCCACTGGGTGAAGTAGCTGGGTGGCCCCGCCCCTTGCCTATAAAAGAACTTTCCTGGTGCCTCCATGGCAGCATACATATGGTGGTTGCTCCGCCCTCAACCAACCCACAGGACCTCCTTAACTCTATAAAAGTAAGAACTGCCCCCCCCCTACGCCATTCTTTTTTCTGTCCTCAAGCCTGCAGGGTCACGATCAGCCCTTACTGCACCTTCACATGGTGTTACCATTACAGGGTCATGCTCCCCTGTAGGATGGAGTCCCAGGTCTTAGGCTGCTAAAGGCGCCAACAAGGCTGGGAGCCTGTTTTTCTGTGGATCTTTTTCCAGGTAAGGAGTCTAGTTCAGACATGCTCCTCCCGGGAACCCCCCCCCCTCTGGTTTGGGGGCTGCCCCGGTAACATTGATGCTTCCTGCATTAAATTTAGCCTGTCCTACTTACAGTCTGTCCTCATGTGGGCGCTGGGGTGCAGGATTGCTAGTAAGCCCCTCTGGAGCCCCTGGGGCGCTTCGCGCCTGCCACTTAACCTCTGTTTTACTGTTCTGGGGGCGGGCGATGGCGCCGCCCTATGACATCACCTGCACATGCCCAGTAGGCAGATGAAGCCATCGGCGGCCATCTTGGTACTCCCATTGGAGTACATGTATTTATATGGCCAGCCTCTCTCATTCTGAGGGCAGATGTCAGAAGCATAACATCTCCCTTGCTGCTGAGGAGAAGCTTTCAAGTCTGCCTGTGCTGCTGCCTCCCGATGGAAGCCAGAGGTATTGCAGCTTCTTTTTCTTTTTCTCTCCTCTTCTTGGAAATATATATTTATTTATAATAAAAAAGGGGACTATTAGGTTGGGACCTTTCCATTTACTTTTTCTTTTCTTCTTACCCTTTGTGTCTCTCTTATCCCAGCCATCTCCCGTAGTCCAGTGGCACAAAAAGATCCTCAACATTCCGCTAGGTAAGGGCTGCACCATTCAGGTAAGTTTAAAAAAATTTAAAAAAGAGCATCGGGCGTATAAAACATCAAAATTTCCTATGTTTCATTGCAGCCCGCAACGCCGATCATCCTGCAGGGACTCACCGGCGAGGAGGTCCAGAGGCCACAGCCGCTCAAGACATGACCAATATCACTCGTCTACCCCTCGCACATCACACAAGTCTCGCAGATCACCCCATCGATCTGACAGACAACGCAGTTCCATCCGGCCTGGGGACAAAGCATGCTGGGTCTGTGGCGGACAAGCTCTGCCGGGAAAACTGGTCTGCGAAACATGCTTTTTAGAAGCCACGGGGGATCGGGAAAAAGAAAAGCAAGAGTCCATTGATACAATGAAGAAGCTGATTAAGGACTCAATTCGAGAACTGAACTTGTCCCAGGAGTTGATGGCCCCGACCACAAGTGGGGGATCCCTTGAGACTCCAGTCCAGTTGGCAGGTTCCGGCTCCAGCTCAGAAGACGAAGGGGACACAGCGGAGGAGAATGTGTCTACCTTTGGTTTTGGGTTGATCAGCCCCTTCGTGGTAGCGGTCAAGAACGCAATT
Organism: Pelophylax lessonae; assembly: GCF_965119305.1. NCBI lineage: Eukaryota > Metazoa > Chordata > Amphibia > Anura > Ranidae > Pelophylax > Pelophylax lessonae. The sequence continues at coordinate 155,586,250 of NC_138774.1, forward strand.
GAATGGGAAGAGTCACCTGAGCCCCCTGCCAAGTCCAGGAAATACTTTCCCCACCTCAAGAAAAAACCTCCTACCTTCCCACTTATGGAGGAGATAAGGGATCTGGTGACAGATGAATGGCGGAAGGTGGATAGGAGACCGATCGCCTTTAACCGCTTTAGTAAATTATACCCTCTGGCGGATTCTGATGCCCAACTATTTGATGGCATGCCGTCAGTGGACGCATCAGTCATGAGATTTGCCAGGAACACAACTTTACCCTTAGAAGACGCAGTCTCCTTTAGAGATGTCTTAGATCGAAGAATCGATGCTGATCTAAAGAAGGCGTATCAGGCGGCCGGGGGGGCTTGCAGGCCGGCAGTGGCTTTAACCTCAGTATCCAGAGCAGCGCGTGCTTGGACTGACAATATAGAATCGACCCTCAAGCAAGGCTTAGACACAGACCAGATTGTGAAGGCTCTGGATGAGTTAAAATTGGCATCAGATTTCGTGGCAGAAGCGGCCATTGACACTCTGAAATGTTCCGCCAGAGCCATGCTATATTCAGTCACGGCAAGAAGAGCACTTTGGCTAAAACCATGGGCCGCTGATCCCTCCTCCAAGCAGACGTGGTGCCGCATACCCTACGATGGGAAAGCCCTATTTGGCGAAAAGCTGGATACAGCCATTACCAGAGTCACAGGGGGCAAGAGCGGTCTGATTCCTCAGGACAGGAATAAAAGGAAGAAATTTGCAGCGAGGGTGGTTTTCCAGCAAAAAGCCAGAGAAGCCAGAACATACCGTCCAGGGAGAGAATACAGAAGAGGTTGGAAGGGCTCCCAGGCTACCTTCCTGAAGATGGGGAAACAGAAGGCTGCTACCTCGACACAGGAAGGCCAGAAGTCTTTTTGATATCCTTTGATAGAGCGGTTTATGAAGGCAGTACTAAGGTTAAGACCACCTAGGAAAACATTGTACCCGAAGTGGGATTTACCCTTGGTGCTGGATACTCTAGCAGCACCGCCATTTGCTCCTACTGAGGACTGTTCTATGGAGTATGTTACTCTTAAAGCAGTTTTCCTCGTAGCTGTCACTTCAGGCCGTAGGGTTTCTGAAATTCAAGCCTTGGGTGCTCAAGATCCATATATTACGATCTTCCAAGATAGGGTCGTCCTACGACCAATCCATCAATTCATACCTAAAGTGCCAACTACCTACCACTTTAATCAGGAATGGGTTCTCCCAACCTTTGAGGAAGATCCAGCTACATCAAAGTTGCATGAACTGGACGTTGCAAGAACTCTAGGTCGGTACATTGATTTAACGCAATCTTTTCATAGGGAGCAACGCCTATTTATCATTCCAAACGGAGGTAGAAAGGGCTTGGCAGCATCAAAAAGAACTATCGCAAGCTGGATCGTACGTCTGATTCAAAGGGCTTATCGGGCTAGCGGGCTTCCAGTGCCTAAAGCAATCAATGCTCACTCTACGCGGGGGATAGCCTCTTCTTGGGCAGCTCTAGCACATGTCTCTCCAGAAACAATTTGTCGTGCAGCCAGTTGGTCCTCATTTAATACCTTCATGGTCCATTATAGCCTGGATCCAGCTGCTCTAACTTCCCGTGATTTTGGGAAGAAAGCGCTGCAATTGGCGGTTTTGTGAATCCTAATAAACTATATTTCTGTGCAGTATCCCTCCCTATGAGCGAGTTATTTACCATATGTATGCTGCCATGGAGGCACCAGGAAAACGGAAAATTTAATACTCACCTTTCCGTAATTTTCCTTTCCTGGTGCCTATCCATGGCAGCATACGCCCTCCCTTTACGTAATCTGCATTTTTGAGTCTAGTTACAAGAATGGCGTAGGGGGGGGCAGTTCTTACTTTTATAGAGTTAAGGAGGTCCTGTGGGTTGGTTGAGGGCGGAGCAACCACCATATGAATGCTGCCATGGATAGGCACCAGGAAAGGAAAATTACGGAAAGGTGAGTATTCAATTTTCCGTTATCAAAGCTGAAGATCAGGCATGCGGCGGGTGCCTCTTAAGAGGCAACAAATTTTAAATTTTTTCTTTTTTGTTCGGGTTTGGCGGGCGTTGTGATTGACGATGGATTGATGGATTTACACCAAGGGACACTCTTTTTCTTTTTCTTCTTCTTTTTAATAAAGGACTTGTCAAAAACAGTTTCCTGTGGTTTTTACTTTTTTACACTTTTTTTGTGAATGAGTTATCCAAGCAAGGCTGCATGCTTGGATAAGGGTCTGTTTTTTTTTTTTTTTGCGTGGAGTTCCTCTTAAAATCTATACCAGACCCAAAGGGCCTGGTATAGATTTTGGAGAGGGACCCCATTCTGTCATAGGGTTTCCCTTAACCACTTAAATACAGGGCACTTTCACCCCCTTCCTGCCCAGACCAATTTTCAGCTTTCCGTACTCATTGGCGTCTATGGGAAATCTTAGTCAGCTTGACATCGCACTGCTCCCTGTCTAACATTGGCTTTTATGGGAAATCTTGGTCAGCTTGACATGGCACTGCTCATGAACCATACAGTAAGTGACGGGGACACCGAACATGGGGAGCAGTGAGAGGGGACCCAGGACTACAACATATCCATACATTTTAAAAGTGGGGCATTTCCATATACTACACTGACTGCACTAAACTTACTAAACTCACTATCCACTAACTACATGCCTAATCTCTATTGTCACACACTATACACGGCTGCTATGTAAGCACTTTTGGCCAATCATGGCTCTCACAGTATATTGTGCTGTGATTGGCCAAAGCATACAGATCAGGTGCATGCTTTGGCCAATCATCAGCAATCAATGCATTGCAACAGCGCAGTGCATTATGGGGCGCTCATCAGCGGGCGAACTTCCTGCCAAGCGCCCCATTTGTTTGTGTGTTCTGCAAACACTCGAACAGCTGATGTTCGAGTGGAACACAGAGCCCATCCCTACTGGCTACCTGCAGACAGGGCTGCTGTTAAAAATCATGGGGCCCCAAACAGCCTACCTTTTGGGGCCCCTTTGACCCGCCCTTGACCCCACTCTTGGCCTCTCTCCTGTCCCGGCTTTGAACATGTAATAGAATGAGACATGACAGGTCCTCTATAAGGAGAGATCTGGGATCTATTAGACCCCAAATCTCTCCTCTAGCTTTAACCACTTAAGCCCCGGAGGATTTGGCTGCTAACGACCAGGGGGTATTTTGCGATTCGGCACTGCATGACTTTAACGGACAATTGCGTGGTCGTGCGACGCTGTACCTAAAGGAATTTGACGTCCTTTTTTTCCCACACACAGAGCTTTCTTTTGGTGGTATTTGATCACCTGTGCGCTTTTTACTTTTTGCGCTAAAAACAAAAAAAGAGCGTAAATTTTGCAAAAATAACAATATTTTTCACATTTTTTTATATGAAATTCCCCAAAAAAAATGTAAAAATCTAAATTTTTTAACATTTTCGGCCAATTTGTTTTATGCTACATATGTTTGGTAAAAAAAAAACGCAAAAAGCGTATTTTTATTGGTTTGCGCAAAAGTTATCGCGTTTACTAACAAAGGGAAAGATTTTTGTCATTTTTGTTGTTTTTTTTTTAACGCGTAATGGCGGCGATCTGCGATTTTTTTTGCGGTACTGCGACATTGTGGCGGACAGATCGGACCCTTGACTGACATTTTTGACACTTTTGGGGTTACCAGTGACATTTCTACAGTAATCAGTGCTATACATATGCACTGTTACTGTAAAAATACACTGGTAGTGATGGGGTCAACTTTATTTGAGAGGGAGGGGCTGTGTGTGTCCCTAGGGGCGTGATTCTTACTGTGATTGGCTGTGGCTTGAGGTGTAAGGACACTGATCAACGGTTTTACATAGTAGAACCGTATGATCAGTGTTTTTACACCGAGGAGAATGACAGGCAGCTTGTTTACACAAGCCGCCTGACTTTCTCCCTCTCCCCCGACGTTCGCCGAGTGACCGGCGGACATCGGGTCCCCCGGTCACACGCGCGGGGTTGCCCGTGACCGCGCGGGAGCGGGGGCGCGCCTCCGTGGGCGCGCGCTCGCTCCCCAGACCCTCCCAGGCTAGTGACGTTAATTAACGTCACTCTGCCTGGCCGGGGGCTGACCTCCGCAGTAAATTTACTTGCGGCGGTCGGCAAGCGGTTAAAAGCATCATATTGAGATTTCTGCTCCTACAAGGCTTTGGAAAGATCGGTTTGTTATTTTGCAGAAATGAAGTGTAGAGGTGCCCTGACCCCCCTGTTAAGCTGATAGGGCCGGGCCCGGTACAACAGGACTGGCTGTACTGCCTTATCAGCGGCCCTGCCTGCAGACATCCGTGTTTCCCCAAAAATAAGACCGGGTCCTATATTCATTATGGCTAAAAAAAAACACGCTAGGGCTTATTTTTCGGGGATGTCTTATTCATTTACAGTATGTATAATAATCTACATTTACTCAAATACAGTCAGGTCATCTTCTTCTGGGGAAAAAAATAAATATCCTGATCCTTTAACCTCCTTAGCGGTAATCCCGAGCGTGACTCGGGGTTGGTTTTTCATATCAGGAGCGGTAACCCCGAGTCACGCTCGGGGTGGATTGCAGAGAGCGCAGCGGTGTTCTCTTACCTTATCCTGGCGATCCAGCGATGATCTCTCATTGCTGTGACCGCCAGCCGAGAGTCCCGCCGCTCCTCCGTCGGTCTCCGTCGCTCTGATCACTTCCTAGTTCCGTTCCCTGCAGCAGCAATGCTGCATGGGAGCGGAACTAGGGAGGGAAATTCAAAAAAAACAAAACGTTGCACAAAACACATTTTATATTATATATATATATATATACATATATATATATATATATATATATATATATATATATATATATATATGTGTGTATATATATATATATATATGCATGCATATATATATATATATATATATATGCATGTATATATATATATATGTGCATATATATATATATATATATATATATATATATACACCGGTATATATATATATGCATATATATATATATATATATATATATATGTATGCATATATATATATATATGTATATATATATATATATGCACACACACATATATCTATATATAATATATAATGCATGAATTATAATATAATCAATAATATAATTTTATTATATATATTATATATTAAATAATAAAATAATATTATTGATTCGATTATAATTCACATGTTGATGTGTTTCAAATTTATCACATTTGGGATGTCTACTAGACTCTTGTTTTGGTCAGGTTTAAGTCAGTAATTTCTAAGAATTGTAGGCCTATAATACATAACGCCAAATTTCCATGAAAAAAATTGTACCGCTTTTGGTACATAATTCCTGACATAATCATACCGCCAGGGAGGTTAAAGCAGGAAAGATAGCACAGTGCTTGTGCTGTGCCATTTACCCGTCTCTATGGTATAACAAACCTGGAATAAAACAAGAAAATGTTTTTAAAAAGGTCCTGTGTGCCCTGTCTTCTCTCCCCCTCAGCTCAGGAGTCAGCATTATGACCTTCTGTAACCCAAAACCTTGGTTAAAGTAATTGTAAATATATACTACACTCTCTGTATATTGTTTATAATCAGAGCCAGTGCTATGCCTCGCAGTGCTTCCTACACACCTACCATCATTGATCAGAGCAGTCCTGACTTCCCGTTCCTGGGATCCTGCTGTAATCCGGTGTCCGGGTTTTCCTAGCTCACACTCCAGCTCCGTGACTCCAGTCCGGGTGGGGCTGTCAGACAGAGAGAGCGCAGATCCAGAGTCAGTCCGGAGCGGCGGAGCTCATCCCGCACGCACCTGTCACCTGGACACAGGTAAGTCCCTTCCGCCCGCACACCCTGTGTTCTCATAACGCCCGCATACACCGAGCGCACTCCTATACTAATCCTCATTGGGAATGACTTGTCACTATTCGGTGCTGTGTCACCTGGACTGGGAGACTCCTGTGCCATCCACTCTGGGGATGGATGGATGGATGGCTGTAGGACACATGGAAAGTCCATTGAGCTCCTCCAGGAAGAGTGTGGAGCACGTTATAATGGGCAGTTGCAGGGGCCCCACACTCCAGGGGCCACAGGGGGGAATGCTAAAAAAAAGTTCTGCACTTTATTTCTATTCATCCGGTTTTTATTCAGAACAATGTCAGCCGTCCTATTTATCTGAGTTAATGTTCCCCAAATGTGATATCCAGTGAGTGATCCTTTCATTGGTGACGACTTGACATCGACTGGTTTACTAATTAGAAAGTAAACAAACAAGCGAGACCTTGGAGGGTTGCAAAAAGGGGATGCTCAAATCTGATTGGTCTAGATTTGAAAGTGCTTTATTGATAAAGTGTTACAAAAATTCATCTGGTACACTATTTACTAATTGACCACTTCCCTTACCCTTTGGAGTCACAAACAGATGCCGCTGTCTCTCCAATAGTCATGAGTTTAGATGTGTTTGGACTAGAATCTGAACCCCCATGTGTGATCCCGCTAAGAAGCCATCACTTGTATGAGCCAATCATCTATGGCACACAATCTTCCCTGCCGCACAGCTGCAGGTATACAAGGGGCCATGTGTGTATATATGGGTGCAGTATGCCCCGGCTGCAGAGGGTTGGATTGTACAAGTGACCGCTTCCTGGCAGGTTTGCACATGTGCATTCAGATCCAGTAGGGGTAAGCTCAGGTATTCTTGATCATGAGTCCAAACTGTTCTGCACTATCCCGCCAGGAAGCTGTCATTGCACACAGCCAGTCATAAGTGTCAGAGATTTTCCGCACTCTGTATCAGCACATATACATACAGCTGCAGGGTGATGCATGCCTCCACTACCTGTGACAGCTTCCTGGTGGGATAGTTCAGGCAGGTTGGACCCATGTCCAAACCCACCTGAGCTCATCCCTTCTCGCCCACAAGAGAGCTATTCTTTCATAATAAATGAAAAGCCATTTATTTGCCATGTCCCATTGGAAATTTCCCTTTGCTTTCTATCCCATAGCGAGGACAGGAAGTGAGAATAATCACTCCCGACGTGAAGAAATCCCTGGTTCTCACAAGAACTAATGTTCCCATCCAGGGGCATATCTACTGTGAGCTGAATTTTTCAGGGAGGGGGTGGCACCACCCCCAGGCAGAAAGGGCACAATGGCTCTGTTCCCATGATCACAGTCTAGAGTACTACATGAAGCACAATGATAAATATGAACAATAAAGCACAGAGTACAGTGATCAGTGCAAAGTTCAATGAGTGATCACAGCAATCAGAGTTCAATGAGTGATCGGAGGGCCCCAGTGTGAAGATCAGTGTCCGGGATCGATGTGGTCCGACTTATTCTTTTTCCCCGGCAGGGAGTTCTTCCTGGAGAAGGAACATGGGAGGTGTCAGTGGGATTGCGGCACACAACTGAGGTTCCCCATCCTGATCCTGGCGCTCCCAATGTGATCAGAGCTCTGCTCCTGATGTGATCTGATAAAATCACATTGGGAGAGCCCGGAGCAGGATGGGGAATCCCAGCGTTGTGCCGCAACCTGAAAAATTCTGTCCCCAGTGTTCCATACACCCCTTGCATATCCTTCAGAGACTCTTGAGGAAGAAGGGGTGGGACAAATTTAGATGGGGGAGAAGCCCGATTTTAGTCTTGCCTAGAGCAACACAAAACAAAAACACACCACTGTCCCCATCATCAGATTCGCCTCTATTCCTGTTCTAGTGAATTTTCACTTTGCAAAGGAAGTTTCACTGGGCTTAGTGAAGAAGGCAAGTCTATGCTGACTTCAGTTATCCAATGGTGTGCTAGCATCAAGTCTTACTTTTTTGTTTTTTGTCTTGCACACGATTGAGTGTGTTTTTGCAAAGTGAATTTTTCATCACATTCACTAGGGTAAGAGAAAGTTCCCTTGTGAAGTGATAATTCACTTTGTAGTGAACATGCTCTGCTCCTGTAGTTAATTGGCCCAGGTATGTACAGTACTTGGAGACGTTGTTTCCATATCTGCCTCTATCATATGACTTGTTTGCAAAAAGTATACCATGCATAACATCCGATTCAAAATATAAACACTCTTTACAGAAAGTTTTTACAAACATGTTAGAAGCAAAACACAAATGTCTGTGTTCACTGCCTTACATATTGGAATAAATTCAAATCAACTGGCTAGGGCCACTGTACACTTTCTACCACTGTAAGGGTGTCTTTGCTCCTCCTGTTTGGCAGTGAAGGAGTTACTAACACAAGCTGCGTGGATTCCGGAAGTGGAAGAATTGCATTGTGTTGGTGAATACACCTGTCACACGTGTACAGGCAATGACAGCTCACCTGCACACTCTATAGGACAGAGCTGATTGGCTTGCTGCTCACTGCATTGGTACTTCTAACCGGGACAATAAACTGAACCATGTATTTCTCATTTATCTTTCAGTTCTAATATGGTTATGATCACCTGGCTTGACTTACCCTTGGACAGTATAGGATCTTGTGTGATCTGAGCCCAGGAGGTGGCATCATGTAGGCAATGACATTCTGTATTATTCTAGTAAGCTGTAGGCACATAAAAATGCTGATTCACCATAGTGAGACTGAAGTAGGTTATAAAGAATGGAGCTGGTCTCACTAGAGTTTGTTTGCACATTGTCTCCCGTCCTGTCTGTGTTTCCTAAATCTCACATGTGACAGGTCAGAAAGGTTCCAGCTCTATTCTTTATTCTGTGCGATGGTACATTTCCTAAAGTCCTGTTCATCTCTACATGGAGAATGGACCCCTCTGTGTAGGGATATAAATTAGTATTGGATGCACTGAAAGAAAATCTCTGATGATGCTAATACCGTAGCAGTGCTGCTTTTATCTCTAAATGTAAACTACTCCTCATATTAGTGGATCCTGCTAGTCATGTATACTGCAAAGTGCCAGCCATAGGTGTGCGCACAGGGTGTGCCAGGTGTGCCCAGGCACACCCTAATTACCCTGTGCAGCACCGATTCCCCCCTACTGCCCTGGCTCCCCTCCCCCTTACCCCCCCCCAGCTCTTCTGGCTTCCCTCCTCTCCTCTCCAGCCAGCTGTTGCTTTGTGATGTTTTAGGGTGAATGGGGAAAGGGGCCAGTAAATATATAATTTGCCAGCCTTTCTGAATGAACATTGTGAGTGATCGGTATAGTGTGTTTAAGCTTTGGTGTGCACACCCTAATGCATTAGGCTGCGCACACCTATGGTGCCAGCAGATGCTCTATATCACATGACCAGAGAGGAAGTAGCTCCAGTTTGTGGTGGGTATCCACCTTGACAAAAGTCCTGTACAGTTGGCCCCATGCTCACTGGGTGTTTAGCCCCAGCGCATGAGGCTCTGGCATTTAGGTGTGGGCAGAAGGCATAGGTGCACCATCTAGCCTTGTTGCTGGAAGCCTGCAAGAGTAGTCTGCATTCTGGGCATTTGTTCCTGGGTGCATACTTCCCCAAATTTTAGTAGCATTCGGTGTACCATCCAACTGCAGCAACTTTAACTTCTCATAGAGTTTGACGGGCTACCGGCAGCGGAGTTGAATAGTGCGCCTGTTCCTCCCTTTCCCACCTAAAAACTGGAACTTCATGCACCAGGGCTACATGCCCAATGCCCATCAGGACTTAGGGAAAGGGTAGCCAATCCACTGAAGAGTGACACCTGGAAGTGACTCCCTACAGTCTGCTGCAGAACCCCCTTAAATGGAATGCCAGCCCCTACAGCCTCTTTCCGTGCATGCTAACCATCCATAGTGCCCCCTACTGTGCCTCCCAGACTGCTAAAAACTTCTCCAGCCCCTTATAGAAGTCCCTACCCACCACAGTGTCACTGAACCCTTGCAGAGCTGCCCTCTGGCTTGCTGCAGAGTCCCCCAGCCCCCTCCAGGACCCACTTCGGCTCACTGGTGCAAAAAGCATTCTTCCTAATTCTGAGCACCAGCTGCCCAGTTGTTCTCTCTGTAGGCAGGCCCCAGGCATGACTAAATCACCCAAATGCACTCAACTTTGGACCACCTAACACCCTGGCCATAGTCTACAACCCCCGCAGAACTGGCACACATGGAGTACCCTGAACACTCACTATACTCCTGGTCACCTGTAGCAATGACACTCCTTTGACTGGGGACACTTCTGGCAGCTGGCCCAACATATTCATGTGGTTACAGGATAGAACACCTACTCCCCTATCCACTACCATTCCCTAGAGCCGACCAGGTTTGCACAGAGGTGGTGCACCAGGATCCTATCTCCCGAAGTGTGTTCTTTGTGGGATGAGATGCACCGTCTCACTTTGCTTAACCGGGTGCTATCCCTCTTTACAGCAGCAGAGGTACCCAGGATCCACTCCATACACTGGAAGCAGCCACAAGCTTGGTCCAACTCTTGTTTATTGAAGTAGGTCTCAGTACAGTTCAAAAAAGACATACATCTTATCATTACCCTTCTCTGGGGTAGCACAGAAAGAATTAAATCCTTTTTCTCTCTCTTTCTTTTAGCCACCCCCAAGCTAAGCTCTACAAAGTCTACACCAATCTTATATAAGGTCCTGCCATGACGAAAATTTAATAATTTCCTTTCCTATGAGGATTTTAAGAGGGAACTTTATTTAGCTGATTGCTGCCCAGCCACAGTACATAGACTCCTACCACCATGACCACTTCAAAATAATTGAAGTGGTCATGGTTGTTGGAATGTTCCTTTAGTACCTATCAGAAGTAAACAAAGTACACACGGGTCGAATGCTGGGCAACATCAGCTGGTTCATTAAAAACTGGCTGCCATTGGGCCGGTGCGTATGGCAGCCGGTCCGACAGAAGCCGGCCATTCGGCATGCGTGAAAATAAACTGGCTCCTAACTTTTTTTAGCAGGCTCCTAGATTTCAAGCAAATTTGTCAAGCCCTGGTTTAAAACAATCAGGCTATCATAACTCGGAGCACAAAAATGTGGGCTAAAGCGGTAGCAAACTGCCACTACAATTAAAATAAAGTGCGCCCCATGCAGGGTTAAGTCATACTGTACTAGTATGCACCGCATACTAGCACATTATGACACACTTATCTGTAAAGTAGATCTCTCCCGTCTCTGGTGCTCAAGCATTACAATTGGTTGCTAGACCCAAGCAATTTCTGGCACATGAGAGGGGGTCACGTGTTGCCCCGTATTTGTAAGCATGGGGTTTTTTCACTGGCTGAGGAGGGCTGTCAAGGTGGAGTATCTAGGGTTGAGGAGGGGCCTCGTTACACGCACTCACTTTGCTTTGCAAATGACAGTGTCTCTTTAAAGGAAATCTAAACTGGGAGAATATGGAAGCAGCCATTGCTGACCTTCCATAGTGAAAATGCTAATTGTCTGACTCTTATGCTAATCCATTGGCTTTAGTAACATGCGGCAATTACCTGAAATAAATTTGCAGATCAGTGTTCTGACTTACCCCTAAGCTTCTAATAAGCATACTAGTTGTAGGTCAGTGTTCCAAAGTACTGAAGCTGGAGACAGATAACTAGTGTTTTTAAAGGATGTTGCAGTGACAAAATCCATCTTTTTCTTTCCAAAGGTTTGCTTTATAGCAAAACTGCCATGGGAGAAGTATAGTGGTTGCCATTGCTGTCTACTCCTGAAAATAGGGCTTCCTGGCCGTTTTTTCATTTGGGGAAATAGCACAGCTTGAGCGTGCCCAGGCAAGAGATTGCCATTTACATGAATACGGCTGAATACAGTCATTCGCTTGTATTGGACGTTGTCCGTGGCACCTGCAGATCCCTGGGTGTGGGAAAGCACAGGGAATTTACAATTTGGGACTTTGAAGCTATTACATGTCAGTGTGCTTGAGGACTTAATGCCAGTTATAGATTGGATCATATGGTTTCTAATTTTATTTTTTTTTTGTTACAGTCTCTGTAACTACTAGCTTGTGCTGTGATAGTTTGGCTGACAAATACTCGGACATATAACACCATACCACATTTTCTTATCATCTTTTTGAGAAAGAGCTTTCTTTTAGTAGCATTTATTAACCACTGAAGTTTTCTTTTTTTTTTTTGCTAGATTAAAAAAAAAAAGGCCAAAGTGTTTGGGAAAAAAAATGTTTTCTTTATTAAAAAAAAAACAAAAAAAAAACAGTTTTCTTTATTTTCGGTCATAAAAACATATCAAATAAAATTTCCAGGACAGTACAGATCTTGCTTTTTGCCACAATTTTTTGGAAATGTAAGAAACACGCGGGGGTTGAGGTAGTTTAAAGATAAATTCTTCCTTACCAACATGTAAAGTGTTACACCTGTATTTAGTATGTGTAACATGTTGCTAATCCCCAGCCCCTTTACCCTCAGAGCCCCTTTTACTATGACCATGGTCTGGGGTTCTTCTCCCCTTTAGCATCTGTCACATTTAAAATCGTGATCTGTGAATGAAAAAAAGCTATAAGTCCCATGTGCCATAACAGCAGACAGTGTTGTAGTTCTTAGTGGACTATGACCAGCACCCTTGTAGTCCATTGACACTTCCTGCAGCTCACTAACTGGCTGCCCATAATGCAGGGTTGACAAAAGGGTGCTTTTTTCCTGCCCATAAATGTCAGTAGACCGGAAATAAGTGCCCATAAATTTTCTGGCATGTGCAGTTGCAGAGCTGGCCTACTAGTACATTGCTAAGCTCCCCCTAAATCAGTTGGTGGAGTGGGTCTGGGAGGATGCCTGTGATGTCGGGGTGCTTGCCACCTTTTTCTAGTAGTTTTGAAGAAGATAGGAGGGGAGGAGGACCAACAGCCTGCCTGAGCCCTAGCCAGCCTGCAGTGCCCTACAGTCCGCATGCTAGAGCTTGCCCACAGTGCCCCACAGCCTGCATACATGGAATCAATAACAATGTAAGGGGGAAGTGCGACTGGGGACCCTAAGGTTAGGATGGCACTGATCTAAGGGGGAACTCTGCAAACTCTAGTGTAAGAGGAACTCTAATGTAAGGGGAGCTTTGTCGCCAGAACACCTCTTTACATCAGCGTTGCCGACGTTTCCTGTTAAATCAGGGTTCCTAGAGCCCCCTTTATATCAGTTGCCAGCGCTCTCCCTTAAATCAGGGTTCCCAGAGCCCCCTTTACAATAAAGTTCCCCCATACATCAGAGTCCACAGAGGTATAGAGTATAAAGGGTACCCCTGAGGAATCTGATCTAATGGGGAACTCTGATGTAAGGGGGAGGGGTGCTAATATATGGAGGGAATGCTGAGAGCTCTGGTTGAAGGGGGAACTCTGTGGACTCTGATGTAAATGGAGAACACTGGGGACTCTAAAGCAAGGAGGGAATCTGGGCACCCTAATGTATAGGTTAATTGTGGGGGCTTTGATGTAAGGGGGTACTCTGACATAAGTAGGGATTCTATAGACTCTGATGTCATAGGGAACTCCGATGGAAAGGGGGGCTCTGACATGAACAGAGGGTTCATTCTGATTGGCGCACTCTATAAGTTCATTCACAGTCGTGCGACACTGTACCCAAATAAAACATTTTTTCTTCTCTCCCCCCCTTTTTTAATTCTTGTTATAAAACCCATCCCATAAAAAAATGCTTAAAAAATAAAATGTCTTCATTAGTTTAGGCCAAAATGTATTTAGCTACATACACTATATTTTCAAAAGTATTGGGAAACCTGCCTTTACACGTACATGAACTTTAATGGCATCCCAGTCTTGGTCCGTAGGGTTCAATATTGAGTTGGCCCACCTTTGCAACTCTAACAGCTTCAACTCTTCCGGGAAGGCTGTCCTCAAGGTTTAGGAGTGTGGCTATGGAAATGTTTGTCCAATCTTCCATTGTGAGGTCAGGCACTGATGTTGAATGGGAAGGCCTGGCTCACAGTCTCATCTCTAATTCATGCTGAAGGTATTCTATCGGATTAAGGTCAGGACTCGCTCATCCATGTCTTAATGGACCTTGCTTTTTGCTTTGGCGCACAGTTATGTTGGAACAGGAAGGGGCCACCCCCAAACTGTTCCAATAAAGTTGTGAGCATGAAATTGTTAAAAATGTTTTGGAATGCTGACACCCCCTCCTCCAAATGACTTGGACCAGTGCACAAAGCAAGGTCCATAAAGTCCTCACCTCAACCCGATAGTAGGGATGCACCGAATATTCGGCGGCCGAACATTATTCGGCCGAAAATAGAAAAAATAGCACTTTCGGTGTTTGGCCGAATAAGTCAAAAGGCCGAATAATTTTGTGCCGAATAATAGGGCTGAACGATAGTCGATATGATATCGACTATCGTTCTGTGGCCGTAGGCGATATTCATATCGCCGAGGTCACGATATTTACAGGGGGAAGGGACTCGGAGGAGGACTCACAGACTTCCGTGTTAGGCAGGGGAAGCCGGGACACTTCAGCGGTGAGCATACATACATTACTCACTCGTGCACTGCAGCCCGCCCCACACATTCAGTGAGTCTTACTCTCCTCCCTAGTTTTTTCAATGGCACATTCAGGAAGTCAATCACGCCGTGATTAGCTGCACAGCGAACCAATCACGCGTGCCTGCACACCTGATTGGTTCCGCTGTGCCGCTACTCACGGCGTGATTGACTTCCTGAATGTGCCATTGAAAAAACTAGGGAGGAGAGTAAGACTCACTGAATGTGTGGGGCGGGCTGCAGTGCACGAGTGAGTAATATATGTATGCGGCTGTGCTCCTTTCCAGGCTACTACTAGTCCACCTCCAGCCTCCTACTACCACCACTATGATAGACTGTCTGTCACTGTATAATCTGATCGAGTCCACACTGACACCGACTGACTGTCACTGAGTAATTGATGTTACCACATTAACCCTGACCTGCCCAGTGCCCTGTATCTGCAATTAAAATTTACAAGGCTGCCTGCATGCTTCCTGATTTCCATTCCCAGCATCCTTCCCAATCCCTACAGTGTCACTAACATTAACCCTATGGTACAAGGCTGCAGTGTGCACTGAATCCCATTCCCTACAGTAACATTTAGGGAGAGAGAGAGAGAGAGAGACATGAGAGGACAAGAGAGAGAGAGACATGAGAGGACAAGAGAGAGGACAAAAAATTGGCAAAATAAATGGAAAAAATGCGAAACACCGCGTTCGGTATTCGGCCTTCGGCCAAACATTTCTTTATTATTCGGCTTCAGCTTCGGCCAAGAATTTCATTTCGGTGCATCCCTACCCGATAGAACACCTTTGGGATAAATTAGAGCGGAGACTGCGAGCCAGGCCTTCTCTACACATCACAAATGCGCTTCTGGAAGAGTGGTCAAACATTCCCATAGACACACTCCTAAACCTGAAGTTGAAGCTGTTATAGCTGCAGAGGGTGGGCCAACTCCATATTGAACCC
This sequence comes from Pelophylax lessonae, assembly GCF_965119305.1. Taxonomy (NCBI): domain Eukaryota; kingdom Metazoa; phylum Chordata; class Amphibia; order Anura; family Ranidae; genus Pelophylax; species Pelophylax lessonae. The sequence goes on from NC_138774.1 coordinate 155,601,608, forward strand.
TACGATTTAAACTGGGATGCCACTAAAGTTAATTTGCGTGTAAAGGCAGGTGTCCCAATACTTTTGCCAATATAGTGTGTGTATGTGTGTGTATATGTATGTATGTGTGTGTGTGTGTATATATATATATATATATATATATATATATATATATAATATAGTATAAAAATAAATAGATTTTTTTCTTTTTTAAATGTTTCCAAAGTTGTGTAATGTTAGTAGTGTTGCAACATCAACCATTCAGCATCTCTGCCTGTATACTGGCCATGAACATGTTACAAGTCATGACACTTCAGTCATGTGACATGGTGTCAGGAGGGAAATTAAGTTCTAGTTTATAACGTAGTGATTGTTTTGTGTTTTTATGTGAAACAAGGTATGTAAGTTTTTATATATATTATGTGTTCTAGTTACACATTCCTTAACACTGTTCCATCCTGAATTTGTAATTGACATGTTCTACTGCAGGTCTGTTGCAAATTTTAAATTCTGTTGGATCTGGGTAACTTTTGGATCTGTGTGTGGTTCGACAGAAACCAATCTGAAAAACCGGCTTCAGTTGAACGCTCCTGTTGGAAAACAAGCTTTGGATCATCGCATGCAGCCAATGGGCTGCAGTGCTGATCAGTGTATTGTGATAACGGGGGGAGTCCCACTCCCAGAATACAAAGACACAGCAGGGAAAACTTACACATTCCAGGTGGATGGGAAGCGAAAAAAATACAATCCACTTTAGATTTTCTCTTCTAGGCAAAAATGTCACTGACATTTCAATGTCATTTTGCTGTAAAGGGTCCTGTAAAACCAGTGATCTGGTAATCCTAATCATCCCTATAGTCAGTGGCGTCGGCAGGGGGGGGCTGACAGGGGCTATAGCCCCGAGTGTCCCTTTGAAAAGCCCCGAGTCTCCTCTTCAAGTTAGAAAACTGTTAGCCCCGAGCCTCCTCCACCCCCTCACCTGGCTGGCTGACTGCCGCTGTGTACTCCTTCGCTGCCTTCGGTCGTTCTTCCTTCCTTTTCGCCTGCAAGCCGCGGAGCCGCTGACACACTGGTTGCTAGCCTGCCGCTTAGCATCTAGCAACCAGTGACGTCAGTACAGGAGCGTCAGGTCAGGTCACGTGACAGCAGCAGCAGAGCGCGCGGCGGCCCCGAGAATTCCGCCTCCGCGCCATGAACTGACTCCACCCACCGGCCACCTCCCTCTTCTGGCACTGGTGCCGTTTCCAGTCAGAGAGGGAGAAGAGAGGACATGTGGTGACCACCAGCCAGGACAAGGTAGGCGGCAGGGCGGGCAGGCGAAAGCTTGCCAGAAGCCGGCGATCGTTGGGGAAGAGAAGAGGATTGTTTTGTGAGGGACCAGGTGATGGCTTAGCGTAGAAATTATAGTAGGAGACCCAGTAACATACATGTGCATTAATTTACCACTGTTGGAACTTGGCAGGACTTTCTTTAATAGCTGGTGTGTGTGTCACTGGGACAGGAAGATGGGAGAAATCTCTGTAAAGGACGCACGGGGAGCAAAGAAAGCTTGCCAAAGGTTCTATGCTTCTTTACTTGATTAGAAAAAAAATGTTACTAGTAGTACTTAACAGCTGAGATAAAACAGAACTGGTTGAAATATATATATTGAATATTCCAACCAGGCCCAGTTCTGTATGAGCTTAGCTGTTAAGTACTACTAGTAACATTTTTTTTCTACTCAAGTAAAGAAGCATAGAACCTTTGGCAAGCTTTCTTTGCTCCCCGTGCGTCCTTTACAGAGATTTCTCCCATCTTCCTGTCCCAGTGACACACACACCAGCCATTAAAGAAAGTCCTGCCAAGTTCCAACCAAAATACTGTCAGCAATACAAACCTAAAATTAAAAGAAAATGTTTGGCTGCTGAAATTCCACAGTGCCGGTTCACACTTGTGCGATGCGGGAAGGCTGCGAATATGCAGCGTGTTCCCGCATCGCATTCGCACATCTGGCAGTTCACACTGCCATATGCGATACGCAGGGGGTGTCAATTAAAAGTTAACGACACCCCCAGTTGCGATCGCATATCGCAGTGCGTTCTGGAAGTTCGCACAGAATCGGATCGCACAAGTGTGAACCACTGTGCGATCCGATTCTGAGGCGGCTCAAAAAATGCCTCATGTGCAAGTTTGCTGCGGATGCGCTGCGAATTCAGCCATACAAAGTGTATGGCTAAACTCGCATCCGCACATGAGATCGCATGTAATGAAAGAGCAGTGCGCTCCGAATTACATGCGATGAGCGCATCCGCAGAAGTGTGAACCGGCACTTAATATTGCCTATATATATATATATATATATATATATATATATATATATATATATATATATTATTTTATATTTTCCATCTCCTGTCTGTACCCTATCTTCTACTTGACTACAAATACCTTCTGGCAGCGCACAGGCCTCTCTTTTCTGCTTTTATACTTGCATGTTAGGTCCCTTTCACACGGTCCGCATTCCGTTGTGGACCGTGCTCTGCTCAGCGGGGATCGATCCGCCGATCCCCGCTGAGCCGGCAGATGACCGCTCCGTCTCGGCACTGTGTGCGGAGAGGGAGGTGTTAGAGCCCCGCTGCTCTCTATGGGGAATCGGATGAGAGCGGACCACCTGTCCGCTCTCATCCGATCCCCAGGACGGATGGAAAATAGGGTTTCCATCCGTTTGGATTTCACGGACAGGATTGGATGCGGATGGCAGCTGGTGTCAGCGGACATGTCACCGCTGACATCCGCTGCTCCATAGGGCTGAATGGGGCATCCGATCAGATCCACCTAAAAAACTGACAGCAATACCCACCAACATTACCCAGCAGCAGTAACCGCCAGCACTACCCACCAGCGGTAATCACCAGCAGTACCGACCAACATTACCCAGCAGCAGTAACCGCCAGCACTACCCACCAGCAGTAATCACCAGCAGTACCCGCCAGCACTACCTGCCAGCAGTAACCCCCAGCACTACCCACCAGCGGTAATCACCAGCAGTAACCGCCAGCACTACCCACCAGCTTTACCCATCAGCGGTAACCACCAGCATTACCTGCTAGCATTACCCGCCAGCACTAACTACCAGCACTACCCACCAGCATTACTCACCAGCAGTACCCGAAAGCTTTACCCACCAGCAGTAACCACCAGCAGTAACCCCCAGCACTACCTGCCAGCAGTAACCGCCAGCACTATCCACCAGCGGTAACCACCAGCAGTACCCGCCAGCACTAACGGCCAGCACTACCCACCAGCATTACTCACCAGCAGTACCCGAAAGCATTACCCACCAGCAGTAACCACCAGCAGTAACCGCCAGCACTACCCACCAGCGGTAAGCACCAGCAGTACCCGCCAGCACTCCATGTCTGACCCTCTCCTCTCTTCTCCTCTCCTCTCCATGTCTGACCCTCTCCTCCATGTCTGACCCTCTCCTCTTCATGTCTGACCCTCTCCTCTTCATGTCTGACCCTCTCCTCTCCATGTCTGACCCTCTCCTCCATGTCTGACCCTCTCCTCTTCATGTCTGACCCTCTCCTCTTCATGTCTGACCCTCTCCTCTCCATGTCTGACCCTCTCCTCTCCATGTCTGACCCTCTCCTCTCCATGTCTGACCCTCTCCTCTCATCTCCATGTCTGACCCTTTCCCCTCCTGTCTGACCCTCTCCTCTCTTCTCCTCTCCATGTCTGACCCTCTCCTCTCTTCTCCTCTCCATGTCTGACCCTCTCTTCTCCTCTCCATTTCTGACCCTCTTATCTCCTCTCCATGTCTGACCCTCTCATCTCCTCTCCATGTCTGACCCTCTCATCTCCTCTCCATGTCTGACCCTCTCATCTCCTCTCCATGTCTGACCCTCTCTTCTCCATGTCTGACCCTCTCTTCTCCATGTCTGACCCTCTCCTCTCCATGTCTGATCCTCTCCTCTCTTCTCCTCTCCTCTCCATGTCTGACCCTCGCCTCTCCATGTCTGAGCCTCTCCTCTCTTCTCCTCTCCATGTCTGACCCTCTCCTCCTCTCCTCTCCGTGTCTGACCCTCTCCTCTCTTCTCCTCTCCTCCATGTCTGACCCTCTCCTCTCCATGTCTGACCCTCTCCTCTCCATGTCTGACCCTCTCCTCTCCATGTCTGACCCTCTCCTCTCCAATTCTGACCCTCTCCATGTCTGACCCTCTCCTCTCCATATCTGACCCTCTCCTCTCCTTGTCTGACCCTCTCCTCTCCTTGTCTGACCCTCTCCTCTCCTTGTCTGACCCTCTACTCTCCTTGTCTGACCCTCTCCTCTCCTTGTCTGACCCTCTCCTCTCCTTGTCTGACCCTCTCTTCTCCATGTCTGACCCTCTCCTCTCTTCTCCTCTCCTCCATGTCTGACCCTCTCCCCTCCATGTCTGACCTTCTCCTCTCCATGTCTGACCCTCTCTTCTCCATGTCTGACCCTCTCCTCTCCTTGTCTGACCCTCTCCTCTCTTCTCCATGTCTGACCCTCTCCTCTCTTCTCCATGTCTGACCCTCTCCTCTCTTCTCCATGTCTGACCCTCTCCTCTCCATGTCTGACCCTCTCCTCCATGTCTGACCCTCTCCTCTCTTCTCCTCTCCATGTCTGATCCTCTCCTCTCCATGTCTGATCCTCTCCTCTCCATGTCTGACCCTCTCCTCTCCATGTCTGATCCTCTCCTCTCCATGTCTGACCCTCTCCTCTCCTCTCCATGTCTGACCCTCTCCTCTCCATGTCTGACCCTCTCCTCTCCATGTCTGACCCTCTCCTCTCCATGTCTGACCCTCTCCTCTCCATGTCTGACCCTCTCCTCTCCATGTCTGACCCTCTCCTCTCCAATTCTGACCCTCTCCATGTCTGACCCTCTCCTCTCCATATCTGACCCTCTCCTCTCCTTGTCTGACCCTCTCCTCTCCTTGTCTGACCCTCTCCTCTCCTTGTCTGACCCTCTACTCTCCTTGTCTGACCCTCTCCTCTCCTTGTCTGACCCTCTCCTCTCCTTGTCTGACCCTCTCTTCTCCATGTCTGACCCTCTCCTCTCTTCTCCTCTCCTCCATGTCTGACCCTCTCCCCTCCATGTCTGACCTTCTCCTCTCCATGTCTGACCCTCTCTTCTCCATGTCTGACCCTCTCCTCTCCTTGTCTGACCCTCTCCTCTCTTCTCCATGTCTGACCCTCTCCTCTCTTCTCCATGTCTGACCCTCTCCTCTCTTCTCCATGTCTGACCCTCTCCTCTCCATGTCTGACCCTCTCCTCCATGTCTGACCCTCTCCTCTCTTCTCCTCTCCATGTCTAATCCTCTCCTCTCCATGTCTGATCCTCTCCTCTCCATGTCTGACCCTCTCCTCTCCATGTCTGATCCTCTCCTCTCCATGTCTGACCCTCTCCTCTCCTCTCCATGTCTGACCCTCTCCTCTCCATGTCTGACCCTCTCCTCTCCATGTCTGACCCTCTCCTCTCCTCTCTTCTCCTCTCCATGTCTGACCCTCTCTTCTCTGCTCCATGTCTGACCTCCTCTCCTCTCTTCTCCTCTCCATGTCTGACCCTCTCTTCTCCTCTCCATGTCTGACCCTCTCTTCTCCTCTCTTCTCCTCTCCATGTCTGACCCTCTCTTCTCCTCTCCATGTCTGACCCTCTCTTCTCTCCTCTTCTCCATGTCTGACCCTCTCTTCTCCTCTCCATGTCTGACCCTCTCTTCTCCTCTTCTCCATGTCTGACCCTCTCTTCTCCTCTCCATGTCTGACCCTCTCTTCTCTCCTCTCTTCTCCTCTCCATGTCTGACCTTCTCCTCTCTATGTCTGACCCTCTCCTCTCCATGTCTGACCCTCTCTTCTCTCCTCTCTTCTCCTCTCCATGTCTGACCTTCTCCTCTCCATGTCTGACCCTCTCCTCTCCATGTCTGACCCTCTCCTCTCTTTTTCTCTCCATGTCTGACCCTCTCCTTTCTTCTCCTCTCCTCTCCATGTCTGACCCTCTCCTCTCTTCTCCTCTCCATGTCTGACCCTCTCTTTTCCTCTCCACGTCTGACCCTCTCTTCTCCTCTCCATGTCTGACCCTCTCTTCTCCTCTCCATGTCTGACCCTCTCATCTCCTCTCCATGTCTGACCCTCTCATCTCCTCTCCATGTCTGACCCTCTCATCTCCTCTCCATGTCTGACCCTCTCCTCTCCATGTCTGACCCTCTCATCTCCATGTCTGATCCTCTCCTCTCTTCTCCTCTCCTCTCCCTGTCTGACCCTCGCCTCTCCATGTCTGAGCCTCTCCTCTCTTCTCCTCTCCATGTCTGACCCTCTCCTCCTCTCCTTTCCATGTCTGACCCTCTCCTCTCTTCTCCTCTCCTCCATGTCTGACCCTCTCCTCTCCATGTCTGACCCTCTCCTCTCCATGTCTGACCCTCTCCTCTCCATGTCTGACCCTCTCCTCTCCAATTCTGACCCTCTCCATGTCTGACCCTCTCCTCTCCATGTCTGACCCTCTCCTCTCCATGTCTGACCCTCTCCTCTCCTTGTCTGACCCTCTCCTCTCCTTGTCTGACCCTCTCCTCTCCTTGTCTGACCCTCTCCTCTCCTTGTCTGACCCTCTCTTCTCCATGTCTGACCCTCTCCTCTCTTCTCCTCTCCTCCATGTCTGACCCTCTCCCCTCCATGTCTGACCTTCTCCTCTCCATGTCTGACCCTCTCCTCTCCATGTCTGACCCTCTCCTCTCCATGTCTGACCCTCTCCTCTCCTTGTCTGACCCTCTCCTCTCCTTGTCTGACCCTCTCCTCTCCTTGTCTGACCCTCTCCTCTCTTCTCCATGTCTGACCCTCTCCTCTCTTCTCCATGTCTGACCCTCTCCTCTCTTCTCCATGTCTGTCCCTCTCCTCTCCATGTCTGACCCTCTCCTCCATGTCTGACCCTCTCCTCTCTTCTCCTCTCCATGTCTGATCCTCTCCTCTCCATGTCTGATCCTCTCCTCTCCATGTCTGATCCTCTCCTCTACATGTCTGACCCTCTCCTCTCCATGTCTGATCCTCTCCTCTCCATGTCTGACCCTCTCTTCTCCTCTTCTCCATGTCTGACCCTCTCTTCTCCTCTCCATGTCTGACCCTCTCTTCTCTCCTCTCTTCTCCTCTCCATGTCTGACCTTCTCCTCTCCATGTCTGACCCTCTCCTCTCTTCTCTTCTCCTCTCCATGTCTGACCCTCTCCTCTCTTCTCCTCTCCATGTCTGATCCTCTCCTCTCCATGTCTGATCCTCTCCTCTACATGTCTGACCCTCTCCTCTCCATGTCTGATCCTCTCCTCTCCATGTCTGACCCTCTCCTCTCCTCTCCTCTCCATGTCTGACCCTCTCCTCTCCTCTCCATGTCTGACCCTCTCCTCTCCATGTCTGACCCTCTCCTCTCCTCTCTTCTCCTCTCCATGTCTGACCCTCTCTTCTCCGCTCCATGTCTGACCTCCTCTCCTCTCTTCTCCTCTCCATGTCTGACCCTCTCTTCTCCTCTCCATGTCTGACCCTCTCTTCTCCTCTCTTCTCCTCTCCATGTCTGACCCTCTCTTCTCCTCTCCATGTCTGACCCTCTCTTCTCCTCTCTTCTCCTCTCCATGTCTGACCCTCTCTTCTCTTCTCTTCTCTTCTCTTCTCTTCTCTTCTCCTCTCCTCCATGTCTGACCCTCTCTTCTCCTCTCCACGTCTGACCCTCTCTTCTCCTCTTCTCCATGTCTGACCCTCTCTTCTCCTCTCCATGTCTGACCTTCTCCTCTCCATGTCTGACCCTCTCCATCCCACCCCATGTCTGACCCCCTGTACTCCTCTCCATACCACCCCTTGACTGACCCTTGACTGAGGGGGGGGCATTGGGTGGAGCTTGGGCGGTACTTTTAAACGTGGGAGGAGCTTGGGCGGGACTTCCTTTAAAATGTGGGAGGGGTTATCAAATTTACCTTCGGGCTTAAGCCCCTGGTCTTTTTCCCACCTAGCAACGCCCCTGCCTATAGTATTAGTGATCTGTGAATTATTTTGTAACAAAATGATGACTAAATGGACTTCAGTGATTTACATCCCATGATTATGTAATTCTGCAGCCATCCTAATTTGTTGCATAATCCTATGAATAGTCATGACTAAGCAAATGTCATTTGGGGCTGTGTAATGTGATTGCAGAATCATGTGTACCGAAGCCCAAATCATTATTGCAGTTATCTAAATATCTGTGAATGTGAGAATTTTATGAGAACTATATTTTACTACATTACTGCAGTTTTATTTCACACCAGTTGGTGTCTCTGAAAAGAAAGTTGTGTTCTTATTTGAAAAATAGGAGCATTATCACAAAGGGACCTTTTATAGAACTTGCGCAGGCTGAAAACTGAGGTGGTGTTATCTTAGGCCAACTTTTTTTTTTTTTTTATATATAAAAAGGTCTTGTATATATGTTAATAGTTGGCGGTTAAATGAGAATATTTGCATTGTTTGTGTTATTGGATTTGATATCTGTCTTTCTTTAAATAAATAAAATAAAAAAAAAAAAAAAAGAAAACAGAATGAAAAAAATAGTTTGGGTATTGTATTCTAACATACATACAGTGTGTATGTGTGTGTATGTGTATATATATATATATATATATATTACTGTACAACTGTGTGTTTTAAAGGAAGCAGAGTAGAGGAATTATCTCATTTACTTTTTCTCCTATGTGCGAATGATAAATACGAATTCATATTGAAAAAGTATATAGTGCGCTTACAACTCCCATACAAATAAAACTGTAAGTAAACAAGTCAATTAGGAAACGTATATCAACCATATGGTGATATTGGACCACACAAAAGTGATTATAAATAACACAATGTGCAACAAAAGTCCACACAAATGAGCAATCCCCCAAAGGAATGCATAAACGTGTTTGAACGCAAGAAAGTCTTAGGCTCCATTCACACCTGGGCGATTGTGAGTGTTTTTCAGCTCCAAAAACGCTAAAAAAAAAAACGTTCCAAAACGCCCAACAAGTAAAACCCCATTCATTTAAATGGCCCCTGTTCACATCTGAGCATTTTGCAAAACACCTGTAGCTGAAAAAAGTACATGAGCTTCTTTTTGGGCTGATTACCAGCATTTTTGATAGATGTCAATGCCTGCCTCCAAAAACGCCTGAAAAAAACGCCTGAAAATCGCGGTTAAAAAACGCGGTAAAACGCTACACTCAAGTGTAAATGCAGCCTAAATAAATAAAATACAAAAAGTGAAGTGTCTTCCAATCTTGCCAAAGTGTCTTGCAATCTTGGAGATTGTAATTATGTCACACCTGGCTCGTATTACCATTTGGTAAGGGGCCATTTTACTTATTTGTGTGCCACGGATTTGTTTCACACCGGCAAGATTGAAGACACTTCACTTTTTGTATTTTATTTATTAAGACTTTCTTGCGTTCAATCACGTTTATGCATTCCTTTGAGGAATTGCTCATTTGTGTGGACTTTTGTTGCACATTGTGTTATTTATAATCACTTTTGTGTGGTCCAATATCACCATATGGTTGATATATGTTTCCTAATTGATTTGTTTACATACACTTTTATTTGTATGTGAGTTGTAAGCGCACTATTTACTTTTTTAATATTATCTCTCTTTTTCTAGGGCTGCTGCATATTATTTAGGTTAGCGCACCTTTTTTCATCTTTTCATTAATAAATACAAATTCATACCTGTCTGCCAAGAAGAAAGAAAAAGTAAGCTAAAGTATATGAATTCTCATTCATTAGTAACTCAAAATGGCAACATTTTTAGGTGACCTAAAACAAGTTTAATCATTTAAATTTATAACCATTTAATAACCCAATAACTCATTGCTTAGGCTCCTTCCACATATATGTGAAATGTGTGCGTTTTGAACTGCATCTGATTCACATAACATGTAAAATAACGTTGATTTCCATTGAAGCTGTTCACATATGTGATGCATCCACAGTGCAAATTTAGAGTCCTTTGTGTTTGAGCACTGCGGTGTGGTACAGGTGTGATTTCTAGGCTCATTGACTGATATAAGAACGCTACTGAAGTGCACATGTGTTCAGGATTCTGTTCAGGGTTTCAGCATGGATTGCTCTCATACTAGAAGAGTTGACACCTTTTATCTACTATGTATTGCCCAGCACTGAAATTGCAGCTGCAACAACAATCCGGTCCTGATCCTTGCAAATTAGCATCAGGACCACAATAAAAATGCACCTAAACCACTGAACAAACACTGTTTGCTCCTAAACACTCCCCTGTCCCACGATCCAGCGATGCGGCTGCCGAAGCCTCGCTCCTCTTCCTCTTCTCCCTGCAGCGCCAGCATTACTAGTGTTTGCACCCGGCTGTGACAGCTTGTGGCTTCACAAGCGGGAGCGCACTGCGTGTCCTGAGTGGATGGGCAATCTTCTGGGAGCTGTGACATGTCCCAGAAGATTGCACGGAGGGAGAGGAGAATTTCCACTCGAGCCGCCTGGGCGGCCCGAGTGGGAGTGGGTACCTGTCAAATCTAGGTACTCGCTTCCCCCTTCAAAAAAAAAAAATGCCAAATGTGGCATGTCAGGGGGGTCAGGAGGCCTTAAAGCAGAAGTTTCACTTTTGGGTGGAACTCCGCTTTAACTAGCTTTGTTCAAGAGCAATTTATCTTTAACGGGGTGGGGGGGTTCGGTTTGTTTGTTTGTTTGTTTTTTTAATTAACTTTAATTTTTTATCTTATTTAACTTTATTGCTATCACAAGGGGCTAGCAAACCCCCATGTGATAGCATTGACCAGGTGACAGGTACTCTTTATTGAGACCTTGGGGGGTCTATTAGTTTGCCCTCCAAACCAGGTAACCAAACACAGATCATGCTTGGTTAGCTGCTTTTCTGGTTGTAACAGCCAGGGAATGACAGCTCTGAAACCGAAAGTGCCAAAATCATTGTTGCTTCCAGCTTCATTCACTGCAGATGAGATTGAGGAATGGCTGTTCTCAGTCTTCTCCTGCTTGCCATTCTGAAGGGCCATGGGTTGCAGAAAAGAAATTCACATGATTCCCCAATCATCACAGTGAGTGCTGACAGCCGCAATTGTCTTCCCCTGGTGAGAAAAGCTATCCCCAAAACAGTGATTATCGCTAGCGGCTATAGCAGCCACTTGCAATAATCGCAAGAGAATCTGGCAGGCTGGTTGTACCCAAGTTGATCGATCTGTCAACTTGGTATATTCTCTGGTGGTACTGGCTGAGATTTGAACCACATATGGCCGGCCCTAGTTCCAATTGAAAGTTTATGTATATAGCCAAAACTTCTTCTGCAGTTTTGGAGAGAGTAGGGAAGAATTAGAAACCCTGTTAGGTTTTTACTGCTGTCTCCACTGTGTAGATTTTTCCTAGTGGTGAGAGGTAAGGGAAAATCTTTCAATGCAAACACCTTCTTTGGTGACAACTGTATAGGAGCGAAATTCTCCTCTCTGTAGAACTTTCCCGGATCTTCCTATTGTTTTTCCAGGATAGGAAACAAAGAAAAATCTCCCAAACAGTACAAAGACTGTATGAAATAAACTGACAGGTTTCTAGCCCTTACCTACTCCTATTTAAATCTGAACTGTGAGAAATTGAAAAGTCCTCCCTTCCAGTGGGGCTGTACCCTCACTGCAATAGTTAAAAGCGATTTATGGGGTTGGGGGAAAAAACATTTATTCTCACCTACGTGGATGCAGCATCATCGTTCTGATGCTGCATCGGTCTCCTGCCGGCTTTGCACTGAGAACTGAGTGATCAAACACCATTGACCGCTCAGTTCTCCCCTCCACACTGAGCAGAGAGACGTGACTGTCAGTCACCGACTCTCTGTTCTGCCCCTCCAGTGCTCACTGAACTGCTGGGCTGCAGATGGGAGGGAGTGGCTGGCTCAGTCTCCTGGTGGCTTGCTGATAGACTGACACAGCTGTAAGTCCAGGCATCTGGGTTGATCCGGACTGTAAAGTCGGGATCGATCCAGAGCCTGGACCACCTGAGTCTAAAAACGGGTCACAGAAGTGCAGAACGAACTGCACTCTTGTGATCCATGGGAGAGGAAGGGCTAAAATGGCTTTGGCCAAATTTTTTCTTTAACTGCTCCACTGGGCAATGGCAGGGGTGTTCAACCTTTTTGAAGAGTGAGGGACCACCTAAGTGATTTGGTAACTGGTAGTGGACTGGGCCTGTCCCAGACAAAGTGCACTTGGTATCACTCCACCTGGGACAGGAGCTGGTGCAATAGGGGAAGCATTGGCTTATTCTGCTCCTGCATCCTTTGTAGGCACTTGCTTGCTCTAGCACTGGCTCCATCCACAACACTGATACTCTGGGATGGCGGGTTGGCAGCCTACAATCTGGGCTTGCCAACCCACCATCCCAGAGCAGGCGGTCACGGCCACATCAGAGGGCTGGTGGGCCACCACTGGTCTAGGAGATTTGATAAACACAGTAATTTACCTAACTCTTCACTCAATGGTAGACAACGCTCTCCTCTGACAGTCCCTCGGCATCCTCATGTACAGTGTAAAGCCCCGTACACACGATAAGAAATTCGGAAGGGAAATTTCGTCCGACGACCGATCTGCCGATTTTCGGATTGTTAGTATGGTGCATTCGACAGCTGACTCCGACTTCTCGGCTGACAAAATCCTGATGTGCAGGCTATATAATTTTTGTCCTTCGTCAACACACGTCCGATTTTCTTCTCATTAGTACAGATTTAGACAGGGAAAAATCTTAAGAGCAAGACTAGGCATGCTCAGAGACGAAAGAACACATACAAAGCAATCCAACACATGACATCACTTCTGAAGTAGAATTCTGTCGTACAGGAAAATTTGTATGAAAATAACCTCTTCACTTTCCACATCAAACTAGCATGCCACAAAAAACGGACGACAGATCGTTCGATAATCTGATCGTGTGTACAGGGCTTTGGGCTCTGCATTGGTGATAATGATGTCAAAGGACCTTAGACCACAGGGGAGCAGAGGCTATAAGGACCAGTCTAGCAGCTCAGAGAAGCCTGTAAGAACAGGTGACTGGTTAAGTAAAACTGCTTTTCACAATTCGACATAAAGCAGCAACTAACCCTTACAGTGCATGCACAGCCAACTGCAAGGGGGGGCTTAGTTTTCCAATGTTCAATTTTAAAAGTAAAATATAATTTGACTATATATAAACTTAAAACTATATCTAAAGCCAGTGCTTTTTCATTTTTGAGTAGGGAAGGGTAAAGACCACTGTAAGGCCCCTTTCACACAGGCGGACCGTTCAGATCCGCTTGTCCGTTTTTTTGGTGGATCTTAAAGGTCCCCCCCCCCCCCATGCATCCCCATCCCTATGGGGCATCGGATGTCAGCGGAGACATGTCCGCTTACATGCGATCCGTCAAATCTGGATGGATGGAACGGTCCGTTCCCATCCGATTCCCCTATAGCGATGTATGGGCACCTGACAGCTGTGTCTCCGCACACAGCGTGGAGAACAGCTGTCATCCTCCTGCTCAGCGGGGGATCGGCGGATCAATCCCCCCGCTGAGATAAACTGAGTCCGTCCGATGGATGGACAGTGTAAAAGAGCCCTTCGTTTTTTGTTTTTTACCATCTCTCCCATTCCGGGTAATTGTCTGTAATTTCTGTTCTGTACACTCCGATAAGGCTTCAAGGGTAATCTTTTCCCCTTTTACACAGTTGTCATTGGGACAAATGGCCCCATTGGCGATTTCCATTTTAGACTAGGTTCACACTGTTGCAATCTGATTGTGATCCAATTTTCTCTGCGATTATTTAGTGCAGCTTGGATGTGATTTTCATATTTTGAGGCCAAAATTGCTCTGAAATTGCACCAAAAGTACAGGAACCTTTTCCAAAATTGCCCAATGCTGAGTTGCATTGCTGTGAACAGCCATCATTGAAAATAATGATTTCCATTTTTATGCAGGTTCCTGCGACTCCAGTTGCATCTGAAAGCACACTAGTGTGAACGGAGCTTTGCTCTTAAAAAAGTGGACTCACCTTTGTGTATACAGTCAGTTTCTGATATAGGCAATTGTGTGCCAGATTGCATAAATATTTCAATGAATGCTACGCTGCTAAAAGCCACAGCCATGCCCTTATTCCTGATATTTACAGTATATGGGAGCACGGAATCAAAGCCTTTGTTATTGTGGTAATAGAGATGAGCAGATTTTGTGTGAACAAGATTCATTAGGATACATTAAAGCTGGGGAAAGTTAGCTCAGTTTTTAGAAAACAAAGGCATTGGTGGATGTATGGGAGGTATCCTGGCAGTTTAGCCCCAGGTGACCAAGCTTAACCAGTTAAACCGCTATTTCATGCTCCGATTATAGAACAGACTAGTTTTATACCCATTTGTGGTTACCGGGGAATGTGTTTAAAGTCCATCTAGATATGTTTCACAGGAACTGGTGATACCTTCTAGTTTTATATTCAGCCTCATACATAACAAGTGTTTTAAAGTTAATGTGTTTTCCAGGGAAGGCTGTATTGCTCACACAGTGTGCTTCAGTAATTCAGATCGCCTCTTTAGGCACAGTGATTAAGCTGAAGTTTCCCACCAATCACAAAATGTTAAAGTGGCCCTCAAAGCCTATTGGGTGTGCATCCATTTAGATCTGTCTACCTCTGAGTTTGTTCAGCTCAGGAAAAAAAAAAAAAACTGAAAAGGACCGCATTCTGCATTTTTTTTTTTCTTGACCTAAATGTGAGAGATCATAGAAACCTAGAAAAGTGACGGCAGAAAAAAAAAAACAAAAGTCCTCATCAAGTCTCTTCTGGAGTTATGAACTGAGGTCCCCTGGTTTGGTGTATTTGGATCCTAATAGTGGATACTGACCTGTTTGGGTCCTGTATTAAGAAGCTGGATAGAGGTCCCCTGGTCCTGTGTATTCAAAGCTGATGCTGACCCGTTTGGGTCCTGCATTAAGGTGAGAGGCCATTCCTTCTGGTGACGGGATTTTGCACAGAGGTGTTTGTGATTATCTGTGAATCACTGGCTTCACTTTACCCTGTGGACACCGAGCACTGCTTTATTTACGGACTTTTATTGGACACTTCTTCTTTAATTATGTGCACAGCACATTATTGTTTGATATAACTCTAACACAGTTGATCTGGTGCATCACTTTCCCTATTTTTGATTCCTCATCGAGTCTGCCCCCTTTTTTTTTTTTTTAACCACTTAACCCCCGGAGGATTTGGCTGCTCAAAGACCAGGGCCTATTTTTCGATTCGGCACTGCGTGACTTTAACGGACAATTGCGCGGTCGTGCGACGCTGTACCCAAATGAAATTGAAGTCCTTTTTTTCCCACAAACAGAGCTTTCTTTTGGTGGTATTTGATCACCTGTGCAATTTTTACTTTTTGCTCTATAAACAAAAACGCAACAATTTTTAAATAATAATTTTCAAATTTTTTTTATATGAAATTCCCCAAAAGAAAATGTAAAAATCTAAATTTTTTTAACATTTTAGGCCAGTTTGTTTTCTGCTACATATGTTTGGTAAAAAAATCGCAATAAGTGTATTTTGATTGGTTTGCGCAAAAGTTATTGCGTCTACTAACTACGGGAAAGATGTATGTCATTTTTATTCGTTTTATTTTTTTTTACTAGTAATGGCGGCGATCTGCGATTTTTTTTTTTTTTTTTTTTCGGGACTGCGACATTGCAGCGGACAGATCGGACCCTTGACTGACATTTTTTACACTTTTGGGGGTACCAGTGACACTACAGTAATCAGTGCTATAAATATGCACTGTTACTGTAAAAATGACACTGGCAGGGAAGGGGTTAATTTTATTGGTGATCAGTGGGTTAAATGTTTCCCTAGGGGTGCGATTCTAACTGTGGGGGGCGTGGCTTGTGATGTAACCACAGAGACATATGATCCTACATAGCAGGATCGTATAGTCTCTGCTGTTACACCAGGGAGAATGACAGGCGGCTTTGTTTACATTAGCCGCCTGCCTTTCTCTCTCTCCAGCGGGAGATCGCGAGTGACCGGCGGACATCGGAGCCGCCGGTCACTCGCACGGGGATGTTGGTTAACCAAGCGGGGGTGGGAGCACGCCTCCGGCGGCACGCGCTCGCCCCCTAGAGGCTCGTGGGCGAGCGACGTAGCCCTACGTCTTTTTGCCTGTAGGGGGCTGACTGCCGCAGTAAATAATCGTGCAGCGGTCGGCAATCGGTTAATGGGGGGGTTGTTAACTTTATTGTCTGAGTGAGTATATATCTGTTTTTCGCAAGCATGTTTGGAGCCGTTTACTGTTGACTTGTGTTCTTGATATTGGTTTCATATTGAAAATACTGATCTTCTGAACCTTAGTCAGCCCCTTGGTGTATTTAAAGGTTTCAACCATGTCTCCCCTTTGCCTTCCTTCCTCCAGACTGTACATATTAGCTTCCTGAAGTCGCTCTCGATATGTTTTAATCCGCCAGACCTTTCACCATTTTTGTTACCCGTCTTTGGACTCATTTTATTTTATCAATATCTTTCTTTAAGTGAGGTCTCCAGAACTAGAAACCGTATTCTAAATTTAAAAATATCACTAAAAATCTATATAGGGGAATCAGGGCCTCCTTCCGCCTCTAGTGATGCATCCTAGAATTCTATTAGCTTTTCATACTGCTTGGTCACACTGTTTGCTTATTTTGCAATTATCTAAAAGAAGTACCCCCAAATCTTTTTACTCTGTAGTTCTGGCCAACACTGTACCACCAGTGTTATACTCCAGGGATATGAACCCTTTGTGTCATCAGGAAAAATACATACCTTTGCCAAATAAACCTTTAGTTATGTCACTTACATATACAGTGCCTTGAAAAAGTATTCATACCCCTTGACATTTTCCACATTTTGTCATGTTACAACCAAAACCCTAAATGTATTTTATTGGGATTTTATGTGATAGACCAACACAAAGTGGCACATAATTGTGAAGTAGAAGGAAAATTATTTTCAAAATCTGAAAAGTGTGGCATGCATTTGTATTCAGCCCCCCCCTTTGTAGAACCACCTTTCACTGCAATTACAGCTTCACGTCTTTTTGGGTATGTCTTTACCAGCTTTGCACATCTAGAAAGTTAAATTTTTGCCCATTCTATGCAAAATGGCTCAAACTCTGTCATATTGGATGGAGAACGTCTGTGAACAGCAATTTTCAAGTCTTGTCATAGGTTTTCAAATTGATTTAGGTCTGGACTTTGACTGGGCCATTCTAACACATGAATATGCTTTGATCTAGACCAGTGATATCGAACCTTGGCACCCCAGATGTTTTGGAACTATATTTCCCATGATGCTCATGCACTCTGCAGTGTAGTTGAGCATCATGGGAGATGTAGTTCCCAAACATCTTGGTGCCAAGGTTCACCATCACTGTTCTAGACCATTCCATTGTAGCTTTGGCTGTATATTTGGGGTTGTTGTCCTGCTGGAAGATGAATCTCCACCCCAGTCTCAAGTCTTTTGCAGACTCTTAACAGGTTATCTTCTAAGATAACCCATCCATCTTCCCATCAACTCTCACCAGCTGAAGAAAAGCATCCCTATAAAGATGATTCTTCCACCACCAACATGTTTCATGGTGGGGATGGTGTGTTCAGGGTGATGTGCAGTTAGTTTTCCACCTTACATAGTGTTTTGCTTTTAGACCAAAAAAGTTCAATTTTGGTCTCATCTGACCAGAGCACCTTCTGCCACATGTTTTCTGTGTCCCCCACATGGCTTTTTGCAAACTGCAAATGTGACTTCTTATGGCTTTCTGCTTGCCACTCTTCCATAAAGGCCAGATTTGCGGAGTGCCCGACTAATCGCTGTCCTGTGGACAGATTTTCCCACCTGAGCTGTGGATCTCTGCAGCTCCTCCACATTTACCATGGGCCTCTAGGCTGCTTCTCTGATTATTGCTCTCCTTGCCCGGCCTGTCAGTTTAGGTGGATGGCCATGTCTTAGTAGGTTTGCAGTTGTGCCATACCCTTTCCATTTTCAGATGATGGATTGAACAGTGCTCCGTGAGATGTTCAAAGCTTGGGATATTTTCTTATATCCTAGCCCTGCTTTAAATTTTTCCACAAATTTACCCTGACCTGTCTGGTGTGTTCCTTGGCCTTCATGATGCAGTTTGTTCACTAAGGTTCTCTAACAATCCTCTGAGGGCTTCATAGAACAGCTGTATTTTTACTGAGATTCATTTACACACGGGTGGATTCTATTTATTAATGAGGTGACTTCTGAAGGCAATTGGTTGCACTAGATTTTAGTTAGGGGTATTAGAGGAAAGGGGGCTGAATACAAGTGCATGCCACACTTTTCAGATATTTATTTGTAACATTTTTGAAAACCATTTATCATTTTTCTTCCTCTACAATTATGTGTCACTTTGTGTTGGTCTATCACATGCAATCCAAACAAAATACATTTACATTTTTTGGTTGTAACATGACAAAATGTGGAAAATTTCAAGGGTTAGGAATAATTTTTCAAGGCACTGTAGATTACCGTATTTATCGATGTATAATCCGCACTTTTTCCCCCTGGAAATAGGGGGCAAATCATGTGTGCATGTTATACGCAGATATTGTACCTGGCTGCCTCGGAGGGGAAGGGGGTGGGGTGAACACCACCGCATTACACAAACCTGGGATCCCCTGTGCACTCCGTGCTCGCAGTCACACACGGTCCAGCCTCCTGGACTGTCTCACCCTGCGCTGCAGCGTGCTGCAATTTTTATTGCAGTGTACTGGGCCGAGTTTTACTGTGATGCCGGGCAGTGAATTAGGTGTCCGTTTTATATATTTCACATAACGCTCATACACAGAGACGTGATGCGCTGAATCACGCACCACACTGCTCCTTGGTGCATCGCTCTGGCTACTGTGCGTTGTGGTGTAAATTCTCCCTGAAAGTTCAACTAGAAGCATTTTTTTTTAACATGGCTTCAAGGCAAGTTTAAAAAACAAAAAGTATTAGTAAAGCCAGGCGCTGTTATTGGCAAAAGCATATTTATTGTCTTATAGGCGCTGTATGAACTTCTGCTACCACGTGTGGGATACAAAGCGGTGGTGTATGGTGGTCAATAAGAGCTGGCCCCGGGTGTCTTTAATGGTAAATCTGGTATCATCATTGCCTAGTGTTCGTGGTTCAAGAGCTCCAACTGGATATCTGTTCTGGGAGACGTCACAGATTACAGGCTTATTATCATCATCTGGTAAGCGGGATCACTTACTGGTGGTGGATACAGCACATTGCGGTGTATTATTTTGGATTCACTTTTCAACAGATCTTGGGACTTTTTGGACTTTATATATACTGTTATCTCAACACAAATTCATTTATTTATTCATTGTTCACTGATCCAATTAATGTACACTTATCACTGTCTAATTTCAGTGCTATTACTGCAGTTATTAAGTTTATTCATTTAACATGGTTTGTTCATCACTTTTGATCTCATTCACTTAGCGCAGCTTGTTTTGTTTATTTGATTTTTTGGTGTTATCACACTGGAAGCTGCAGCTTTACATTTATATTTTCACATCAGCGCGGTTATAGTTACTACGTGCCCCCCATAAAAATGCTCAAAATTTACTAGTGTTGAATACCAGAAAAATCATGCATTCTTCATGCCAGCATACCTATTATTCATATTATCAGTGGAAATAATGAAATATGGAATCGTGTTCCTTAAAACAAATGGCTATAAAAAAATATGTTATAAATCCCATAATCAAGACCTCATTTGTGAAATCGCTGCTATATATACTGTGAGTCAAGATGAAGAGTGTTCAAAATCAAAAAACCTGGAAAAAAAAACCCCAATAAATCAAAAAGCTTCAAAAAACCAATAAAGTTCACTATAAAATAATGACAGTGTTTGTGGCCACTCACCGTGCTGTAAAACATTTTCGTGCTCCTCTTCAAATATATTCTGTGCTTCACCACATGCAAATGTATAGAATGCACTCACCAGAACCCCCGGGTCTCAAAGACCAGTCTCTCCTTTTTTACACCAGGTCGCCAGGCTTAGCAAGCTGGTGCCGGCCGGGGCACTTTATGTAAGCACAATTGTTGAGTTGTTTTGGAATTTTTATATATTAAATGTTTTTCTATGATCGCTTTGTTTGTTTTTTCTATGCCAATTGTTACCAATTGCCTAAGGGGAGTATGCCAATGAATACTGTTAATAGCTGCAGAGTTGAAAATCCTGTGCTACTGAACATATAAAAGGCAAGACTAATTGCACTGGTTGTATGTTGGCATGAAGTATGCAAGATTTTTCTGTATGCGACATTAGTAAATTTTGAGCATTTTGGGGGGGGGGCGTGGAGCAGGACAATATATATGCTTTTGCCAATAACAGCGCTTAACTTTACTAAGACCTCGATCTCCGTTTTGTGTACATCACACTTAAAGGGGCAGCAGTTTTTTATTGTTGTGTAGTATTTGTAAAGGTTGGCACCTTCCTGATATATAAGTATTTAGGTTTAAAAAAAGATCAGGCAGCAATACTTGCTTTAAATATGGAGTTATCCCTTGCAGGGCATTTAATCCTCTGCACAATGTCCCCAGTCTTCCAGTTTAATGTCCAGCATGATTATTTAAAGTGATTGTAAAGTCTCGTTTTTTTTTTTCTTTTAAACAACAAACATATTATACTTTACCTCCTCTGTGCAGTGGTTTTGCACAGAGCAGTCCCGATCCTCCTCTTCTCTGGTCCCTCTTTGATTTTCCTAGCCCCTCCCTCCTGTTGAGTGCCCCCAGAGAGAGCGGCTTGCTCTGGGGGCACCTGAGCTGAGTCACAGCTCCCTGTGTCCATTCAGACATGGAGCTGTGACTCGGCCCGCCCCTCTTTCTCCTGATTGGCTGAATTATTTTGATTAACCACGGGAGCAAATCGAGCCACACTGCTGTCTTGGCTAATGAGGAGGGGACACTCCTGCAAGATCACTGGATAAAGACTGGCTCAGATAAGTATTAGGGGGGCTGCTTCACACAGGTTTTTTATCTTCATGCATTGAATGCATTAGGATAAAAAAAAAAAAACCTTCTGCCTTTTCAACTCCTTTAACCCAGAAGACTGAGGACATACTATGAAGGATTGGGCATCATGGTCCTGCCCCTAAGGCTAAGTTCACACTTACATTAAAAGCAGGCGTTTGATAGGCTTTAAAAACTCCCCTCAAACCGCCATGCAAAAAATACAATAGACAGTGCACAGTGCTGTTCACATTACAAAAATATGAAGCGTTAGTGTCGCTTCTCTTCAAAATTAAAGCCTCATGTCCAATCAGGAGGCGTTTGAAGCCCTTCAACACTTCCATTCAAGTCTATGGTTACGCTCAGCAAATGCTCTGGCAGGTGTTTGCAGCATGGTTTCAGGGTGTTAAGATTAGCTTATTTCTGTCACTTTCCATTGTGGTGCACTTTTAACGCTCATCAAACGCTTCAAAACTGCTCATAGGGCATTTAGGGAGCGTTTTTAATGGTTGTAAAATGCCCCATACTAAAGCTCATTGACTTCAGTCTGATGCCCATACTAACGCCATACAAATGCTACAGGAGCATTTGTTAAGCTTTAGTAATTTAGTCAAGTGTGAACAAGCTGTAAGAGGCATCACCAGTATGGGCTTCATTCATAGCGTATTGACATCATTAGGCCAGCAATGCTCTCTGAATCAGCAGGGGAACTGCCCTGGACCAGAGAAGAGACAAAATGAAGAAATCCAAGAGTGTCACAGACTGAAGACATTAGAGAAAGGTAAGTATGTAAAAAAGAAAACAAATCACACCAGTCACTGGTTAATTTTAAAGGGTAAATATGCAACAGGCTAGCCAGTTCAAAACCAACAGGACATATTTCATTGCGATGATCCTATGTTCTCTAAACTTAAAGCGGAGTGCCACCCAAAAGTGGAACTTCCACTCCTCTACTTACTCCCCCCCCCTCCCCCTCCGGTGTCATATTTGGCATCTTTCAGGGGGGGGGGGGGACGGGAACCTGCTTTTGACAGGTACCTTTCCGCTCTTCCAGGAGACAGCGCCGTGGCGCTGTCCCTCAAAAGTTCTGTCCCCTTTCTCCCTCCCCCGCCGCCGGGCCAATGAGAACGCGCAGTGCACTTCGCGCATGTGAAGCCGAAAGGCTTCATTGCCGGTTTCCCTTAGAGTGAATGGCGGCGGCGGCATCACCCGGCAGCCGATCCGAAAATCGACTGGGGTGCTGACCTCGCGGGCTCCCTGGACAGGTAAGTGTCTATATATTACAAGTCAACAGCTACAGTATTTGTAGAGACAGCGCCACGACAGTATTTGTAGCTGCTGACTTTAAAATTTTTTCTTTCTACAGCTGGAACACCGTTTTAATTGAAAAAATGTGTTTTTTTTTTTTTTTTATGCCAGTAAAAAGAATTTCAGTTTGTCATAGGAGGAACAAAAACAAATTAGGGAACGGATTGAATTGAGCATGCAGATTTGTCATAGTTGTTTTTCTTATTGACCTTTCACTGCAAACATCACTTAACATTATCCTTAATGGATGACTTGTTTTGCTCTATTAGGAAGGTGTGGTGGAGATGACATCTGTTACCTACAGGTGCTGCACTTCCCGTACTGGATTTTCAGGAAAAATGATACCTGTGTGTTTGCTTACACTCCAACGTCTAGGTTAGAATTGTCTGCATGTAAAATATATCTTATAAAGGTTAAATATTTTCACTGCTTTGGAATTTATTAGTGGCTGTAAATTGAAATTTCCATCTGTAAAATATGAGAAGTTGATAACTGATAATGGGACTAGGACAGATATTCAGCTGTAAATAAAACATACCTTTACGTTGTAAAACTCCTATGTATTCCAATCATTTCAGTCCAGAGGATACATTGCAGGCTGTAAATAGGCCAACACTTTGCAACTTTCATATGTGTAGGCACACACTAGTGACCAGCTCTATGTACTCTATATATGACATAGATACATTATTGGACATAGAAAAACAGACTGTTTTGTTTTTTAACCACTTGCCGACTGCCGCATGACTATTTACGTCGGCAGTCAGCCCCTCACAGGCAGAGCGACATAGGGATTCGTCGCTAGCCTGTGAGGGTCTAGGGAGCGAGCGCGCACCGCCACGGATCCCCCCGCGCGTGTGACCGGCGGACCCAATGTGCGCCGGTCACTCGCGATCGTCGGGTGGAGAGGGAGAAAGGCAGGTGGCTAATGTAAACAAGCCGCCTGTCATTCTTCCCTGTGTATGAATAGTGATTATACGGTTCTACTATGTAGGACCGTTGATCACTGTTCATACACCTCAAGCCACAGCCAATCACAGTTAGAATCACGCCCCTAGGGACACACATAACCCCTCCCTCTAAAAAAAAGTTAACCCCTTCACTACCAGTGTCATTTTACAGTAACCGTGCATATGTATAGCACTGATTACTGCAGTAATGTCACTGGTACCCCCAAAAGTGTCAAAAATGTCAGTCAAGGGTCCGATCTGTCTGCCGCAATGTCGCATTACGCGTTAAAAAGAAATGACAAAAATCTTTCCCTTAGTTAGTAAACGCAATAACTTTTTCGCAAACCAATCAAAATACGCTTTTTGCGATTTTTTTTTTTTATTTTTTATTTTTTTTTTACCAAACATATGTAGCAGAAAACAAATTGGCCTAAAATGTTAAAAAAATTTTGATTTTTACATTTTTTTTTTTGGGAATTTCATATAAAAAATGTGAAAAATATTGTTATTTTTGCAAAATTGACGCTCTTTTTTTGTTTATAGCGCAAAAAGTAAAAATCGCACAGGTGATCAAATACCACCAAAAGAAAGCTCTGTTTGTGGGAAAAAAAGGACGTCAAATTAGTTTAGGTACAGCGTCGCACGACTGCGCAATTGTTCGTTAAAGTCACGCAGTGCCGAATCGCAAAATAGGCCCTGGTCAGGAAGGGGGTAAAATCTTCCGGGGCTTAAGTGGTTAAAATGCTGCTATCAATCTGCCCTAGTCACAGCTGGCTCCCACAGCCAAGATGACGGCATCAGGGATCCAAAGACTGGCAAACAACCGGCCCAGATGAAGAGAGCGCTAGAATGCTAGGCTGGTTAGTACTTTTTTTTTTTTTTTTTTAAATGACTGTAGTTTCTCTTTAAGATGTGCCAACATAGTGCAAGTATTGACTTCATGGAATGGAATAGGTTGGTCCTCACACTATTGCGATGACAGACATCGCATGTGATTCGGAGCGCACTGTGATGCGATGTCAGTGCGGTGCGAATTCAGCCATATTTCTTTTAATTAGTACAGTTTTCGTCCAAAAAAAATCATAAGAGCAAGACTATGCATGCTTTGAAACAAAGGACTACATTACAAAACAATTCAATACATCACCTCCGAAGTTGTATTCTATCATTCGAGAATTTTCTAAGTTGAGTAACCTCTTTGCTTTCGATAGGAGACTAGCATGCAAAAAAAAACAGGCGATTATTCATCCGATAATCTGATTATGTGTACCAGGCTTTAAGGAGATTGTCCAGGCATTGGAAATTTAGATTGTAATGGGTGTGGTCCATCTAGCGAGAAATCTGACGTGCCGGAAAGTGAATACGTGTCAATTTGGGCTTGTGACTTTGCATACAGACAGGCCATGGACAATGTAAGAAATGCTGTAAGTTCTGTTTATCTAGTAGTTTTATTTATCTTTCTGTGTGTGGGTAGCTCTGCCATAGAATCATTTTGCACTATTTATGCAGAGAAGGTCGCCTAAATCGGCATTATTGAAGTAAGTACTGCCAGGTTTATTTATGATGTAATAAATATTTTTATTATTATGAGGGACAAACCATTCTTTACTAATGTGGACTACTCATTGTTTTGCTTCTCAGTCAGTCAGGTATTTCTTAACCACCAAATCCCTGGATCCCGCTACACGGAATTGCTGCATGACATGAACCTGTCTAGTAATCCAGCTGTCAAAGCCTGTTATAGAAATTGTCATGAATCACACAGAGGAGGGTGAGCCCAGTTTACACTGCACAGTACAGGCAGTTCTTTAAATCGGAGTTCCACCCTCGGAAAGTTTTTGTTCACTAAAAATACCCCCGGGACAGTCAGGGCTAGTGCATTCCACAATGGATAGCCTCTGAACTGTCCCAGGTCGCACTTACCTTTTAGAAGAAATACCTTGAAAATATCTTGTCCAGCACTGCCATCTCAGGTGTGGGCAGCTGAAGCCAGCGCATCCTCTTCGGCTTCCTCTTTGTCCCAGAATGCCCTGCACCAGCCCCGCTCGTCATGTCCGGTGCAGGCGCGTCATTCCTGCACAGCTTCTGGGCATGCACAAAAGCTGTTTAGCAGGGAATGACGCGCCTACACCAGACATCACGAGCGGGGCCGGTGCAGGCGCATTGACTCCTGGGAGCGATGACGCTCAGCTCCCAGGAATCAATGCAAGCAGGAAGTGACGGCACGGGCCACGGCCGCAGAGAGAAAGAGGAAGTAAGGTGAGTATATTTTCTTCGAAAACAAGGTAAGTAAAGTAAAAAAAAAATCGTGATTATCCATTTATTTTTCAGGTGACACAGAGCAAGCAGATGGGGTAAAGTGTGTTTTAAGGGTGGAACTCTACTTTAAATATGTAAAATTCAAACCTATTTAGTTGCCATTAATGTACCAAAAACATATGCTACAAAATATCAAGAGTCAGGAGCTTGTGTTCCTATCAGCCAGACAGTGGTCATATTTAGTAACCATTTCTTTCAATGCCAGCCAGCTCACTAATATAAAGAGTTTGTACTGGTAACCCTTTGTAACTATCAACTCTCGAAAATTCAATAGTTGCATGAAAATTAAAGTAGAACTGAAAGCACGTTGTTTTAAAATGGTTCTAAAGGCAGAACATTTTTTTTTTATCTTAATGCATTCTATGGATTATGATAAAAAAACCTTCAGTGTGAAGTAGCCCCCTAATACTTACCTGAGCCCCATCTCTTTCTAGCGATGTTGCAGGAGTGCCTCGGCTGTCTCTCCCTCCTTATTGGCTCCCACTGCTGTCAATCAAAGTCAGTTAGCCAATGAGGAGAGAGAGGGGGCAGAGCCAAACCGCGGCTCCATGTCTGAATGGACACACACAGCTTTGGCTCGGGCACTCGACAGGAGGGAGGGGCCAAAAGCGCCGGTGAGGCACCCAAGAAGGGGAAGATCCACGCTGCTCTGTGCAAAACCATTACACAGGGCAGGTAAGTATGACATGTTTGTTATTTAAAAAAAAAAGAAAAAAGAGAGAGATTTTAATATCACTTTTGGATAAGGGAGGATTAGAATACCATTTTTTTTTTTTTTTTGCCATCTGTGTCCCATTGGGAATATATACCTCACTTCCCATCCCCTTCGCCACAACAGGAAGTGACAGGAAATCCCTCCACAATGAGGGGATCCCTGACTGCCACCAGAGTCACCAGAACTAGTGTTCCCATTGGAAAATTTATTTTCTAATGTTCTCTCAAAATGTGTGATTTTTCTTTCGGTTATAACAGTTACCAGAAAAAATAGGTTAAAACTAACCATGTGTTCTAGCTCTGTCCCACAATACCAAAAACAAAATAAAAAAGGTTTTTGTAGGGGTTTTAATATTGTTGTGCGTTGGTGCAAAGATTTCTTTAAATTTGCAGAATCCAGAGGATTCTGCACTTTTTTTTTTTTTTTTTCTCAGGATAAAACCAGGGGTAAAAGGTGTTATGTTTACTGTTGACTGTTTTGCATACATTGGATTGTGAATGGCAAGGTACATCTACTACCCACCTGAAAGAATATTGCATGATGCAGGGTTTATTAACGGGTTAAACAAAAATTCTTTCAGACTTATGTGGCACTTGCTGTCTTTTTAGCCCGAAGCAGTTAATCTATTTATATAATTGGAGAATAATGAAGGCAGTGTGTCTGTCTGCACCGCCCTGTTTCTGAGTTCTATGATATAAATATGAACTGCGCATCCCTAAAGGGTTCCCACATTTCAACTTACAGTAATGTGTGCAGTAGAGCTGCACGATTCTGGATAAAATTAGATCTATGCTTAGAATAAAGATCACTATTCTCTCGTAATTCATAACGTAACATCTTTCACATTATACAAAAAAATTGGGCTAACTTTGCTGTTTCGTTTTTATTTTGTTTTTTGTTGTTTGTTTGTTTTTTTTTTTTTTACTTCATTGAAGTGTATTTTTTCCTCAAAAATTGCTTTTGGAAGACCACTGCGCAAATAAGTGTGACATTAAATATTGCAACGACTGCCATTTTATTCTCTAGGGTCTCTGCTAAGAATAAAATAAATATATAATTATAATGTTTGGGGGTTCCAAGTCATTTCAATGTCTGAAAAAGGCTTAGTCTTTATGTGGTTAAACTGCCCTCATTTACAGACTGACGTTCACCTCTTTAATCTAAAAGAATCAAATGATACAATATATTTTATCTTTCGGTGCTGAGCAATGTTGTGATAAACTTTGCCGGTGTCCTGCCGAAAACTCCAACCTGCCGAAATCTCCAACCTTGGTGAGTGTACACTGGGAATAATTGGAGATTTCAAGCACTTGGTGTTTTCACACAACACCAGCAGCCTATACACCCGGGTACATGGTATAAATAGTGCAGATTCTTACTCTGCCCGGTAGTTGTCGCTGCCTGGGAGGCGGCCATGTTTTTGGTTACTGTAAGAACCGGCGGTGTAAGAATCTGCACTAATTATACCATGTACTCGGGTGTATAGGCTGCGGGCGTTGTGTGAAAACACCAAGTGCTCTAAATCTGCAATTATTCCCAGTGTACACTCACCGGAAATAACAACATGGTTGGAGATTTTGGCAGGTTGGAGTTTTCGGCAGTACACCGGCTGCCTTTTTTTTGACAGTGACAGCGGTCAGCTGTGAGCAGAAAACGGCTCTGCACTGAAAAGGCAAGATTACGATTCTGAGGGGGATCGAATCGAGATTGCAATTTTTTTAACACGTAATTATGCAGCTCTAGTGTGCAGTATACTTATGAACTTTTTCTGATAAGAAAAACATGGGCAGTTGTAAGGGTGAAAATCCATACTGGGAGCTTTTGAGATTTCCTTTTTCCAATATAAATTGGCTTCAAACATCACTCAATATGCCTGACAAGTTCTTAGAAGTAGGGTTTCTGAATGACAGCAATGTGTAGTATCTGTTAAACAGGCTTTCACTATGCTGGAAAAGCCTAAGATCACTAAAAACTTTAAGCATAAGTTTGCACACAAAACCTTTAACTTCGATATTATTATCAATAGCCAAATTTGAGATAAATCCACTCTGTGTGCACTAAATGCCAAGTTATTACCGTAAGGGCCAATTCACATTGAGTGGCAGGAGCGATTCAGCACATCGGCCGCTCTGTATTGCTAGTTGCGCTAGGGGGCAGTGTTATACGCAATGCAGCACCTCACACAGCTCCCCTCTTTTTTTTTTTTTTTTTTTTTCCATTTTGTAGAAGCTTTATTTGAAGTGTACAAAACATATTCTTCCTTCACTGCATTGCAGTGTGAATGGGGCACATAGGAAACAATTGTTGCCTGTGTATCCCTATGGTCACAGACATTTTACAGTGAGGTGAAATGTCTTTTACCGCACATAGTGTGAATTGGCCATAAAAAGTAACAGTGGCATCATTACTGTGCTGTACATAGTCTGAGCAGAGCTGTGGGAGGAACCCAGCAGGCCCCACCCAATATGGGATGCCTGCGGAAAACAGGAGGGGGTGGCGGATTTAAGACGAGAAGTGACTGGTCTTTACCTCAATACAGGGCACTTAAACCCCCTTCCTTCTCAGACCAATTTTCAGCTTTTAGCGCTGTTGCAATTTGAATAACAATTGCGCGGTCATGCAACGCTGTACCTAAACCAAATTTGTGTCATTTTTTCCCCACAAATAGAGCTTTCTTTTGGTGGTATTTGATCACCGTCAGGTTTTTTCTTTTTTGGTGTACAAATAAAAAAAGACTGAAAAGTTTGAAAAAAAAAAAAAAAGTTTTTTTGTTTAGGTTATAAAATTTTGTAAATAGATATGTTTTTTCCTGCACTGATGAGCACTGATGATGCCGCACTGACAGGCACTGATGGGGTGGCACTGATGGGGTGGCACTGATGGGGTGGCACTGATGGGGTGGCACTGATGGGGTGGCACTGATGGGGTGGCACTGATATGCAGCACTGATGGGCACTGATATGCAGCACTGATGGGCACTGATATGCAGCACTGATGGGCACTGATATGCAGCACTGATATGCAGCGCTGATGGGCAGCGCTGATGGGCAGCGCTGATGGGCACTGATGGGCAGCGCTAATGGGCACTGATGGGCAGTGCTGATGGGCAGCGCTGATGGGCACTGATGGGCAGCGCTGATGGGCACTGATGGGCAGCGCTGATGGGCACTGATGGGCAGCGCTGATGGGCACTGATGGGCAGCGCTGATGGGCACTGATGGGCAGCGCTGATGGGCACTGATAGGCAGCGCTGATGGGCACTGATAGGCGGCGCTGATGGGCAGATAGGCGGCACTGATTGGCAGCACTGATGGGCACTGATAGGTGGCACTGTTGGGCGGCACTGATGGGGGGCACTGATGGGCAGCACTGGTGGGCAATAATGGGCACTGGTGGGAGGCACTGATAGATGGCAATAACGGCACTGGTGGGCAGCACTGATAGATGGCATTGGTGGGCAACACTGATAGGGAGGGCACTGGGGGGCTCTCTGAGCCCTGCTTGCCATCCCTGGTGGCCATAGTGGGCATCCCTGGTGGTCATGGGTGGGCATCCCTGGTGGCTTAGTGGCACCCCTCCCCCCCCCCCCAGGGCTGCACTGGTAATCAATGTTCTGATTACCAGCACAGACCCCCCCTGTGATCAGTGAGTAATTAGAAATACTCACTGATCACCCCCGCAGCAGCACCGATCATCCCTCTTCTCCTCACTGACAGGATCTGTCAGGAGGAGAAGAGATCGAAGCCGTTACAACGGCTCTATTTACATTACATGACGGCTGTGATTGGACACAGCCGTCATGTGATCAGGAGGGCCAATCACAGGGCCCTCCTGCCGAATGATGTTGCTCTGTGTCCCTCACTGAAGACAATCAGCGGTCTTTGATTGCTCAGTCCTTGGTCTTAGAAGCGGGGGGAGACAGATGCAGCATCCAATTGATGTTGCATCCGCCTAGGTGACTACAAATGTTTATTTTTTTTTATTCTCATTCTTTTTTAGTTAGGAAGTAACAGCCTTTCTGATATAAATGGTTCTCCAGGCTTACTTTAGTGCTGCTCAAGTTTCTGAAGACCAAGTCCAAGGTCACATGGTTCCTGCTGAAATGGAGATTAGCTCCTAGCTTTACTGGGGTCACTGAGGTGCAGTGGTTGTATTTTATATTCTTATCCTATACTGGATCTTTAGAAGCTATTACGACAGCTCCTAATATTTTTGGGAGATCTGTAACCAGATCTGCGGCATATGTTCTCAATTCTCTGTTATGCTTGCAGACAGGAAGAAAAAAAATAATTCTGTATTGCACACTGAATTTTCTGCCTTAAAGAGGAACTGCAGTCTGCTCACATAATTTGTAATAAAAACATTTTTCCTATTCTGAAGCCTCCCTCCAACCAATTTGCATATTATTTTATATATACTGTAATACTGTACTTGCCAAAAATGCTGCAGAAATACCCCTCCGCCAAGTCTGGCTGCAGCCATTTTAACTGTGGGCAACTGAAGCTGCTGTCTGTTCACTTCCTGGATTTACACAGACACTTACGTACATACATACATACATACATACATACAGTTAGGTCCATATATATTTGGAAACAGGCACAATTTTAATTTTCAGGTATTTACCAAAACATATTCAAGCTATAGTTATATAATGGATATAGTCTGAAAGTACACACTCAGGTTTATTTGAGGGTATGTACATCCAATTCGGAGAAAGGTTTTAGGAATTCAAGCTCTTAAGAAAAGCCAACTCCCCTTTTTCAAGGGACCAAAAGTACTTGGACTATTGAATCAAAAGCTGTTTCATGGCCAGGTGTGGACTACTCCTTTGTTATTTCTTCATCATTTAAGCAAGTAAAAGGTCTGGAGTTAATTTGAAGTGTGGTACTTGCATTTGAAATCTATTGCTGTGAACCTACATCATGCATTTAAAGGAGATGTCCATTCAAGTGTAACAGGCCATTGTAAGGCTTCAAAAGCAAAGGAAATCCATCAGAGAGATGGCATCAACATTAGGAGTTGCCAAATCAACAGTTTGGTACATTCTGAGGAAAGACAAATGCACTGGCGAGCTCAGAAACATAAAACAAAATTATTAAACAAAACAAAATATAAAAAATGAGCATTTTATTTATGATTATATTTGTCCGATTACATTTGAGCCCCTGAAAATGGGGGGGAGGGGGATTGTGTATAAAAATGGTTTCAGTTCCTAAAACTTGTACAGTACTTGATATTTATGTTCAACCCCTTGAATTAAAGCTGAAAGTCTGCACTTCAAATTAATTTGGATTGTTTCATTTTAATTTAATTCTGGTGGCATACCACGCCAAAAGTATGTAAAGTTTGCCTGTGTCCAAATATATATGGACCTAGCTATGTATATACATACACATATATACACACACACACCAATGCTTGCCTGCACATTTCTACTCTCTTGATGAATACCTATGGATCTCTGCAGTATCCTGTTATCTTTGCCCTCATTCAGCCCCCTCTAGTTCTGCAGCTCTCCTTGGCTCTGTTATCCCTCCTCCCTTGCTGAGAGAGCTGTGCATGATGTCATTAGCCTAGGCTTATTACCAGACAAAGAGGTAGTGGGCTGTATAAGGTATTTACTGGCAGAAAAAAAAATGTTTTACTATCCAAAGTTAGAACAACAAGGGCAGAAGATTTAATAGATGGAAAGATGAAAAATGACTGAAGGTTTGCTTTAACATTTAAATGAGATTGCAGTGAAATAAAAGGGCTTTTCCCAACGTCAAGAATCGTCTTGCATATATTGAATATATGATGAAAATAGAAATAAAACAGAATGTGTTGTACATGCTGTATCTATTAGTGCTAAATGTGGATGGGCATGGTTTGCTGGGAGTTCTTGTTCATGAGCTGCTAGCCATCTGTGTGCCTTCTATAAATACTGTATCTAACCCGTGCTGAGACTCTGATAATGGTTGTATGGGCTTGTACCTTTCTTGAGCGCCTTAGAAGTGATGGTGCCAAGATATATGTGTGCACATCCTGTCTGCACACACAGCAAATGGAAAGAGCTTAGAGGACGGAGCGCATGACTGCTTGTCTGTTTTCTTTGGTTTGGTGTTTATTAGACACAGGGAAAGGCTGTCAAACAGCAGCAGTTTACTAGAGGTGTGTTCATTTACATTGGCTTGTACTGCTACAGTGAACAGAATCACTCCACAAGTCTGCTATGTCACTGTTTCTCAGTACTGAGATTCTAAAATGATGAACCCCAGGCAGATCTAAAAGATTTAAATAATACAGCTCTTTATTTGTTTAAAGGCATTTGCTTTTAAATACATATAGCGGTTTTCCCTTAATTAGGCCAATATTGATCTCTTGCAGTCCCTCTACAACACTGGAAAAAGGGAGGAGCAGTTTTAGGAGCCAGTAATTTGTGGTGTATTACCCATGTTCTAAGAGCATGTTGGTGGGAGGAGAGAGCAGAGGGACAAAGATGAGCTTGTCAGTACGCTGCTTCTCCTTTCACTGTCCAGTTACAGGCTAGGGGAGTTACAAGGCCTGTGTTACTTAAAGGGATACTAAAGGCATTTAAAAAAAAAAAAAAGTTATCTGTAGCACGGCCCCTGCAGGGACTGCTGGATATTAACTCTGCAGGCTCCCCTGGTTTCCCACACAAGGTTATAGTTCTAGTTCCTGAATCCCTTATTGCTCCTGTTGCCTCTTCACAGAAATAAACTGTCTAGGGTGTGTTTTTTATTTTCTTGTTTATTTTGTAATTGGGATAGGAGAAGGGAATAGTGGGATACTCCCAACTGAACTATTCACATAGATGAGGACTATTATCTTCAGAACTTCTTTAGTACTTAGGAACAGCCAGGCTGTTGATCCACACTGCCACAAGTGTAGATGGGGTTAAGTCTGTTGCTCTCTTTACTCTCTGACAAGATGACTTGGGGAACAATATATTATCTTCAGGATACTCACTAGCATCCCCTTCCTGCTGATATCCGTCCACTTACTATCCTAGGAGCAGGGGTGGCCCCCCTCAGGTCAGGCCCCTTGACACGAGTTTCTGTACTCGCTGTACTGCAGAGACAGATCTTCCAGTGTCTTCCCCTCTGTCAGCTTCCCTGGACCTCTGGGTTCAGCTCCTCACTGCTACTCTCCAGGCCCTCAGGAGGACCCCCTGAGACCGCATTGCACCTCTACAGAGGAGGCGGCAGCCGCCCCCTCCCCCCGGGACTCCGCTCCCCAACGAAAGAACACTAGCACATGTGCTCCTGGCTTTTATACAGTATCCCAGCATGCACTGAGCCGACTTTCCCTCTGTCAATCATCAGGACTGTATCAAAAGCCCATGCACCCATTCGTCAGGTTTCCTCCCACTGTCCAACATGCCTCCCTATTGGACCAGCGTGAAACACTCTCTAGATAGAATGAGTTGCACAATGAGCAGACCTCCCTAACATCCTGCTCTCTGGTAGGCAGAAAACAATATAGATTTTACCTGCAGCTTTTCTGGTGAGCAGACCGAGCTCAAATTATACTTTCTCACTAACGCCTACCTAGGAGGGTGCTACATATACCTGCTACTTGCAATAATATAATATTGCACAGAAAGGTCTCTTACCTGCTTTTCTGGCAGTCTCCACCAGTGCTGCAGGCTCCTCCCCTCCTTCAGGTGCCTCCTGCAGAAAGTCGGGTGCTAAGGAGGCACCTTAGCTTGTGTGCTCCCATTGGGTTGCAAGCTGTGCTGTGTGCATCAATACACACATAACGTTGGTACACCACGCCCCTCGCACCGTCATTGCAAGAGTTTGAGTGAAGGCAACAGGATCCTATGACTGCTCTTAGTTTCTCGTTTGAGACCAGGAAGTGAGTGGTGTATTGTTAGAGCCAGAGGCAGCACTAGAGCAGTAACACGAGCTAGGTAGGTGATTGGAGACCGAGAGAGGTTGGACATGTTTTGTGCATGTAGAGAATGCATTAAGGTAAAAATGTTTCCACTTCAGAACACCTATAGCTGCAGCAGAGAAAAATCATGTCTTTTTCCCTACCAGACAGGGTTGGAGTGTGTGACAGAGCTGTCTGAATATTTTTGATTGGATGGACAGAAACGCAAAACTTTTGGCAAATAAAACATTTCCCATATGTGTATTTAGCTATTTGCCTGGAGCTTAGCAAAATCCAAATTTAATTTTATCACATTGAAGCAGTTTAGTGTAGTCACTTAGATGTTGAATAAAATGGTGTGTTTATTATATTTTTTATTATATCTTGGGGTTTCATTGCCGAGACTTATCAGTTAGCATATCTGAAATGTATTTCTCTCAGTTCAAAGTTTCCTTTAAATTCAAGGCAGATTTACGAAAACACAAAATAGATTGATGTATGCATTAAAATCATTACATGTAATTTTACATTTAAGTAATGGAAGTACCTGGATGTGTAGCGATCGCTTTCGCAAATTTCCTGCACAGCAGAACTCATACTGGGGCAAGGGCAGCACTCTGAGCTAATCAGGCTCTGGTGCGGTGTACATGTGCTGACAGTGACCATGCTAATAGGAGAGAGCAGAGGGATGCGTTTATCAGGTTACAGTTACTTCTGATTACTAATGCCTCGTACACACGCAACGATTGTTGGCCGTGAATTTTCGGCCAACGTCCGATCGGCCGATTGTCGGCTTGTTAGTATGATGCTTCCGACAACCGACTGCGACTTTTCGGCCGAACAAAATCTGGTGTGAATGCTATAAAATTTTTGTTGGCCAGAACGGCCGATTTTCCGTCAGTCAGTACAGATTTCGGCAGACAAATATCAGATGAGCAAGACTGGGCATGCTCAGAGAAGAAAAAACACACGGAAAGTTAACCAGCACATGACATCACTTCTGAAGTTGATTGTTGTTGGCCGAAAAAATTTGTGTGCAGTCTAGAGCACATTTCAACCAACACAACATCACTGGACAAAAGACGGCCGATCGGTCGGCCACCAATCGTTGCTTGTGTACGAGGCATAAGTCAGCAGACTGGTGGGGTGTCTGTGATTTAAATGTGGTGTGTGTTTTTTTTTTTTGTTTTTTTTTTTTAGATATAATATAGAGACATAGAAGGCTTCAATGTGTAATTTTCAATTAACATTCTTTATATGAAAAGTGAAAGGTGGATTCACTCCATGTTAACATACGACAGTAGAAAAAGGGAGCGTCCGGAGTTGACATAAATACTAGATAACTGACATACATCTTTTAAATTAGTGATCCTGCAAGCTAAAAATAGGTCTAGCACTTACTACAGAGTATTGCAGCGAGCACAGCACTCTCCCTAAGTGTATAAAAATCCAAAAATAATAAAATATGCCGCGCAATATAAAGTGCTTAGTGAATATATCAATAATGTGTATATGATCAAATCATGATTAAATAAACATCTTTTGTTTGGGACCTGTGGCCAACTGGCCATGTATGAAAAGCATTTATCATAATGTTCTGCCACCGGCATCTTCAGATGTTGAATGTGAGTAATTTACGTTCAGCAAGGCACTCTGCAGTCATGGGGCATCCACTTCCAGTGCCTGGCTATTACCTTTCTAGCTGCTAGTAGGAAAAAACATAATAACCCTTTTTAGCTGAGGAAATAGAGCCTGGCATGAGTGAAATGTATAACCATAAGGGAATATGAGGGTCTCTGACAGAATCCTAAGTGCAAAAAATACGTGACCAAAACTATATTTTGTTGTACATACCTACCAAATGTAAAGCCTGGATTTCTGTGGGAGTTCATATCTCCAAACTCCTTCAGTTTGGTGGGATAAACAGAGAGATACTGTGAAGCGTCATGGGACAGGGGGGTACCATTGTGTATTTTGTAACTCTTCTCCTGGATGGCGCAGATATGCATGATTTGTGTGTAAGAGTATAAATCTTGTCATGGTTAGCGCTTGAGAATTTAGTGTCTAAATATCTCTCCCATTCTTTGATATAATAGGAAATCCCCTCATGAAAATGTTTAGAGGATGGCATAGATCTGTGCAATTTGGTGTGTGGGGTTCTCCTCCTGTGCACAGAGCTGTTCAAAAGGGGCCAGGTCAGTGTCAAGGTTTGGGACTCTAGAGAAGGAGGTGACAAAATCCCAAAGATGAAAATGTTGCCATCACCACCCAGGGGTGCACGAGAGATCTGTTAGTAGTGAGGCCAGTGTTGGAAAGGGGGGTAGGTGAGCGAAGAAAAGAGGGAAGACTGAACTGCAAATCGGGTAGAGTCCCCTTTATTGAGTCTACTCAATTGGATGTGTCAAAAAACAGTGAAGAAAACTAACCACAGTGTGCAGGTTCCTGACCTTGTCTGCTGGGGACTAGTGCTATTGGGGGGTAGAAACTAATTTCAAGCTGGAAGGACCTCTGATGAACCTGGTACCAAACCTTCATCAAGAAATAAGAGCATTGCCACAGTGGATCTAGCAAAGTAAACATATTCCATTCAAGTTAGCTGTGCTTGTCATTCCATCCTGCCGAGTACTCGCACGATCGATTCATTAATGTTTTCATAGACAAGGTTATACTTCCCTTCCATACTTTGCTGTATATGTTTATCTTGATGTATGGTACTACTTTACATATGTGTTACTACTGTTTATATTGCATGCCTTCCTGTTTCAATAAATAATTTATAAAAAAAAAATAAGAGCAGAGTTATCTGGGCATCTGTGTTAAATCATAGTAACGTCAGAGGTAGCTTAAGCAACGAATATGATTACCAGACCCTTAAAGCTCACAGACATGTAACGATAGTTGATCAGTAGGTATTGGGTGAACTGTGACCAGTATCTTATGAGAGGAAGTGGATCCCTGCACTAAAAAGCAACAGGGGTTAATGTCCTCTCCATCAGTGGTTATGTAAAGTGGTTATCCTGTGAACAAGATAATGCATGACATACCATAGACCAGAACCCTCACACACACAAAAAGGAGTGGGGGGGGGGGGGGTGTAAGGTGGAGGGCAGGGGTATTGGAGGGAGAGGGAAATAAGGGACATTTTGGAGAGGAGGGAGATGGAAAATATATAGGATGTGTTTTAGGAGCAAAGAAAAGTGAACTGGATTGCTTAAGTAGGACTGAAAAAGCATAAACTAGAGTTTCCAATCCGCAAATAAAATAAAAATTGCAACCATAAAATATGTAAACAGATTGCTTAGCAAGCTAAAAGAAGAGATGGAGCAAGCTTCATAAACAAGATCTAGTCGCTAAATAGTGAACCCGCAGGCTGGATTATGTGCATCCCAAAGACAGAATACCCAACATCGGGTTAAAGTAAAGTTGCAACGAAATCACCAAGACAAGGCCAGCGACTTGTCATCACTGCTGGTGGAAGTAAAGTATGCCCAAAAGGGCTTCACTGGTGGGAGGCCAAACTTCAATGATCTCTGCTGCAGCATTACCACAGTTCAGGAGGGGTCAGCAGTGTCATCGCCAGAAAGACTTGTTCAGGCCAAAGCTCCAGTTCCACTGCTATAAGATCCAGGGCCTCAAAATAGTCCTTGAGATATTCAAAGGTGTGGAGAACAGTTGTTACAGGCTAGGAGGTGGGAACCCCCATTGATAGTTGTTAGCAGCCTGGAGGGCTTGTGTTAGTGGGCAAAGAGATTGCCTACGAGCGAGTGTCCTTCATGAGCAAGTGTCCTTGGTGAGAGATCTGGGTAGAGGGTCAGCTGGGCTCCATCGACATCCAGGGGTTCCTTCTTGCGTGCTTTGGAAAAAATGCCCTCTTTCTGTTGAAAAAAAATGGACTGCTCAGAGAACGTCCCTGGGTTGAAGATTGTTTGGGATGTGGAAGCTGTGAGTTCTGTGAACCTGTTGGTTTTGATTGGGTCGGATGGGAGGTGGGGGGTGCGACCCAGCAATGTGTTTAAAATGCCAATCACAGGATTTCAGGTCGTCAGTACCTGTGGCTGGCCTCTAGGAGCCCCCATGTTTTTGCATTGCGGCAGTCTTCTATATCTAACTGAACTAGAGGCCTTGGATGTAGGCCTGTTTGTGGTGACAGTGTCCTGAATGCTGTTGACTGGTGCAACTGCTGTATTGGAGGTGGATTACCTCTATACTCTGGTGCAGTTTTTCTCAAGCCATCTTGGACCCCATGTTTTGTTTGAGAGCTCTCCGGGCAAGAGAACATGCTCTAACTCTCTTAGTTGGTAGCAGGGAGAAGTATTTCTGAAAGATTCCATCCATATGGGGATCCCCTGAGAGATGGCTGGGTTCTGAGGAACCCTGGTCTGTGGCGGGCAGGAGGATTTCAAGTGCATCTCCCCAGGCACCATGTTGGATGTGTGGCATGTGGTTGACGGACCTCTGGTGCAACCAAAAAGAAGGCAATAGAGGGTTTAGGAGCTGCTAAGTACGTTCCTCCAGGGCTTGCTGCGGCTCATAATCTGGAGCGGGTAGCGGTGTAAAACATGGATGGAGCAGGTTTATCCTGACTGGTAATGGGAGCTCTCTCACACATGTCTGCTCTTAGCCATGAGCAAGCCACTCCCCCCTGCAACTAATGTTCTTGAGCAAGCTGCTATATTGAAGGAAGAAAATGCTGCTCAGAGGTTGGGGTGAAGGACCTGACGTTCAGCATTAAAGGTTACTACACAATAACAGTGATAGAATATCCTTTAACTAGTGTCCTTTTTCTTTAGTCCTGTGTTTTCTTGTGAAATAGAATCTTGCCTTTAAATCAGGTACATGTCTTCTTTTTGTGTTTTGGCTTGTTGCCTGAGCTGCTCCCTCCTGTGTTCTGCCCCAGGACTTGGTGCCCTGAGTGAACAATATTGCTTGTTTAAATGTAGTTACTGCTAACTCAGTTCCACCTCATTCTTTCCTGCTGCTTCGTTTGTTGCCGCGTCTATTTCCAGGGTATACAATGCCATACAGTGTGTACATAAACTCACATCTCCGCTCAGGACATTCTAACATTTCTAGGAGCAGTTTTCAATCTAGAGCCCTATTAGACCAAACCTCAGAACTATCGGTAAAGGTAAACTCTAGCTGAATATCTCCTACCACGTAAATACCTCATTATCCTATACAGTGTATGCTGTTAAAGTGGAACTTTGGTCAGAAAATAAAGTCCTGCTAGATCACTTCATTCTTTCCTCTTTTGCAGGTGTAGCCATGTAAAACATTAAAAATAAGTGCCTATACTGTAAATCCAGTAATACACTATCTCACCCTGCTCTGCACATAATCAGTTGCTCTCTATTTTAGGGCTCTGAGCTTCAGCAAAATGGCAGCCTCCAGCAAGAAGAAACAGGAACAATGTTGGAGGCAATGTACAGCACATACATTTTGGTAGCATAAATATTAATGTGGAATGTACACTATTACCAAAATTATTGGGACACCTGCCTTTACATGCGCATGAACTTTAATGGCATCCCAGTCTTATTCTGCGGGGCTCAATATTGAGTTGGCCCACCTTTTTGCAGCTGTAACACTAACTGGTATTCTATTGGGTTTTGGTCAGGGCCAGTCAAGTTCCTCCACCCCAAACTTGCTCATCCATGTCTTTATGAACCTTGCTTTGTGCACTGGTCCTAAATTTGGTGGAGGAAGGATTATGGGGTGGGGTTGTTTTTTCAGGGGTTGGGCTTGGTCCCTTAGTTCCAGTGAAGGGAACTCTTACACACCTTTTGGATTAATTAGAGCGGAGACTGCGAGCCAGGCCTTCTCATCCAATATCAGTGCCTGACCTCACAAATGCACTTCTGGAAAAATGGTCAAACATTCCCATACACACACTTCTAAACCTTGTGAACAGCCTTCTAAACCTTGTGAACAGCCTTTTTAGAAGAGTTGAAGCTGTTATAGCTGCAAAGGGTGGGCCAACTCCATATTGAACCCTACGGACTAAGACTGGGATGCAATTAAGGTTTTTGTGTTTCCTTTGGTAAGGCATCATTACCTTGTATCCTCCATTCCTCACATGTGGGTGTACCAGAAGACACCCACTTTAGAGCTATCCTTTTTCGTGCAATAAATAACCTAATAATAGCTATTTTTACTTCAATTGAAAATCTTTCCTTTTCTAAATAGCCCAGTTTCCACACCTTTTTAGGGTCAATTTCTATACAGGTTTGATAAACACAACTAATGGTGTCTATTTCATCTGGCAATGCACCCTTCCTCTGGTATTGTCTAATCAAACTGTTATGTATAAAAGAGACAAGGCCCTTCCTAACCCGTGACTTAGCAAAGATCTCTATAAGTGGCATAGACTGTATCTTGGGTTTTTTATCTTCAAACTGAGACTGTACAGCATGTTGCAACTGCAAATACTGAAAAAAAAAGGAAGAGGTTAATGGGTACATCGTCTGGAGATTCTGAAATGTTCTAAAAGTATTATCTTTATATAACTGTGCAATATAATTGATTCCTAGCGCGTGCCAAGACTCAAACCCTTCTAATTTACATAACTCTGGATAGTTTGTATTTCCCCATATTAATGAATATGTTGATATGTTCTCATATTGCATAATACGCCTCACTTCCTGCCAAACATTGTGGATAAGTACTAGAGTAGGGCTTTGAGTAGTATATGCGAAGGACCCAGATTCTATTTGAGTTATTAAATTGTAGCAAGATCATCTACTCAAAAGCATAGATTGAACAGGATCTGCCCAATTTATCAATCCCCACCCTCCAATTTGTTGCATTTGAGCTGCTAAGAAGTACATATTAGCGCTAGGTACTGACAATCCCCCCTTCATCTTTAGGGAGCTGTAATATCGATAGACTAATTCTGGAGTTCTGACTATTCCATATTGAAGTACGAAATACTATCTTTTAAACCACTTAAGGGGGTATCCACAATGGTGCATTATGCAAAACATATAATAAATGAGGGGTCCAAAACATTTTTTTTTTAATTTACTTGTTCCACTACTGACAGAGGGAGGTTATTTGGTTTAAACCCTACTGTTCATCCTAAACTTGTCTAATCTAGAGGTCAAATTTATAGTTCAAATATTTCTCTATTTTGGGATGCACCCAGATGCCTAAGTATTTAAAGCGGTCACTACCTTTATCTGCTAGGCACTCTGCGGTAGGATTGGGGAGGATTCATCTATTGGGAGTAACACAGACTTGTCCAAGTTTTTATAGCAAAGCCAGAGAACAAGCCAAACATTTTTATCAATGTCATAGCAGAATCCAAAACTGATCCAGATCTCCCAAAAACAATAATGCGTCATCCGCCTATAAGCAAAGCTTGTCCTCCCTTTCTCCTCCTCTAAACCCCTTAATAGTGTTTGACTGTCTAATGCAGTGATTCTCATCTCCTGTCCTCAGGACCCACTAAGGGCCAGATTTTAGATATTACCTTGGGGAGATGCAGACTAGAATACTGCAATCACTGAGAAGTAAATGATATCACCTGTGATGTATTTCAGGTATCTTGCAAACCTGGCCTGTTAGTGGGTCCTGAGGACAGGAGTAGAGAACCACTGGCCTAATGGCTGTTGCCAACGGTTCAATAGCTAATGCAAACAGCAATGGGGAAAGTGTGCACCCCTGCCTTGTACTTTTAGACAGAGTGAACAAGTCTGAGATAGATCCATTAATTTGCAAACATGCCCATGGGGCAGAATACAGAAGTTTAAGCCATTGCACAAATCCATCCCCAAATCCATACATTTCCAGAACCTCCCACAATTATGTCCATTTGACGCTGTTGAATGCCTTGGCAGCATCGAGGGACAGCACCCCCCTATTTAAAAAAAGTCTTCTCAGATTCATTGCTGTAGATCTTCCAGGGATAAAGCCTGACTGATCTGGGTTAATTATCTTTTGTATAACACTGTTTGGTCTGGTAGCCAAGACCCTAGCCAGGATCTTGACATCAGAGTTCAGCAATCATATCGGCTGGTATGACTCCGGTAATGCATGGTTTTTATCTGGTTTGAGTATTACTACAATTTTAGCATCTTTCATAGATTCTGGAAGCTCAAATGATGTAAATTCCTGGTTGAGCATCGTCAGCAATTCAGGTAATAATACATCCCCATATATTTTATATATTTCTGACGGTAAAATGTCAATACCCAGTGCCTTCCCGTTGGGAGATTCTGATAATGCCTTAGCGATCTCTTCTAATATTAGGGGTGCATCCAGACATACTCTATCCTCACTAGAGATAGAAGGTATCTCCAGGGGGTCAAGAAATCTCTAAAAAGTGCAAAAAGAGGATACAATATCATTTTGCTTATGGGAAATATCCCCCGCTGGCATAAGGATTAAAGAAACAAAATTGGTTTTGAGTCTGTGATTTAGCGATCACTGCCAGCATTTGCCCATTTTCCTCTCCTTCCTCAAAGTATCCACATCTTGTAAATTGTGCTAGTTTTGCTTTATCCATTGCCATTCTTGGCAATGTATATCTTTACATGCAGAGTGATTTTGGAGCGTAGGGTTCTGAATGTATTGAAACTTTTTGTTGCACCTCTGTTGCAAGAGTAGTCTCCCATTCTACGCTAGATTTTTTTTAAAGGGGCTGATTGCTTGTATCAGTAGCCCTCTCGAAAAAAGTCTTCATGGTATCCTATATCACCTGCCAGGGA
This sequence comes from Pelophylax lessonae, assembly GCF_965119305.1. Taxonomy (NCBI): domain Eukaryota; kingdom Metazoa; phylum Chordata; class Amphibia; order Anura; family Ranidae; genus Pelophylax; species Pelophylax lessonae. The sequence goes on from NC_138774.1 coordinate 155,644,486, forward strand.
GCTGACTGGTCATTATAAGAAAAAAACTCCAATAGAGTGCTCAATGAATGGAATTTCCCTGCGCTAATACCTGTAACCAGGAGGCATTGATCTGCCAATTAGGCTTAATATGTGTTTTAATTTTATGCAGACAATAATATTGGTGAGTGGACTGAAATGCCTCTTGCCAAATATTGTATATCTGATATTAATGGGAGCATTAGCTCTGTGCCCACAGCCAGGTCAATCCTGGATATGGACTTGTAAGTAGAAGAGCAGCATGAGTAAGCCATTATTGTAGGGTTAAACAACCGTCACAAATCATACAAACCCAGTTCCTGTAGCTGCCTAGAAAAGTGAGCTTCCAACCCAGTACCCGTAGGGTGGCAATTTATGCTTGGATTCCATGCATTATTGAAATCCCCCAATAATAAGGGAATATCGGGATGCTCTGCAAAAAAAGACCCAATCTTCCACAATACCTCTGAATTATATGGTGGAGCAAAAGGCAGTGAAGCCACTTTATATGTCATGGAAAGCCTAGTACATACCAATAAAATATATCCACCCTAAGGATCTATCAAGCTCCGCCTGCAGGTAAACTGCATCCTATAGGATATCAGCACACTAACCTCTCTGGAAAATGCAGAGTATACAGAATGATACTGAATATGGTATTCCCTTTTCTGTAATTAGAGATATAGTGTCCTGTGTAAGGTGAGTCTCCTGCTGGCAAACAATTGACAAGTTGTACTTTTAGTAACGCAGAGAAAATAGCTTTTTCTCTGTCGTTCATTGACAGACGCAGTCCTCTTTGATTAATATCAATTGGGTTATACTGCCCTCTACAGGAGTAGGACACTAGGCAGAAGGAAAACGTTTTGGCCACACCTTAGGGGCAGTCCCAGAGGGTATATCCTCTCTCTCTCTGCTACAGGATGTTAGTTTTTTTCTGTCTAGTCAGGAGTAAGGACCTAAGTTCCTTGCTGGGATCTTTGGTCCTGGCAAGATTTTTTAGAAAATTTTTTTCTTTTTTAGGCAGCTTTTTTCTCCAGTTGTTCCTGTGAGATCTTCAAGCAATTATGCCGGATCTGGGCGACTGGCTGGATGTTGAGATCCGGTGGTCACCCCAGCCGGCCTACGAGCGCGTGCAGATTCCAGCTCCGCGCTGGATCAGCCGCGACACATTTCAACAATTTTGCTGGAGCTGGGCGACGGGCTGGATGTTAAGATCCAGTGGTCACCCCAGTCAGCCTACGAGCGCGTGCAGGTCCTAGCTCCGCGCTGGGTCGGCCGTGACATAGTCCCACTGGACGGGGACTGGCCCTGCGAGTTAAACGTCTTGCCGGGACGCCGACGACCAGTTGGAAACTGAGTCGCGGCGTCCGTATTGGTCGACAGCCCCCCCACCTCGGTGGAGACGGGTTCTGTTAGGAGTGGGTGCCCGCCGGTTCCGGTATGGTGAGTAGTATGTTCCCCCTCTCCCCTGTCGGGTTTTAGGAATAGACATGGGCCCCTCTGTGGATGGTCGGACCCTCTTGATCCTGGTTCCCCCCTCTATCCTATAGCATGTGTCACAGATCTCCCTCTTGAGTGTGATTTGATAAATAAAAACCAGGAGGCTTGGTTTGGGAGCTGACTATCGGAGTCACTGTAAAGAGTGGGCACTGTAAAGGAACCATGACTGAGGTCAGGGGCTGGCGTTACTGTTTAAGATGGCCATGTAAGAGGTCGATATGATCCTACCTTATGCATAAGGTTGCAGTTAACGCAGGCCGCACACCTCCCGCAGGCCGCACAGGCCGATGCCTTCCTTCCACAGGCCGCATGTTGTAGCTGGCCGCCGCCATCTTTCCACAGGCACAGGCCGCCGCCATCCTCCCGCAGGTTGCGCGGGGCCGCCATTTTGGGGTAGCCTCGTGTCTCCTGCATGGGGGCGGCCATTTTGGAGACACCCAGCTACCTCGAGGAGTAGCAGGGGCAGCGCCGGAAGGCGTGTAAAGGGGCGGAGCCGCCTCCTTTACCCGGGAAAACGATCCACAAGACTTCCTGTCTGTAAAGGACAGCGCTGAGAGCAGTTTGGTAGAAGCTTCTGTGCATCAGGTGGTGAGCCCTTGGGGGTCTCTCTCTCTCTCTCTCTGTGGGGGTCCGAAGCAGGTAACACTGAGGGGCGCTGTTGCGCTGGGGGATTACAAAAAAAATTTTAAAAAAGTTTCTCTTACGTCCTCCGACAGTCGCCGCCTCTTCATATTCGTCACATATGGGGTATTAGACTTTGCTCCGAAGGAGTAGCTAGGCAACAGAACTCAAGGACCGATATACCATCCTGCTTTACAGTCGCTGGCTTTGACGGCCTGGCTGTTGAGACCGAGGTCCTGAAGGAGAGGGGTCTCTCTCCAGAGGTCGTTCATACTTTGATCAACGCGAGGAAGTCTTCCTCGGGGAAGGTTTATTACCGTACTTGGAAGGCCTATTTTGCCTGGTGTGAGTCCAGGGGGTTTTCACCTCGCACGTACTCTGTTTCCCGTGTGCTGTCTTTCCTTCAAACGGGTGTTGATCAGCGTTTGGCGCTGGCTACGATCAAGGGTCAGGTGTCTGCGCTGGCCGTTCTGTTTCAACGTCCCGTGGCTTCCAACTCCTTGGTTGGCACTTTTGTTCAGGGTGTGCGGCATCTGGTTCCTCCTAGGAGGGATCCTTTGCCCCCTTGGGACTTGAATCTCGTTCTGTCTGTGTTGCAACGTGCTCCTTTTGAACAGATCAGGGAGATCTCGTTGTCTATGTTGTCCAAAAAGGTCGCCTTTTTGGTGGCGATCACTTCGGCTCGCAGAGTGTCGGAGCTGGCAGCTTTGTCCTGCAAGTCTCCGTACCTGGTTGTTCATTTGGATAAGGTGGTCTTGCGACCTAATCCTTCTTTTCTTCCGAAACGAGTTTCGGAATTCCATCTTAATGAGGATATTGTCTTACCTTCGCTGTGCGCGAAGCCTAAACATCCAAAGGAGGTGAGATTGCATTCTCTGGATGTTGTTCGGGCGATAAGGGTTTACCTTAAATCGACTGAGTCTTTTCGAAAGACGGACTCCTTGTTTGTTCTTCCAGAGGGTCCTCGGAAGGGCATGGCGGCTTCGGCCTCTACCATCGCCAAATGGATCAGGCAGACCATTGAACAGGCCTATGCTTTGCAGGGGAAGGTTCCCCCTGTGCCTGTGAAGGCGCACTCTACTAGATCTTTGAGTACGTCTTGGGCCTGTCGTCATGGGGCTTCTGTAGCCCAGATGTGTAAGGCGGCGACCTGGTCGACCGTACACACGTTCACAAAATTCTACAAAGTAGATGTTCAGGCATCGGCGGATGCTTCCTTTGGCCGCAAGGTTCTTAGTGCGGCAATTCCCTAGGGTCCCTTGTTGGGGACCTCTGGCTGTTGGGATAAGTTTTGTATCCCCTGGTTTTTTGTCTTTTCCTGGGTTGTTGCTCCCGTTGAGCACTTGTTTTTTTCTGTTGCCCAGCTGGTTTCCTTCCTTTGGTAAGGTTCCTTCCTTTGATGCGGAGACTGCGTTGCCTTTTCGGCGCGGATGCGTTTCCCACCCCTCATGTTTGCACTGCTTTGGGACGTCCCCATATGTGACGAATATGAAGAGGCGGCGACTGTCGGAGGACGTAAGAGAAAACGGAATTTTTGTAAAATCTTACCTGTAAAATTCCTTTCTCTTAGTCCTCCGACAGTCGCCGCCCCCACCCCTCTTTTGGGGTTTGGTTGTATACTCTACTGCTATTCCACTAAAACTGAGATATGGTTGCAGGAAGTAGGAGGGTATTGACTGAGGGGACCACCCCTTGAGGGTGGGATATGTTAAAAGCTTTAATGCTAACATATTCTGTTGCCTAGCTACTCCTTCGGAGCAAAGTCTAATACCCCATATGTGACGAATATGAAGAGGCGGCGACTGTCGGAGGACTCAGAGAAAGGAATTTTACAGGTAAGATTTTACAAAAATTCCGTTTTTTTTCTTTTGCAAATTTTGTTTGCTGGCAAGTGTCTTGGATTAATCATCACATGTATCCCCACCTGATCCCCTCGAGGTGGCCGCAGGACCCTCCAGTTCCCCACTTATGATTGATGCATTGTCAGCGGTTTTGGAGTCGTTTGTATCCCGGGTGGAGGTGGCCTGTCAGGGACAGGGGGGCAAGAAAGCGACCCCCGCCTACCCCTAATTCATCTGACACTTCAGATACGGATTCTGAGCTTGTCACTGCAGTTGCAGGTCCCTCTGCTGGGGCTGCAGTCTCGGGTATGGTCTCCTCAGACAGTGAGGAGGACGTTTCTGCCTCCGCCATAGCACAAGAAGAAGCGTTGGTGGATGCACTAGTTGTGTCTGTCCGGGAAACCTTAAGATTTGAGGTTACACCGGCAGAGGTAGCTGAGACTGAAATTCCTTTTGGTACTAACAAGCCTACCAAAATGGCGAAGGTGTTTCCCTTGCCTAAATGTTTTGGTAATAAAATTAAAGAGGAATGGGATCGTCCAAAACGAACCCCTGGTATTTCCAAACGCATTTGAGGAATCCCTCCTTAAAGAAATGTACGGTACCACCATTGGTGGATTCACCGATTTCCAGACTAAATAAAGCCACTGTTATCCCGTTGGAGGACGCTCCGTCCTTTAGGGATCCGGTGGATTGTAAGGTGGAAGCGGAATCCCGCTCCATTTTTTCCCTGATAGGGTCAGCCTTTAGGCCAGTGGTTGCCATTGGTTTAGTTTCACAAACTTTGACAGAATGGACCAAATTGTTACGCCGTGACCTAGAGGGGAGAAGTATCCCCCCAGCAGTATCAGATTTGCTGGAGCAGATGCTACAAGGGCTACAGTTCATCTGTGACGCCGCCCTGGACGCCACTCCATTGTTGGGGCATGCATCGGTTTCAGCAGTGGTCCTCAGACGCGTGTTGTGGTTAAAGTGCTGGTCGGCGGATCAAGGTTCCAAAAAAGCTTTGGCTAATCTCCCCTTTCAAGGGAATCGCTTGTTTGGGGCCACTTTGGATGAGATTATAAAGGATCTCACTGGGGGCAAGAGCACTTTTTTGCCACAGACTGCTAAGGGTAAAGGACCTCGTAACAGATGAGGACCTTCCTTTTCCGCTCATAAAAAGTTTTTTCGTTCCGCTGGGGCGGGCGATAAGGCGAAGCCCTCCAAAGCCCCTTCAGGGGGTTTCAAAGGGCGCTGGTCGGGTAAACAAAAGTCCGGCTCAGCCAAACCTGAAGATAAGACCAATACAGCCTGAAGGTGCGCCCCCACCCATCTCTGAGGAGGGGGGACGTCTTCACCGGTTTCCGGATCCATGGCTTTCCAGAATCCCGGGCAAAGGGGTTCGCGAGGTCAGACGGTCGGGATACAAGATCGAGTTTCGATCACTTCCACCGGTGCGATTCTTCCCTTCCAATATTCGACTATCCCCGGATCGCTTAAAAGCTTTGCGGGGGGCAGTAATGGACTTGATGCAACAAGGAGTGGTAGTTCCCATTCCTTGGACAGAACGTTTTCAGGGGTTTGATTCGAACCTGTTCACAATGCCCAGGAAAGAGGGCAAGGTGCGTCCAATTCTGGTCTTGGGAGCACTCAAGTGTTTTGTCCAGGTACAAAAATTCAAGATGGAGTCCATCCGAACAGTGATGGCCTCCCTGCATCAGGGGGATTTCCTAGCATCCATAGACATCAAGGATGCCTATCTTCGCAGGACATCAGCATTTTCTTCGCTTTTCCCAAAGATCATCCCTGGTTCCCACCAGGAGACTGAACTATCTGGGCCTAACTTTGGATACATCCTTGGCAAGAGTGTTTCTCCTTGCGGAGAAACTCCAGAAGATTCAGTCAACGATTCGGATGTTGCTGTCCGTCAGCTGGCCTTCCCTTCAGACTTGCATGAGGGTCCTGGGACTGGTGGGGGCCTCCTTAGAGGCAGTACCGTTTGCCCAGTCTCATACCCAAATTCTCCAAGAGGAGATTCTTCTCAAATAGAATCAAAATCCCGATTCCCTGGACAATCGGATCCGGTTGAGCTAGCGGACCAGGGAGTCTCTGGTCTGGTGGCTTCGGTCTCCGATGCTCAGCCAGGGGAAGTCATTTCTTCTGATAGAATCCAGGTTACCGATAAATGTATTGGAACTGAGAGCGATCAGACTTTGTCTGATTTACTGGACCGAGCAGCTCCAGGGGAATGGACCAAATTGTTACGCCGTGACCTAGAGGGGAGAAGTATCCCCCCGGCAGTATCAGATTTGCTGGAGCAGATGATGCAAGGGCTCCAGGGGGTGCGACACCTGGCTCTGCCAGTGCGCGCGCCCTTACCGCCCTGGGATCTTAATTTGGTGTTGTCGGTTCTTCAGAAACCTTCCTTTGAAAGTATTAGGGAGATTCCCTTGCTTACGTTATCCCAGAAGGTGGCCTTCTTGGTGGCCATCACTTCTGCACGCAGGGTGTCAGAACTGGCTGCATTATCCTGTCGTTCCCCATATCTGGTGGTTCATAGGGATAAGGTGGTTCTTCGTCCGAATCCATCCTTCCTTCCTAAAGTGGTTTCAGAGTTCCATCTGAATGAGGATATTGTATTACCTTCCCTGTGTCCTAAGCCCAGTCATCCTCGGGAGTTTGCGTTACATTCCTTGGATGTGGTTCGGGCAATCGGGGTATACTTGAAAACTACGGACTCGTTTCGTAAGACAGATTAGCTTTTTGTGATCACGGATGGCCCCAAAAAGGGGTTGCCTGCATCTGCCGCGACTATCTCCAGATGGATCAGACAGACGGTGGTACAGGCTTATTCTATTAAGGGTCGGAATCCTCCGTTCCCTGTTAAGGCACACTCCACTCGGATGCTTAGTGCTTCCTGGGCCTTCCGCCATCAGGCGTCAGTGGTCCAGGTTTGCAAGGCGGCTACCTGGTCGTCGGTTCATACCTTTACAAAATTTTATAAAGTTGATGTGATGGCATCGTCGGATGCCTCTTTTGGCCGCAAGGTTCTGCAGGCCGCAATTTGAGGAGACCGTTGGTCTACCTCGAGGGTTTTTTTCTGTTGGGTTTTCAGTCGAGTCTCATCCTTTTGTCTGATGAGCCTTTAAGACTTCTAGTCGGCATCGGTTGGGCCTTCTAGATTGGATTTTGATTTCCGTTATCCCACCCCTCATTTGTGGCACTGCTTTGGGACGTCCCAATTGATATTAATCAAAGAGGACTGCGTCTGTCAATGAGCGACAGAGAAAAATTAATTTTTGTAAGATCTTACCGTAAAATCCTTTTCTCTTAAGCTCATTGACAGACGCAGTACCCACCCCTCTATTATTGAGTTGGGTTGGGTTAAATTCTCTGACACTGCTTTGTGATATAACTAACATCCTGTAGCAGAGAGAGAGAGAGGATATACCCTCTGGGACTGCCCCTAAGGTGTGGCCAGAACGTTTTCTTTATGCCTAGTGTCCTACTCCTGTAGAGGGCTGTATAACCCAATTGATACTAATCAAAGAGGACTGCGTCTGTCAATGAGCTGAAGAGAAAAGGATTTTCTCTTATGTCCTCCGACAGTCGCCGCCATCTTCATATTCGTCACAATGGGGGTATTAGACTTTGCTCCGTAGGAGTAGCTAGGCAACAGAATATGTCAATATTAAAGCTTTTAACATATCCCCACCCCAGGGGGTGGTCCCCTCAGTCTATACCCTCCTGCTTCCTGTTTCCTACTTCAGTTTCAATGTCTAGCTTGTCAGGAGTACGATCAGCTGGATCTCTCTATGCTGGGGCATTTTGTCTCAGCCTTTATCTTTTTTTGATTTTTTGTTTGAGTTTTTTCTCTCTCTTTACTTAGCTGTTCTTTTTGTCAGCATTAGTTCTTCTGATGAAGAGGATTCGTGCGGGCTGGGTCTCGGGCTGATCCCCCTGTTAGCAGGTTGTGGGTCAGTGGCTTCCCAGCCAGGTAACGCTCCTGGGACAGTGAACGACCCATCCCTGTTCGGTGCAGGGATGATTGGTGAGGTGGCTACCTCACTGGACGCTGTGCGGTTTCTTAACCCCGATTTTTTTGCGTCCTGGCTGCGACTCTCCCTGCCACATGCGCAGCGGCTTGTTCGCCTGTGCGGGTTCCCCACGCCATTAGGAGGTAAGTGTATCTATGTGGGGACCTGTCTGTTGGGGGGGTGTCAGTCTGGGACTGTGTAACCCTGCCTGTGTTCACACTATTGAAATCCCTATCCCTCTGGCTGCATGCTGATGGGGCTGCTATAGCTGGGGTCTCCCTATCGGGGTCCCGTTCCTCCCTGGGTCTTGTGGGGTCCCTGGTGGAGTCTGAGGTAGAAGGGGTGGATAATTCTCCCCCTGGCTCGCCTGAAGAGCTTGCACTCATGGATGAATTGGTTGCTTCTATGAAGCACACACTGCGTTTACGGGTTGAACCACGTCCCCCTGCTGCCCTGGCAGCTTATGGGACGCAGAAAAGACGCAAGACATCGCAGGTCTTTCCCTGCACTGATGATTTTCAGCGCGCTGTTAAGGAACAATGGCGCAATATATGCAAGCCTTTTGCTGCCTTGGGTGCACCGATCGAGGCAGCAGCAGCAGCGATGGTCTCTACAGGTTTTTACCTCCCTATCCCTTATCCTTGCCTGTGTTGAGCCCTTTTCTCCCGGTGGGGGTAAAAATTGTGCCAGTGTGTGTGTGCGGTGGGCAGCGCTCGCCGCGCTTGTTTAAGGGGCAATTAACCCTTTATTTTCCGGCTTATCATTGGGGCAATGGATTCTCAGGGACACAAATTTCCTACCACTTGGTGGGTGACCAAGGGCTGTTTTTGTGCTTGTGGCTGGCGCGTCCTGGTGGCTGATTCAGCCTCACCGGCGACATTGGATATGGTGGATAAAATCCATCAGGGTGTCGTGTATTTGTGTGATGCGGCCCTGGATATAGTACCGTTGGCTGCACGTGTACACAGTGTGGCGGTATTGTCTCGCCGCCTGGTTTGGTTGAAGTGTTGGTCTGTGGACCAATCTTCACGCAAGAACTTAGCCAATCTGCCCTATGATGGATCTCGCCTTTTTGGCGAATCCTTGGATGCTCTGATAAAGGGGGTCACGGGTGGTGAGAGCACGCTCCTGCCCCGATCCCACCAGTCTAAGGCTGCTCATGGTAAGTAGCATGCTTCTTTTCGGCCCTCTCAGGGGTCCTTTCGTGCCTTTCGGTCGCCCTATAGGGGAGAACCATTCAAAGGCCAAGGCTCCCAAAAGAAGCCGTGGTCGGGTAAGCATAAGTCCGGCCAGTCCGCATCCGCTGCCCATAACAATGCGGCCTGAAGGGGCACCTTCACCCAGTTCTGGGGTGGGGGGACGCTTGCTCGGTTTTTCTTCAACCCTGGTTGGCCCGTGTTCGGGACAGGTGGGTTCAGGAAATCGTTCGTTCTGGCTACAAGATCGAGTTTTCTCTCTCGGCCGGAGAGCAGATTTTTTCCCTCAGGCGGTTCCGGTGCCTCATCGGGACAGATTTCGGGGGTTCTCTTCCAATCTTTTCACTGTGCCCTGGAAGGAGGGCAGGGTGCGTCCTATTCTGGACTTACAGGCTCTGGACCGCTTTGTGCGGGTTCGCAAGTTCCGCATGGAATCCCTGCGGTCGGTGGTGGATGCCCTGGTTCCGGGGGAATTCATGGCTTCCATCGACTTGAAGGATGCGTGCCTTCACATCCCGTTTTTCGAGGGTCACCAGAGGTACCTTCGATTCGCCATTGCGGAGGATCTCTACCTATTCGTGGCATTCCCTTTTGGTCTCGCTTCGGCTCCACGGTTTTTCGCCAAGGTGCTTGCACCGGTTTCTGGTTTTGTTGAAAGCCCAGGGCATCTCTGTCCTGGGGTATCTGGAAGATGTTCTGGTTCGGTCTGCGACCAGCCAGGGTCTGGAGGAGGACCTGTCCATCACGATGCTGACTCTACAGGAGATTGGTTGGACGATAAATTTTCCAAAGTCGACGCTGTGTCCGTCGATTCGTCTTCCCTACCTGGGAATGATTCTGGACTCGGTCCAGGCGAAGCTCTTCCTACCGGACGACAAACTCAGGACTCTTCAGGAAGGAGTCAGGTCCCTCAGGGACGTTCCGTGCTCGTCACTCCGGACGCGCATGAGATGTCTGGGATTGATGGTCTCGGCTTTCGAGGCGATTCCCTTCACCCAGTTTCACACGCGGGGTCTCCAAGCGGAGATCCTGTCCAGGTGGGACGGGCGACCGCAATCTCTGGATCTCCAGATTCCGTTGGGCCATCGAACCAGAAGGGATCTTCTGTGGTGGCTCCAGTCCCCGGCGGTGTCGGGGGGCAAGTCTTTTCCTCCTCTCTCATGGACGGTGGTCACCACGGATGCCAGCCTGTCAGGCTGGGGTGGTGTTCTGGGCGTTCTGTCCGCCCTGGGAACTATGTCGGGGGAGGTCTCCTCCCTTCTGATCAACATTCTGGAATTGCGTGCGATGAATCTCTGCCTTCAACGTTGGCCGGACGGGCTGCAGGGCTGTCCGGTTCGGGTGCAGACGGACAATGCCACGGCGGTGGCTTACGTCAATCGCCAAGGGGGCACCAAGAGAGCCCGAGCGGCTCGGGAAGTGGCCGACATTCTGTCTTGGGCCGAGACACACGTCCCGGCGATATCGGCGGTTCACGTTCCGGGGGTGGAGAACTGGCAGGCGGATTATCTACAGCCGTCAGTCCCTGGACCAGGGGGAATGGTCCTTCCACCCGGATGTCTTCCAGATGTGGTGCGCGAAGTGGGGTCTTCCAGAGGTAGACCTGTTCGCGTCTCGTCTGAACAGCAAGGTGAAAAGATTCGTGGCAAGGCCGCGCGATCCTCGGGCAGACGCGTTAGACGCGTTGGTAGCTCCGTGGCATCAGTACCGACTGATGTATGCGTTTTCACCGTTTCAATGGCTGTCCAGGTTCCTTCGCAGGTTGAACTCGGAACCAGTACACAGTGATTCTTGTGGCACCGGACTGGCCTCGCCGGTCCTGGTGCGCAGACCTCGTGCATTTTGCGGTCGTCGCCCCGTGGCGTCTGCCTCTTCGAGAAGATCTCCGGTCTCAAGGGCTGATATTCCATCCTGCTTTACAGTCGCTGGCTTTGACGGCCTGGCTGTTGAAACCAAGGTCCTGAGGGATAGGGGTCTCTCCCCTGAGGTCATTCACGCTTTGATCGACGCGAGGAAATTTTCCTCGGGGAAGGTCTATTACCGTACTTGGAAGGCCTATTTTGCCTGGTGTGAGTCCAGGGGGTTTTCACCTCGCCTGTACTCGGTGTCTAGGGTGTTGTCCTTCCTTCGAAAGGGTGTTGCCAGCGTTTGGCGCTGGCTACGATCAAGGGTCAGGTGTCTGCGATGGCCGTTCTCTTTCAACGTCCTATGGCATCTAACTCCTTGGTTGGCACTTTTGTTCAGGGGCATCTGGCCCCTCCTAGGAGGGTGCCTCTGCCTCCTTGGGACTGGAATCTTGTTCTGTCCGTGTTACAACATGGTCCCTTTGAACGGATCGGGTAGATCTCGTTGTCTGTTGTCCAAGAAGGTCACCTTTTTTGGTGGCGATCACTTCGGCTCGCAGAGTGTCGGAGCTGGCAGCTTGTCCTGCAAATGTCCGTATCTGGTCACTCACTTGGTTAAGGTGGTCTTGCGACCTAACCCTTCTTTTTTTCCGAAGAGGGTTTCGGAATTTCACCTCAATGAGGACAATTGGCTTGCCTTCGCCTTGCGCGAAGTCTAAACATCCGATGGGGGTGGAGTTGCACTCCTTGGATGATGTTCGGGCGATTAGGATTTACCAAAAATCGTCTGAATCTTTTCGCAAGTCGGATTCTTGTTTGTCCTTCCGGGGGTCCTCGGGAGGGCGTAGCGGCGTCTGCTTCTGCCGTCGCCAATTGGTTCAGACAGGCCATTGAACAGGCCTATGCTTTGCAGGGAAAAGTTTCCCCTATGCCTGTGGAGGCGCACTCTACCAGGTCTCTGAGTACGTCTTGGGCCTGTCGTCATGGGGCTTCTGTGGCCTGGGTGTGTAAGGCGGCGACTTGGTCGACCGTGCACACCTTCACTCTATTCTACGGAGTGGTTGTTCAAGCATCGGCAGATACTTCCTTTGGCCGCAAGGTTCTTAGTGCGGCGGTTCCTTAGGGTCCCTTGTTTTGGACCTTTGGGCTGTTTGGGATTTCTTTTTATCCCTGGGTTATTTGTTTTTTTCCTGGGTTATTGCTCCCGTTGAGCAAGTTTTTTCTCATGTTGCCCAGCTGGTTTCCTTCCTTTGGTAAGGTTCCTTTCTTTGATGTGGAGACTGCGTTGCCTTTAGGCGCGGCTGCATTTCCCACCCCTCATGTTTGCACTGCTTTGGGACGTCCCCATTGTGACGAATATGAAGATGGCGGCGACTGTCGGAGGACGTAAGAGAAAACGGAATTTTTGTAAAATCTTACCTGTAAAATTCCTTTCTCTGAGTCCTCCGACAGTCGCCGCCCCCGCCCCTCTTTTGGGGTTTAGGTACTCTACTGCTATTCCACTGAAACTGAAGTAGGAAACAGGAAGCAGGAGGGTATAGTCTGAGGGGACCACCCCCTGGGGTGGGGGATATGTTAAAAGCTTTAATATTGACATATTCTGTTGCCTAGCTACTCCTACGGAGCAAAGTCTAATACCCCCATTGTGACGAATATGAAGATGGCGGCGACTGTCGGAGGATTCAGAGAGAGGAATTTTACAGGTAAGATTTTACAAAAATTCCGTTTTACGGTAAGATCTTACAAAAATCTATTTTTTTTTCCACTGGATCCTCCAACCCTCTTACATTCCAGGATAGTACTCTTATTTCATTAGCCATTATTCAAGATTATTTTATTAATACAACTTTTAATCTATTTAGTTAAAATGAGACATTCCAAAGGAAAGTAACAGTTCCAGATATCCTGGAGGAGGGAAAGCAATAAATAAATGAAACCGGGTGAGGCAATTCCATAGTGCAATCTCATAATTTCTAGGACATATACAGGTGAGAATCCAAACTTCCTGAACTTTATATTCAAATGGTGCTGCAATGATTGTAAATTAGCTATATTTATAAACCTGCTCATTGACCAGACACAAAAAAAAACACAACATACAAAAAAACAAAAACACACAAAACATTTTTCCCCTGGGGAAAAAATTAGGGGCAAAAAAAAAAAAAAAGTAAACCCAGGCTTGAATATGAGCTTCCAGCTCATTCCTCCTTAGCTCCTTTTCCAAAAAAAAAAAAAAAAACTGAAGAGGAGGAGTGAGAAGATAGCAAGAGAAAAGAGGAGGTAAGGAAGAGCTAATCCCCCCCCCCCTTAACTGCCTTTTGCTTATGCTAAAATGGACATCTCCATTTTGCCGAAAGTAATACTGCATCAAGTAGAGGCATTGCTGTGCTGGGGGTGAAAATGTTGCTCATTCTTAAAGTGGAGTTCCGGCCTCGGGGGTGAATTTTAGCTAACAATACCCCCGGGACAATCAGGGCTAGTACATTCCATAATGGATAGCCTCTGAACTGTCCCGGGTCACACTTACCTGTAAGAAGAAATACTTACCTTGAAAAGTTCTTCTCCAACGCTGCCATCTCAGGTGTGGGCAGCTGAAGCTGCAGCGTCCCTCTTCGTGTCCTCTTCGTGACGTCGGAGTCCCACAATGCACTGCAACGGCCCCGCTCATCACTTCCAGTGCAGCGTGGCATCCCTGCCATGCCCAGAAGCTGTTTAGCAGGGAATGCCGGGCCTGCACTGGAAGTGACGAGCGGGGCCGGTGCAGGCGCATTGACTCCTGGGAGCGATGACGTTCAGCTCCCAGGAGTCATCGCAAACCGGAAATGACGGCGCGGGCCGCGGCCGCAGAGGGAGGAAGTGGAAGCAAGGTGAGTATATTTTCTTCTATAATAAGGTAAGTGACCAAAAAAAATCGCCAGTATTCATTTCTTTTTCAGGTTGCACTCAGCAAGCGGATGGCCCAAAATCAATTTTTTTTTTCTATTTTGAGGCCGGAACTCCGCTTTAAGGAAAGACAGGTATATCAGTAGGAGTTTGTTAGATAAATTCCAAAAAAATGTGGGAACCATGGATAGTAGCACCTGGCTTAGTGCCCTTTTTCCATAATACCCGACGGTACCACAAGTGTGGATAGATTATCCTTATGATATGGGGGAATTTAGGAATGATAATTATACCCTAAATAGGCCTTAAACATCTAGGGGAGATATTTGCTTTGTAGGAGGGTAGGAAGGAAGGGCTAAGAATATAAATTGATGTAATATATAGGTGTGTGATGAAGAAAGTGAATAGAAGTAAAAATTGGCTAATGAAATGTTGCTATAAAGCGATATGCTGAGAATTAAATATAAATATATGTATATTTATTCATCTTTAGCAAGGAACATACACTATATTACCAAAAGTATTGGGACACCTGCCTTTACACGCACAAAAACTTTTATTTTATTTTTTTGAGAAAAAAAAAATTATTGCTACAAAACAGAGCCTCTTAGGCATACCCTGGCTCAATACATTTTTTTCCCATTTCATTTCAATTCTCTTCCTTTTTAACACATCATTTTCCTATTACAACCTATAAAAACAAACCACTCCGGCAAACAAAAGAGTAAAAAAATATAACTATTTTTTTTCCATCAATGGGTAAAGTTCCACTTTAAGTCAACGGGACTATATAGTGATACACAATTCCATTCTAGATCAAGTTTGGAATGCTATTTACTCTGTTTAGCATGTCTTATGGAATTAATCTTTCTACACTCCCCAAAGCAGCCAAGCATATTTATTACTGCTGGCCCAGATGTAGGACAATAAGGTTCTAATCATTGCTTACTCTTGGAATGGATGCATCATAATGGTGTAAAATCAGTAGTAATGAAATACATAGTAAGAAAATAACTGTACATCTCTATGAAATGTAAGTCTTTGGATCTGTATATTTTTGCCAGTAAAATCTACAATATCTCTTATACAATTATGTGTTTATTACAAAACGATTATTTGGATTTTTAAAATAAGACTTTCAGCTTTCTTTGTATTAGCCTGCTGTAATTCCCTGAAGATCATCACTCAGGCAGTAAAGCTGACCTCCACTAGTAGAATATTGTGTGGGCATGTTTTAGGAACATTTGTTTGGTTTTCTAATGATTGTGGGGTCAAATTGACGTTTGTTTTTGACTGCAGTGACAATAAAATTCCAAGGAGCAGGGTGGATTATTATTTATTTTATTTTTTTGAAGGAAGAAATTTCTAAGGCCCTTTTCACAAGAGCTTTCTGATTAGGTGCACGTGTCAGTTTTTCAAGCTCCATGCAGCTCTGTGGATAGGCGGATGTAAATGGTTTTGTGTCCTTCCTCCCTAGAGACTGCCCAGGTCCAGAAAAAAACACAAAGGACTGGGCAGCCATCAGGGCAGGGCAGGGCAGCCATCAGCAATGTTGGGGCCCCTTACACAGCTTTAGGCCTGGGCCCCCCAGGCCTGACCACCAAGATACAACCTCCTCCTCTGCCCGGACCTATGAATGCATATGATTGACTGCTAAGGAGCCAGGCAGTCGTAGCAACCAATAATTTTCACAGCGGCGGCAAGTGGGGGGCTGAGAGTCAGGAGTCAGGAGCCAGTGCAGCCGGTGGCACCAGCGAGAGTCTGGACTAGTTGCCAGTGTAGAGGAGGAAAGGAAAAAAGGGGAGGTGTCAACTTGGAGCCCGGGCATCCCGAGGGACTGGGCCCCCTCAGGACGCCCAGGCCCCATACATCTGTATGGGCTGTACCCCCCCTGATGGCAGCCCTGCCCCTAGAGCGATCTGTCACAGTCAACTGCCAAAATGCAGACACAAACTGAATGGGCACAGATATCACAAAACTGACATCTGTCCTGTTCTGTTCAGGTTCAGCAGTGGATCTGCCTACAGATTCCTGTTGAATTGATCAGAGGGCACTATTTGAAAGGACCATAACTGGAGGCCTCATGGGACAGTACAAAGGGCATCTACCTGCTGCTCCACATCCTCTTTCGCAAGATTCTAGAAGGTGCTAGCAGCATGCAGAGCTGCCCAGCAATAGTGCCCCTAATTGTATGTTTTTTGGTGGGTGCGGAGCCGTGGCTGCAGCATATAAATAACGCTATTTTCCTGCTTCAGCAGCTACCTGAAGAGACAGAATAGCCAACTGAGGAGCAAAACTCTTCAAATTGAACCTACACTTCCATATTTTTAATTTTGTTTTTTCATGTCACTGTGCTTTTTAGTGAGGGTTAGTCATCCAGTCAAGTACTGGATAGACGACGTGATATTCTTATCAGAAAATGCTTTATGGTTGGGCAGTGTTTTTAAGCCCTATTATATTGTGGGGTTATTTAAAGTTTATATAAATATGGGTTACTCCTTAAATAAATGCTATGTCCATTAAAAATATTTGAGTGTCTGTCCCTTTATTAATGTTTTACTGATATTGCTCCTTTGAGCTGTCCCATGTGGTTTTCGTTGGAGAAACTCCATCCATTCCAATGTTAACAGCAAACCTTTTTAAAGTACTCTCGAATGACATTTGTAAAGTCGATAAATATACTTCGGAGGATTTTGGTACAAATATTCGTTTGGAAGATTAGTGAATGGCCAGCTTTAGAGTACTATTACCCAGTAAACTTTTACTGATTGAACAGCTGTGTAATCCAAAAAGAGCTTGCCGATTGGAAGGGAAAGCACAGAGATGACCCCATAAGTGAGCTTCAGTTCCCTCTATCCAATCAGTCTTCCAAGGAGTATTACTATTACTGCAGTGTAGGAAGAAAATGCTTGGTATAGTGTCTGGCGAGGAAACAGTCTACAGATTTATAGTTTTTTTTTGGGAGGTACCTTGTTCACATATTTATTTTAGCTGTAAATTAAGCTCTTGGTCTACATTTCCAGCTTCATGTTTAAATCTACTAATATATAATGAAATCTAGCGAATAGATCATTTTAGAGTCAGGACCCTTTCCTGTATGTACTCAACCTCCGTGTGCTTCCATACCAATCCATTTGCCATCAGGTGAGAAGAGAAATATCAAGTACATCTGGGTATTGTGGATCATATGACTCCCATGTGACAGTGCTTACACTTCGTAATCGGCAAACATGGCGGTGGGGTGGGAGTTCTTGGGCCTGAATAAAGGCAGCTTGGAGCTTCCACAGGACTACTTCTCTTTTTTTCCTAGCTGTGAATAGAGCATAAAGAAAACAAATGGAAGATAAGTATAAGATGTTGTAAAGGCTGGTTTTAAACTGATCCTGTTGCGTTGCCCCGGGCAAGGCATATATTCACTTGATGACCAGTGACAGGTTCTGTTTGCAGGATGTCTTGACATACAGTGCCTTGAAAAAGTATTCATACCCCTTGAAATTTTCTGCATTTTGTCATGTTACAACTAAAAATGTAAATGTATTTTATTGGGATTTTATGTGATAGACCAACACAAAGTGGCACATAATTGTGAAGTGGAAGAAATATGATAAATAGTTTTAAAGTTGTTTACAAATATCTGAAAAGTGTGGCGTGCATTTGTATTCAGCCCCCTTTACTCTGATACCCCTAACCAAAATCTAGTAGAACCAATTGCCTTCAGAAGTCACCTAATTAGTAAAAAGTCTATCTGTGTGTAATTTAGTCTCGGTATAAATACAAGCCCTCAGAGGTTTGTTGGATAACCTTGGTGAACAAATCGCATCATGAAGGCCAAGTAACACACCAGACAGGTCAGGGATAAAGTTGTGGAGAAGTTTAAAGCAGGGTTAGGTTTTAAAAAAATATATCCTAAGCTTTGAACATCCAACGGAGCACTGTTCAATCCATCATCCGAAAATGGAAAGAGTATGGCACAACTGCAAACCTACCAAGACATGGCTGTCCATCTAAACTGACTGGCCGAGCAAGGAGAGCAATAATCAGAGAAGCCGCCAAGAGGCCCATGGTAAATGTGGAGGAGCTGCAAAGTTCGAAAGCTCAGGTGGGAGAATCTGTCCACAGGACAACTATTGGTCGTGCACTCCACAAATCTGACCTTTATGGAAGAGTGGCAAGAAGAAAGCCATTGTTGAAAGAAAGCCATAAGAAGTCCCGTTTGCGAGAAGCTATATGGGGGAAAATGGAAACTTGTGGAAGAAGTTGCTCTGGTCAGATGGGAACAAAATTTAACTTTTTGGCCTAAAAGCAAAATGCTATGTTTGGCGGAAAACTTACTATGCACATTACCCTGAACACACCATCTCTACCTTGAAACATGGTGGCAGCATCGTGTTGTGGGGATGCTTTTCTTTAGCAGGGACCTGGAAGTTGGTCAGAGTTGATGGGAAGATGGACGGAGCCAAATACAGTGAATCTTAGAAGAAAACCTGAGTCTGCAAAAGTCTTGAGACTAAGGCGGAGGTTCACCTTCCAGCAAGACACTGACCCTAAACATACAGCCAGAGCTACAATGGAATGGTTTAGATCAAAGCAAATTCATATGTTGGAATGGCCCAGTCAAAGTCCATACCTAAATCCAATTGAGAATCTGTGGCAAAAGACTTGAAAATTGCTGTTCACAGACACTCTCCATCCACTTTGACAGAGTTTGAGCTTTTTTGCAAAGAAGATTGGGCAAAAATTTCACTCTCTAGATGTGCAAAGCTGGTATAGACATACCCAAAATAACTTGCAGATGTAATTGCAGTGAAAGGTGGTTCTACAAAGTTTTGACTGAAGGGCTGAAAATAAATGCACACCACACTTTTCAGATGTTGATTTTAAAACTTTTTTACAAATAATTTTTCATTTTCCTTCCCCTTTACAATTATGTGCCACTTTGTGTTGGTCTATCACAATAAATCCCAATAAAATACATTTACGTTTTTGGTTGTAAAACATGACAAGATGTAGACCATTTCAAGGGGTATGAATAATTTTTCAAGGCACTGTATGTGTAGGGATTTCATAGCATGTAAAGATGACTGATGTTGATCACCTTCCCAAAGTCCCATAAGGTGAGATGTATCACTGTGACATATCCTTTCCTAAGTCTAGTGCCCACTTGGTTTATCAGCAGACGAGAGTGGGTGATGCTAATGTGCTATGAAAAATATTACCCTAAACAAATGCTCTATCAAGGCTCCTAGGCCTAATTTTCCTAGGTACACAATAAATGGCTACGATAAAATACATTGCTTTAGAGCAGTGGTTCTCAACTCTGGTCCTCAGGACTCACTAACAGGCCAGGTTTGCCAGATAACTGAAATGCATCACAGGTGATATCATCATTTGCTGCTTAGTGATTGCAGTACTCTAGTCTGCATCTCCCCAAGGTAATACTTAAAATCTGTCCTGTTGGTGGGTCCTGAGGACTGGAGTTGAGAGCCACTGCTTTAGAGTGTTATTAAACTCTGAGATATTTACCTCTCCTTCAGTGGTCAGATGTCCCTCACTGTCACCAGCATCTTCTACCTGGTTTCTTCCAAGTGCCAGGCTGGGGCCATATTCCTTGGCTGTTGTGGGATGGCGTCACTCCTGCGCATGCACACAGGTTTAGCCATCCTGGCACACAGTATCTGTGCCAGAATAAAAAACATGCATGCGCAGCTTAATGTACATTCCAAAGAAGATTTCAAGCAAGCAGTTAGGTTTATTTTATTGCAGAAGAGACATTTCTGCAATAAAGAACTTAGCTGCTCGCAGTTTTTGAGTTTCAAGTAGGACCTGTACCCACCAAAACTATGCGTTGGGAAGAAGACCTTCCTGCCACACTTTTTGTATGGTACCCTGCTTTTTCTTTTTTTTTTCAGGTCATGAATCAAATGCAGTGCAACATGTAGCATGCATTTACATTTGTAATTACAATCACATCTGGTGAAAAAAAGCTCTAAAACATGTTTTTTTATGAGTTAATAAAGCCATGAATTATGTAATGTGCATTTGTAATACGCATATATTACTCTAAGTATACTAGTTTATAAAAAAAAAAAAAAAAGGTCCCATATGCATCCTGCAGTCACATCTGCTAACAAAAAACATGCTTCCAGGAAGAGAGAGCAAAGAAATTGTCTGCTGCTGCTCCTTTATCAACCAATCGCAAGCTGGGGGCTGGTAGGTTACCTAGCTGGGTACTTATCTGCATCAGGGAAAGTCAGGAATTCAGGCTGTCTGTGTTGTCTGTAAGGGCTCTGTAAATCTAAAATCATAAATACAAATCATTTGGGAGATAAGACTGATAGTATTTTAACTGTGTACAGTCAACCCCCCTCCATTGCGGGGGTTACGTTCCGGACCCAGCCGCGAAAAGTGAAAATCCGCGAAATAGAAAAACCCTATTAAAATGCATTGTAGGCATGTTTTTTTACTGTCACTGTACATGTAAAAGCATTTTAAGGTCTTTAAACACACTTTTAAAACAATAGAAACTCATTTAAGCAAGAGCTATGGAAAACACAAAAATATTTTTAATTTTTAATGATTTATATAGTAAAATAACATTACAAAAATAACGCAATATACCGGGACCTCAAAAACTGAACCGCGATGGAGTGGGGGTTTACTGTATTAGCGTTTTTTCTTAGAGTCCCACTTTCAGGACGAAGTTATTTGCAGCTTTTGAGGATAAGTGTAATTTGTAAGTAATACTGACCCCTGCTTAAATAAAATCTTCTCAACTGCTAGTTTAGCCAGTGTCCGCACATGGTCATGGTGCTGTATTCTGCATCCTTTGAAATGTATTGGTGGCCACATAAATTACCATGTGTGGTCGAGTGACTGCGTGGATAAAAACAATAGCATGGGGTGTATAATGCCTAGTTTACACTGAGCAGTACGGTTTGGTTCAGTTCAGGTACAGTTCAGTACGGTTCGGAATGGTACACCTTCATCATGCTTGCGTTTCCACCACCAACAGTACTTCAACAGTGTAGCTCCACCCTGTTGGTACAGTACTAATGTGCTTGATACCCCAACGAAAGGGTCCCAAAAAAGCGGTTCGGAATTTGGGTACCATTCACAACTTTTGACAATGGAAACGGCAAAAATTGTGTACCGAACCGTACCGCTCAGTGGAAACGAGGCATAAAGCCTCGTACACGCGTCAAAAATCGGCAGGGAATTTTCGTCCGACCGATCCACCGATTTTCGGCTTGTTAGTATGATGCTTCCGACAACCGACTCTGACTTTTCGGCCGAAAAAAATCTGGTCTGCAGGCTATAAAATTTTTGTCCACCATCAAAACACGGGCGATTTTCATGCAGTCAGTACAGATTTCGACAGGGAAAAATCTTATGAGCAAGACTGGGCATGCTCAGAGGAGAAAGAACACAAAGAAAGCAAACAAACACATGACATCACTTCTGAAGTAGAATTTTGTCGGGCGAGAAAATTTGTGTGCAGTCTAGGCACATTCCAACCAACAAAACACCACTCTGGACAAAAGACGGACGACCTGTCGGCCGATAATCGTTGCGTGTGTACGGGGCTTAAGTTGGTGAGAAAATACATTTTTCTGCAGCTTTTCCAGGGAAGGGAGGAAAGTGCATACTAAAGATTGTGCGTACCCTCCCAGACTCAATGGAGGAAGCTTTGTGGAGTTCTCCTTTTAAGTCCTTTAAGTAACTAGAGCTTATTTAGGAGGTAAGGTTAAGTGTGTAGGTAGAGTTAGGGTTTAGGTTTTTCAATGTGAAAACTTTATGATGATAATTGCAGCTTTAGGACTATCACTTCTTGAAAGCAAAAACCACAGCATTTGTCATATTAATGTTCAATAGAAAGGCTTTTCTTAGAGCGGGGTGCTGCTTTAACCTGGAAATGTTATTACGGGATAAAAATGTATTCCATCCAAAAGTGGAAATCATCATCTGAAAAAATAACCTTTTTAAAACTTTACATGAAACAAATAACTTAGCAGATGGATTTGTGCCTCCTCTGTAACTGAATGCAAAAACAGAATGGAAAGAATCCCCCTTCCTCTCACCGCAGCGGCTCAAAAAAATATTTATTTCTGAGCTGCAGCTGAGTTGTTGGGATATACACCATCTGCTCAGTAATAATTTCAAATGTCACTGCACAAGGAAGAAGTTTTGAGTAACGAAGTTCTCTTCTATTTGTATAATCAGACTTTTTCGTATATAACATTTCTATTTTTCAATTTAACGTTTAAAAATCAAAGCTGATGCTTCAGGCTTCTCCACAAGCAATCATAGGAGCAAAACTGAATTATTGGTAACAATTGCAAACTCTGCTGGAGCAGGGATCAGAGTTCAGCTTTTAAAATCATAATACAGGATGTGTTGTATATCCCTTCTAATCAAATCAAGTTTCATTTAGTATTATTCTAGTTGTGTTTTTTATTTTTGCCTGTAATCCATTCCTGAGAGCATGTTTGTTTAATGTAAGCACTTTTTGACTTTCTATTTTCTACTCTTTTAATTATTACAGACAGCTGTTTGTTAGTGGTTCTGGCAGTAGAATGATTGGTAAGTTATGCAGACTGCCTGAACAACACTCCACCCTCAAAATCAGAATACTTGTATAACATATACTGTATAATGAGGCTGCTAAGAGAAACTTTCTCCTTTAAAATGCCCCTGCTCTCAGCAAAAGCCTCCAGAACAAGTAGCATGTTTCCTCTGTTTCGTAAAGCTGGCCATAAACTAGTAGCATCTGTTTTGAAATTTAATGTAATTTTGTCAAAATTGACGTTTGATTTTAGATGCAATTACAAGGAAAAGGAGCTGGATGGATTTTTTTTTCTTAAATTAACAAATTTCTCTACCGTACAGGTGCATCTCAAAAAATTTGAATATCATCAAAGTATTTCAGTAATTCAATTGAAAAAGTGAAACTCATATATTTTATAAGTGCGTTACACACACACACTGATATATTTCAAGCATTTCTTTCTTTTAGTTTTGATGATTATGGCTTACAGCTAGTGAAAACCCAAAATTCAGTATCTCAGAAAATTAGAATATTACATAGGACCATTAAAAAAAAAGGATTTTTAATACAAAAATATTGACTTACTGAAAAGTATGTCCATGTACAGTATAGTATGCACTCGAAGCTTGGTCGGAGCTCTTTTTGCATGAATTTCTGCATCAATGCGGCGTGGCATGGAGGCGATCAGCCTGTGGCACTGCTGAGGTGTTATGAAAACCCAGGTTGTTTTTTTAGAGGCCTTCAGCTTGTCTACATTGTTGGGTCTGGTGTCTCTCATCTTCCTCTTGACACAGCCCCACAGATTCTCTATGGGGTTTCGTTTAGGCGAGTTTGCTGGCCAATCAAACACAGTCATAGCATGATATTAACCACTTGCCGCCCATCGTATAGCAAAATGACAGCGGCAAAGTGCTTGCTCTATCCTGACTGGGCGTCACATGGGGGGCGCGCAGATCGGCGATCGGTGGTGTGGTGTGTCACTATGACACACCCCATCTCTGATACCGGTAAAGAGCCTAATGATGTAGGCTCTTTACCATGTGACCAGCTGTGTCCAATCACAGCTGGTCACATAGTAAATAGGAAGTGCCGTTGATCGGCTTTCCTCAGCTCGCGCCTGACAGACGTGAGTAGAGGAGAGACAATCGGCGGCTCTCCTGACAGGGAGGGGGTCTGTGCTGGTAATCAGAGCATTTATTACCAGTTATTACCTTGGGGGATGCCACGAGAGCCACCAGGGATTGCCTACCCATGGCCACCAGGGTTTGCCCACCCATGGCCACCAGGGATGCCAATCGATGCTCAGGGAGCCTGCCAGTGCCCTCCTCATCAGTGCTGCCCATCATTGCCATCTATCAGTGCTGCCTATCATTGCCATCTATCAGTGCCCATCAGTGCTGCCTATCAGTGCCGCATATTAGTGCCACCCCATCAGTGCTCATCAGTGCAGGAAAAAACATATTTTTTTACAAGATATGAAAAGGGGGGGGGGGGGTAAATCCGCGCTAAGGATGAAGGTATGTATGTATATATGTGACTGGCTGCTGCCTACCTCCAAAGTATAGCTCAATAAAGATATACAAGAAATGGGAAGGGGGGGGTTGAGGTAAATGTTAATGATATATAATATAATGTAAATGATATTAATACAACAATCTGGGTAAATCAGATATAACAAAGCAATATGCAGAGTAAAAAGTTAATAAACATACAATTGATCTTGTATCAAAAAATGATATGCATCAAAAGTGTAAACGTGCCGTAAAGTGCAAGTGAGGAGGAATTAAAACACTATAAACTTTATACAGTATGGGGGTGGTAGTGGATATGATGTGCACAGTTGATAAATAATTATTGGGTAGATCTCAATAAAAATTGATGTGAAAATAATCCAGGTGACTATAGGTGAAATGCAAAATTTGATTATGAAATAATATAAATATCTAAAAGGTATATTAAAGTGCAAAGTGATTACCAATCGGAAACAATAGGTGTAATATCATATGCTGATATACTAAAAAGTGGCTGGCGCAGAAAAAAACAGTGTAATGATTTGTAGACCGCAATATTGCTGGATAAAGGTGACTGTAGTGATTAAATAAATATATTTTTATAAAGTCCAAAAAGTGATGCTGATGTGAAATCCCAGGAGATTGGAGTGGCTCTTGATGTGATCCAATGCAGGTGAGGAAACTAAGTGCTCCCCTCGCAATATAGCCCGCACTCACCGGAACTCTGTAACCCTACAGGGGTAGAAAGCGTGGTACCCTCAAGGGGTGATAAGTATCCCTGCGTTCACCGGTATGGATCATAAGATTGGGTCATCAAGATATGGGATATACTCAATAGTGGTAAACGTATATAGCTTCCAAGGGCATCAGCACAGGTCAAATAGGATAAGGGGAATCCAGACCATAGAGAGAAAAAGCCTCACATAGTGAAGTATTGTAATATAAAAGTACTTTATTAAATGCAGAACAGGTACTCACAAAAACATGAAGTAAACGGGCATAGGAAGAAAAACCGGGACCGCATATGTTCCTGTGTGTAGCAGAGCTTCTGGAACGCGATGCGCTCCAATCACCGGAAGTGCGTCTTAACAGCAGCAGAAGTATATCCCATATTATATTGAGTATATCCCATATCTTGATGACCCAATCGGATGATCCATACCGGTGAACGCAGGGATACTCATCACCCCTTGAGGGTACCACGCTTTCTACCCCTGTAGGGTTACAGAGTTCCGGTGAATGCGGGCTATATTGCGAGGGGAGCACTTAGTTTCCTCACCCGCACGGCTGAATTGGATCACATCAAGAGCCACTCCAATCTCCTGGGATTTCACATCAGCATCACTTTTTGGACTTTATAAAAATATATTTATTTAATCACTACAGTCACCTTTATCCAGCAATATTGCTGTCTACAAATCATTACACTTGTTTTTTGCTGCACCAGCCACTTTTTAGTATATCGGCATATGATATTACACCTATTGTTTACTATTGGTAATCCCTTTAATATACCTTTTTAGATATTTATATTATTTCATAATCAAATTTTGCATTTCACCTATAGTCACCTGGATTATATTCACATAAATTTTTTTTTTTAGATCTACCCAATATTTATCAACTGTGCACATCATATCCACCACCACCCTCATACTGTATACAGTTTATAGTGTTTTAATTCCTCCTCACTTGCACTTTACGGCACGTTTACACTTTTATTGCATTAGGCAGCGCCATTTACCTAAACTCCCCCCCCCCCCTTTGTATTTATTTACAAAATTTTATAACCTAAACAAAACGTCTTGTTTTTTTTCAAACTTTTCAGTCTTTTTTCATTTGTTTAGCAAAAAAGAAAAAAACCTTGCGGTGATCAAATACCACCAAAAGAGAGCTTTATTTGTGGGAAAAAAATGACGTAAATTTTGGTTTAGGTACAGTGTTGCATGACAGCGCAATTGTCATTCAAATTGCAGCAGCGCTAAAAGCTGAAAATTGGCCTGGGCAGGAAGGGGGTGAAAGTGCCCTGTATTGAAGTGGTTAAACCAGGTATTGGTACTTTTGGCAGTGTGGGCAAGTGCCAAGTCTTGTTTGAAAAAGAAATCGGCATCTCCATGAAGCTGGTCAGCAGAGGGAAGCATGAAGTGCTCTAGAATTTCCTGGTAGAGGACTGCGCTAACTTTGGACTTGATAAAACAGTGGACCAACACCAGCAGATGACATGGCTCCCCAAATCATTACTGACTGTGGAAACTTCACACAGACCTCAAGCAACTTGGATTCTGTGCCTCTCCACTCTTTCTCCAGACTATGGAAACTTGATTTTCAAATGAAATGCAAAATTGGACCACTGAGCAACAGTCCAGTCCTTTTTCTCTTTAGCCCAGGTAAGATGCTACTGACGTTGTCTCTGGTTCAGGAGTGGCTTGACACAAGGAATGCAACATTTGTAGCCCATGTCCTGGAAACATCTGTGTGCGGTGGCTCTTGAAGCACTGACACCAGCTGTAGTCCACTTCTTATGAATCTCCCCCAAATTCTTAAATGCCCTTTGCTTCACGATCCTCTCAAGGCTAAGGTTATCCCTGTGGCTTGTGCAGTTTTTTTTCTTCAATGTTTTCCTTCCACTCAGCTTTCCATTATTATGCTTGGATACAGCACTCTGAACAGCCAGCTTATTTAGCAATTACCTTTTATGACTTGCCCTCCTTGTGGAGGGTGTCATTGACTGTCTTGTGGACAACTGTCAAGTCAGCAGTCTTCCCCCCCATGGTTGTGTAACTTGCTGAACCAGACTAAGGGACCATTTAAAGGCTCAGGAAACCTGTACAGTTGTTTTGTATTAATTAGCTGAGAGTGTGACACCATGAGTCTACAATATTAAACATTTTCACAATATTCAAATTTTCTAAGATACTGAATTTTGGGTTTTCACTAGCTGTAACCCATAATCAAAATTTTAAAAGGGAGAAAAATGTTTGAAATATAAGACTCTTAGTGTAATGAACAATATGAGTTTCACTTTTTGAATTGAATTACTGAAATAACTTTTTGATAATGATCACATTTTTTGGGATGCACCTGTATATGTGATTGACATTCATACCAAAATCAAAAGTTAAAGGCAGGCAAAATTTTGAAGTACTTTTGAATAACATTCGTCAAGTCATCAAATGTACTGAGAATTTCCCACAAATGTTTGTACAAAAAGTCATACAAACAATTTCAATATCTACTACTGTGTGGGCAGCTGAACTATCATCTCTTATTATTCAGCGTGTCTTCACCTATAGGCTCACATGTAAACCATTAAAAGGAAGAACTAACAATGTCACCCATTGTAATAATCCAATTCACCCATTATGCACTGGAACATTCAAAGAGAGTCTGGTATACTGTTGAGGTCAACAAAGTTCCAACTTTAAATATTTCTGTACATAATACCTATAATACAAGTACAAATGGTTCACAGTAGATCTGAAAATTTGTGTTCACTATAAAGCCAAGAAAAGAGAGAGCTTTTATTGTGTATGAAAAGGTGATTTGATGATAAAGATATTCAGGACATTCTGTAAGGTGTTAATTTTACAATGCCTGGATGCATTGCAGATCGCTGTGTGTCATTGTGTGACACATTGTCTGGGACTGTGTCAACTGGGCACCTAGACAGTGGAGCTTTTCAGAAGTAAACCCTGTACAGTTGGAAAATTACAAAGGACACCATGCTTTTCATAGAAGTAGATGAAATATTAACATTGTGGCCAGTTTTACAACTTACTTTGAAGCCACAATGCCAGAATACATTTGCAGAAACATATCCTTAGATTCGTATTCTGGACTTTCAATAGACATGATAGTTTTGATACTTTTTTTTTTTTTTCTTTGTTTGGGACATGTGGCATTAATAGCACTCCGAAGACCAAAAGATGTAGGTTTAGGACTGCCTTTTGGGAAATAAGCTTACCTTTATTTATCTAGTAGACTAAGGGCATACTCAAACTGGCAGTGTTAATGCCTGAGGATGGTTCACTCCCTTAGTTTAGTTCATTTGTGTAGTGTTAGTGCTTGAACCCTGCCCAGGAACTGTTAAGCTTAACATGCCTGGGACCGCTTAAAAGAAGTGGCCTGGGCACACTCCACTTGTGGTCCAAAAAGGATTCACTTCAGTGAAACATGCAAACCATGCCTCAGCGCAGAATTCTCCATAGATTACTCTGAAGATCACTGAGCACAGAACACGTTGTAGATCGCCGAGCACAGAACCCTGTGTAGATATCCAAGCACAGAACCCTGTGTAGATATCCAAGCACAGAACCCTGTGTAGGTCGCCAAGCACAGAACCCTGTGTAGGTCGCCAAGCACAGAACCCTGTGTAGGTCGCCAAGCACAGAACCCTGTGTAGGTCGCCAAGCACAGAACCCTGTGTAGGTCGCCAAGCACAGAACCCTGTGTAGGTCGCCAAGCACAGAACCCTGTGTAGATCGCCATGCACAGAAATCCTTCTGTAGGTCACTGTGCACAGACGCAGGGGTCACTGTGTCTGGATGACATAAGTGTGCCCAGAAACTCTTACTTTAAAATGAAGATCAGCAGGGAATTGGGGACAGGAGACAATCAAACTCGGCAACTGTTCAGTTCAGTCCGTGCCCAGTGGGAGTACACCCTAAGAAAACAGTACAAATATATAAAGGGACATATTGTACATTTCTATCCTGGCCTTGAAAGGGCTGTTTTTTTTTTTTGTTTTTTTTTTAAGGATTTAGATCGAGTAGTTGTAGGGAATAGTCAAAAATGCAGTGTATAATTAAGTTAGATTTGCTACTTTTCAGCAATATGTATGCAGAATTGTATATTAGATTAGAGTAACAGCTGAACTATCAGATTGCTGGATATTTGAAAACCTGCATCATTAGTTGTGGCACCATCATAGTTAAGCTCCTAGTTTTGCACCTCTAGTTTCTAATATTTATTTTTAACCAGATTGCAAGTGCTGTGTCAATAACCTCCACCTAGGGAGCAAATAGGAGGAAGTTGTCAAATACTGAAAAAACACACAGCAAGAGAATAAAGAGATTTTTAGTGACCAGGACACACTATCTTTCAGATCATTATTTTGGAATTATAGGTTAAATTTACAGGGGTGGGCACAGCAGGAGAAACATATCCAACCAGTACCAAGTGAACACATATTTGACAGTTTCTGGAATCTTCTATCCTAGGACAGAAGTAGAATTGATGGCACAGGGTCCCATTTCTCTTCATTTTCAGACGGATTTGTTTCAACTATCCAGAGAGCCAAGGTAGACCCACAACACAGTTAACCTCACAGTTGATATTGCTTTGACGGATATATACATTGGGAAAACAATACCGGGATTTAATACTATCGGAAGGCAATTTTGAAACCTTTTTTTTGTTTTTGAGTTTTGGTTTTGATTTTTTTTCTGATGCTGTCTTGTGTCCCTGAGGAAATCACACTCCTTATTTGTCCAGGTGGCCAGTTTTACAACTTACTTTGAAGCCAGAATACCTTTGCAGAAACATATAAGTACTTAGATTCGTATTCAGGACTTTCAAAATACATGGTAGCTTTATGATACTTTTTGTTTGAAACATGTGGCATTAATGGCACTCTGAAGACCAAAAGATGTAGGTATAAGACTGCCTTTTGGGAAATAGGCTTACCTTTATCTAATAGACTAAGGGCACACTTAAACTGGCAGTGTTAATGCCTCGGCATGGTTCACTCCCTTAGTTCGGTTCATTTGTGTAGTGTTATTGCTTGAAGCATGCCCAGGAACTGTTAAGCGTAACATGCCTGGGACCACATGAAAGAGGGGGCCTGGGCACACTTGTGGTCAAAAAGGGTTCACTTCAGTGTAAGTGCAAACCATGCCTCAGCACTGAATTATCCGTAGATTACTTTCTGAAGATCACTGAGCACAGAACACATTGTAGATCACTGAACATAGAATTTCTCTTACGTCCTCCGACAGTCGCCGCCTCTTCATATTCGTCACATATGGGGTATTAGACTTTGCTCCGAAGGAGTAGCTAGGCAACAGAATATGTTAACATTAAAGCTTTTAACATATCCCACCCTCAAGGGGTGGTCCCCTCAGTCAATACCCTCCTACTTCCTGCAACCATATCTCAGTTTCAATGTCTAGCTTGTCACCAAACGGCGCCATTTTGCCTACACTCGCTCCGGCCGCATGTTCTACATGCATGGCGGCCATTTTCTTGTAGCCTCCCATAGGCTTTAATAGAGCGCCCTGGTCACATCACCTCCTCTTCTCCTGGGTACACCGATCGAGGCAGCAGTGGCGAGGGTCTCCTCAGGTTATATCCTTCTTATCCATTGCCTGTGTCAGTTTTATTGTCCCTGTGGGGGTCTCTTTGTGCTTGTGTGTGGTGCGGCGGGCTGCGCTCGCCGCGCTTGTTAAAGGGGCAGTTAACCCTTTATTATCCGGCATTTTGATATTGGGGCAATGGATTCTCAGGAGGGCAAATTTCCTACCGCCTTGGTGGATAGCCAGGGGACCGCTGTTTCCCCCCCAGGGGGGGATTTAGCCACTATTGTGGCTGGCCTTGCTGCTCAGGTGCAGATGCTGGTGGCTGCTCAATCTACCAAGAGACCCAGTGTTTCTCTTTCCTCTGAGTCTGAGGGTGAAGGTGATGGGGCTGTTATGGCGGGGGTCTCCTTATCGGGGTCCCGCTCCTCCCTGGATCTAGTGGGGTCCGAGGTGGAGGCTGAAGTTGAAGGGGTTGATAATCTCCCCCTGGCTCGCCTGAAGAGCTTGCAATCATGGATGAATTGATTGCTTCCATAAAACAAACGCGTTTGCAGGATGAAGTGTGTCCCCCCGCTGCCTTGGCGGCTTATGGGACGCAGAGGAAACGCAGGACGCCGCAGGTTTTTCCCTGCAATGATGATTTTCAGCGCGCTGTTAAGGAACAATGGCGCAATCTACGCAAACCTTTTGCTGTGCCAAGTAGGTTCAAGCTGCGTTATCCTTTCTCACCTTCCACTGATGAACGGTGGTGTGTGCCACCCCCGGTGGATCACGCGATTGCGGTTTTAAACAAATCTACTGCGATTCCTGCAGAGGATTCCCCGGTGTTCCGTGATGCCACGGATAGGAGATTGGAGTCTCTTGCCCGTCATACTTACTCTGTTACGGGTTCTATGCTTAAGGCTCTGTTTGCCTCTCTCATGGCGGCCCAGGCTGTCGCAAGTTGGACGCAGATGCTTAGGCGCGTCCTAGTGGCCGATTCGGCCTCGCCGGCGACCCTGGATATGGTGGATCAAATCCACCAGGGTGTCATGTATCTGTGTGATGCGGACTTGGACTTAGTCCCGTTGGCTGCACGTGTGCACAGCGTGGCGGTGTTGTCTCGCCGCCTGGTTTGGTTGAAATTTTGGTCGGTGGACCAATCTTCACGTAAGACCTTAGCCAATCTGCCTTATGATGGGTCTCGCCTTTTTGGGGAGTCCTTGGATGTGTTGATTAAGGGGATCACCGGAGGTAAGAGCACTCTCTTGCCCCATTTCCCCAAGGCTAAAGGGGCTTCTGGGAAGAAGCATGCTAATTTTCGGCCCCCTCAGGGGTCCTTTCGTGCCTTTCGGTCGCACTACAAGGGCAAACCGTTCAAAGGTCAAGGCTCTCAAAAGAAGCCCTGGTCTGGGAAACAGAAGTCCGGTCAGTCCAGATCCGCAGCCCATAATAGTGCGGCCTGAAGGGGGGCCCTCACCCAGTTTTGGGGTGGGGGGACGCTTGCTCGGTTTTCTTCAACCCTGGTTGGCCTGCGTGCGGGACAGATGGGTTCAGGAGATCGTTCGATCTGGTTACAAGATCGAGTTTCTCTCTCGGCCGGAGAGCAGATTTTTTCCCTCAAATCTTCAGCTGTCTCCGGAGCGTTTACGGGACCTGCACCTGGCGGTGAGGGACCTGAGGGCTCAGGGAGTGGTGGTTCCGGTGCCTCATCGGGACAGATTTCAGGGGTTTTATTCCAATCTGTTCACCGTGCCCAGGAAGGAGGGCAAGGTTCGTCCAATTCTGGACTTGAAGGCTCTGAACCGCTCTGTGCGGGTTCGCAAGTTCCGCATGGAATCCCTGCGGTCGGTGGTGGCTGCCCTGGTTCCAGGGGAATTCATGGCCTCCATCGATTTGAAGGATGCGTATCTTCACATCCCCATTTTCGAGGGTCACCAGCGGTACCTTCGATTCGCCATTGCGGAGGATCACTACCAGTTCGTGGCGTTGCCTTTTGGTCTCGCCTCGGCTCCGCGGGTTTTCACCAAGGTGCTTGCACCGGTTCTGGCATTATTGAGAGCCCAGGGCATTTCTGTCCTGGGGTATCTGGACGACATTCTGGTTCGGTCTGCGACCAGCCAGGGTCTGGAGGAGGACCTGTCTGTCACGATGCAAACTCTGCAGGAGTTTGGTTGGACGATAAATTTTCCAAAGTCGACGCTGAGTCCGTCGGTTCGTCTTCCCTACCTGGGAATGATCCTGGACTCGGTGCAGGCGAAGGTCTTCCTGCCGGAAGACAAACTCAGAACTCTCCAGGAGGAAGTCAGGTCCCTCCGGGACGTTCCGCTCTCATCTCTGCGGACGTGCATGAGATGTCTGGGATTGATGGTCTCGGCCTTCGAGGCGATTCCCTTCGCCCAGTTTCACACGCGGGGTCTCCAAGCGGAGATCCTGTCCATGTGGGACGGACGACCTCAATCTCTGGATCTTCAAATCTCGTTGAGTCATCGCACCAGAAGAGACCTTCTGTGGTGGCTCCAGTCCCCGATGGTGTCCGGGGGCAAGTCGTTTCGTCCTATCTCGTGGACGGTGATCACCACGGATGCCAGCCTGTCAGGCTGGGGTGGTGTTCTGGGCGTTCTGTACGCCCAGGGAACTTGGTCGGAGGGGGAGTCCTCCCTTCCGATCAACATTCTGGAATTGCGTGCGATAAATCTCTGTCTTCATCGCTGGACGGACCGGCTACAGGGCTGCCCGGTTCGGGTGCAGACAGACAATGCCACGGCGGTGGCCTACATCAACCACCAAGGGGGCACCAGGAGTGCCCGAGCGGCTCGAGAAGTGGCCGACATTCTGACTTGGGCCGAGACTCATGTCCCGGCGATAACGGCGGTGCACATTCCGGGGGTGGAGAACTGGCAGGCGGACTATCTGAGTCGCCAGACCCTGGATCAGGGGGAATGGTCTCTCCACCCGGCTGTCTTCCAGGTGTTGTGCGCGAAGTGGGGTCTTCCAGATGTGGACCTGTTCGCGTCTCGTCTCAACAACAAGGTGAGGAGGCTCGTGGCAAGGACGCGCGACCCTCGGGCAGACGCGTCGGACGCGTTAGTGGCCCCGTGGCATCAGTACAAGCTGATGTACGCGTTTCCACCAATTCAGTTGCTGTCCAGGTTCCTTCGCAGGTTACAATCGGAACGCAGCACGGTGATTCTTGTGGCGCCGGACTGGCCTCGCCGGTCCTGGTACGCAGACCTCGTGAATCTGGCGGTCGACGCCCCGTGGCGTCTACCTCTTCGAGACGATCTCCTGTCTCAAGGGCCGATATACCATCCTGCTTTACAGTCGCTGGCTTTGACGGCCTGGCTGTTGAGACCGAGGTCCTGAAGGAGAAGGGTCTCTCCCCGGAGGTCGTTCATACCTTGATCAACGCGAGGAAGTCTTCCTCGGGGAAGGTTTACTACCGTACTTGGAAGGCCTATTTTGCCTGGTGTGAGTCCAGGGGGTTTTCACCCCGCACGTACTCGGTTTCCCGAGTGCTGTCCTTCCTTCAAACAGGTGTCGATCAGCGTTTGGCGCTGGCTACGATAAAGGGTCAGGTGTCTGCGCTGGCCGTTCTGTTTCAACGTCCCGTGGCTTCCAACTCCTTGGTTGGCACTTTTGTTCAGGGAGTGCGGCATCTGGTTCCTCCTTGGAGGGATCCTCTGCCCCCTTGGGACTTGAACCTCGTTTTATCTGTGTTACAACTTGCTCCTTTTGAACAGATCAGGGAGATCTCGTTGTCTATGTTGTCCAAAAAGGTCGCCTTTTTGGTTGCGATCACTTCGGCTCGCAGAGTGTCGGAGCTGGCGGCTTTGTCCTGCAAGTCTCCGTATCTGGTTGTTCATTTGGATAAGGTGGTCTTGCGACCTAATCCTTCTTTTCTTCCGAAGCGAGTTTCGGAATTCCATCTTAATGAGGATATTGTCTTGCCTTCGCTGTGCGCGAAGCCTAAACATCCGAAAGAGGTGAGACTACATTCTTTGGATGTTGTTTGGGCGATAAGGGTTTACCTTAATTCGACTGAGTCTTTTCGAAAGACGGATTCCTTGTTTGTTCTTCCAGAGGGTCCTCGGAAGGGCATGGCGGCGTCGGCCTCTACCATCGCCAAATGGATCAGGCAGACCATTGAACAGGCCTATGCTTTGCAGGGGAAGGTTCCCCCTGTGCCTGTGAAGGCGCACTCTACTAGATCTCTGAGTACGTCTTGGGCCTGTCGTCATGGGGCTTCTGTAGCCCAGGTGTGTAAGGCGGCGACCTGGTCGACCGTGCACACTTTCACAAAATTCTACAAAGTAGATGTTCAGGCATCGGCGGATGCTTCCTTTGGCCGCAAGGTTTTTAGTGCGGCAATTCCCTAGGGTCCCTTGTTGGGGACCTCTGGCTGTTGGGATAAGTTTTTTTATCCCCTGGTTCTTTGTCTTTTCCTGGGTTGTTGCTCCTGTTGAGCAATTATTTTTTCCTGTAGCCCAGCTGGTTTCCTTCCTTTGGTAAGGTTCCTTTCTTTTATGCGGAGACTGCGTTGCCTTTCGGCGCGGATGCGTTTCCCACCCCTCATGTTTGCACTGCTTTGGGACGTCCCCATATGTGACGAATATGAAGAGGCGGCGACTGTCGGAGGACGTAAGAGAAAACGGAATTTTTGTAAAATCTTACCTGTAAAATTCCTTTCTCTGAGTCCTCCGACAGTCGCCGCCCCCGCCCCTCTTTTGGGGTTTGGTTGTATACTCTACTGCTATTCCACTGAAACTGAGATATGGTTGCAGGAAGTAGGAGGGTATTGACTGAGGGGACCACCCCTTGAGGGTGGGATATGTTAAAAGCTTTAATGTTAACATATTTTGTTGCCTAGCTACTCCTTCGGAGCAAAGTCTAATACCCCATATGTGACGAATATGAAGAGGCGGCGACTGTCGGAGGACTCAGAGAAAGGAATTTTACAGGTAAGATTTTACAAAAATTCAGTTTTTCCATAGATCACCAAGAACCGAACCCTCTGTAGATCACCAAGAACCGAACCCTCTGTAGATCACCAAGAACCGAACCCTCTGTAGCTCACCAAGAACCGAACCCTCTGTAGCTCACCAAGAACCGAACCCTCTGTAGCTCACCAAGAACCGAACCCTCTGTAGATCACCAAGAACCGAACCCTCTGCAGATCACCAAGAACCGAACCCTATGTAGATCACCAGGCGCAGAAACCCTCCGTAGGTCACTGTGCACAGAAATCCTCCGTAGGTCACTGCGCACAGATGCAGGGATCACTGTGATCTGGAGGCCATAAGTGTGGCCAGGAACTCTTATTTCTCTTTCGTTCAACAGACACAGCGCTCCATAAATCATAACTAGTGGAATATATTGTCTCCTCCAGGAGTAGGACTAGGCAGAACAAAAAACGCCTGGCTACGCCCATGGGCCATCCCCAGCTAGTGTATAACCTCCCTCTCTGGTCTAGGTAATCAGTTTTGATCAGTCTATTCAGTCTAGGTAGGAGTAGGGACCTAGGTTCCCGGCTGGGATCTCTGGTACTAGCAAATTTCTCCTGCCTTACTTACATCTTTTTTGTTTTTCTCTTGGGAAAACTACAATCAACTGCCGGGCCAGACCGCATCTACGCGTTATGTTAGCCGCGATATAGCCTCACGGACAGAGGCTGGCTCACGAGTTAAACATCTTGCAGGGTCGCATATGACTGGGCTTGGGTCTGAGTTGCAGCGGTCCCTTGGCCGACAGCTCCCCTACTTCGGTGGCGAGGAGTTCTGTCTGGAGCATTGCCCGTGCCATAGAAGGGTAAGTACAGCCCCCCCCCCTCTCCCATTTTTGGTGGTTTTTTTTTGGGGTGGACATAGGTAACCTTCAGGGATGGTCGGACCTGCCTGCAGGTTCCCCCCTCCCTTAATCCCTCACTAAGCTGGGCTTCCCCCACTCCCATTCCCCCCTGTCTGGACCTAGAGTCTGGTGGGGGTCCCAGGGCAGAAAATGCAGCAGAGACCCCTGGAGTCTCCCCCGCTATCCCCACTCTGTAAGGGTCCTGGGATAGTGTGTCCCACCCTGGTGATCTGGAGGGGTCCCATTGTAGGAGACCCCCCTAGGTGCATGCCCTGCTGTTTGCAGTGTGGGTGTAGTGCAGGGGGTCCCAGTGCAGAGACTGATGCTGAAGTGCACAGCAGGATCTCCCTTAAATTTTTTGTCTTACATTCAAAGGGAGGCCCCCTTTGAGGGTGCAGGAAAGATCCTGAAGCACCCAGCATGCTTCAGTATTTGTAGCTGATGGTGGCCATTTTCCCTTAGTCTGGCTGGTCTCCGGTTGGCAGCCATGTTTGTGTAGTCGAATGATGTCGCAGGGGCCATTTTCCCTTATTCTGGGAGATGCTGGAGACAACTGAAGCCTCGTGGGGACGCCAAAGCTCTTCCTCCTTCATTTCCTGTTTCTGTGCCCGGGACATATGAACAGGGATAGCGTCCATGATGATGCTGGGTTTGAATTCTTGGCGCTCCTCCGGTCAGTAGGGTAAGCCTTTGGGGGTCCCTGTTATCCCTCTCTCCGCTGATAGGTATCCTGAGCCACCCCACTGACCCCCTCATGGAGGTGGCAGGCCCCTCGGAACCCCAGCGTCCCATGGTTGCACCGACAGCGATCCTGCAGTCCTTAGTGTCCCGGGTGGAAGTGGCATGTGGGAAAAGGCCCAGGAGGAATCGTCCCCCGCCTTCCCCTGCTCAGGCTGTCTCTTCTGATTCTGATCCCGCCGTGGATGCGGACGTTTCAGGGGGACTTAATATCACACCCCCTGATCCATCCGATAGGATGATTCCTCCCTGGTTCCAGCAGCGAATAAAAAAGTGCTGGTAGACGCACTTATCACTGCAGTGCATGAGACTTTAAAAATGGAGGATGCGGCTGATGTAACCATGAACGTGGCTGTGTCGTTTGGTACGCACAAGTCATATCATACTCCAAAGGTGTTTCCTTATGTGCCTCATTTTGACAGGTTTTCCTGTAAGGAATGGGAACAACCAAAATTACTCTTTGTGGTCCCCAAACATTTTGCTGTACGTTACCCTTTTGAGGAGTCACTTTAAAAAAAAGTGGGCTAGTCCACCAGTGGTGGACCCTCCTGTTTCCAGGTTGAATAAAGCAACCATGATCCCAGTAGAGGAATCCTCATCCTTTAAGGACCTGGCTGACAAGAAAGCAAAGGCTGTGTCACACAGCATGTTTACTATGGCTGGTTCAACATTGCAGCGAGTCTTTGCATAAGCCCTGGTGTCTCAGACCCTAACTGAATGAGCCAAGATTTTGCACCAGGGCCTGGGGGGTGAGCAGGCGCCCGCTGTTTTATGTTGATTTAGTGGACCAGTTGGTCCATGGGCTGCAGTTTATTTGATGCAGCTATGGATACAGCTCCTGTGCTGTCCAAACTTTCTGTTTCAGCGGTGGTGATTAGTGCTGTTGTTTAAGAAGCAAAACCAAGCCTCTGAGAAAGCTCTTGTTGATCTGCCCTTTCAAGGTGATCGCTTGTTTGGGACTAACCTGGATGATGATATTAAGGGTATAACGGGAGGGGAAGAGTACCTTCCTGTCACAGTCAAGGAATGGGACAGGGGCTCTCCTTCTGGAACAGAGAATAAGGGAAATAGATCTTTTAAATTTTCCCTGGAAGGTTTCAAGCAACCTTGGTCTGGTAAGCCTAGAGCTAGCTTCCCCAGACCAGCAGACAAGACTCCTTCAGCATGAAGGTCTGCCCTCACCCATTATTGGGGTGGGAGTACATCTTCGCTGGTTTCCGGCCCCGTAGACTTCTTAGGTGAGCGTCCAGGAGATCTGCGAAATGTTTCTTTTGGAGGGTACCCAGAAAGGGGGAAAAAACGCTTGTCCTTTTTTTCAGGTTTTTTTTTTGTGCGGATTTAATTTTTGCAAAGGTTCAGGTGATGTCTGAACTACCTAGGTCTGATTCTATTTCTGACCAGGGTGGTCCTTCCTCTGCACAAACTTCAGGGAACATAGGCGGTGATTCACCGGCAGCTGTCACGCAGATAGTTCTCGCTCCCTTTTTGCATACAGGTTCTGAGTCTGGTGGTATCCACCTTTAAGACAGTTCTGTTTGTACAGTCTTGCATGCAGCTCCTTTAGCAGGTTTGGCTCCACAGGAGGATACCGAGGTTCGTGAGGAGGTCACGGGGTCCTCTGACAGATGCCGCAGGCATCCAAGGGCCAGGGTAAGGCCAGTATCATCTTCGGCTAAGGATTCTTCAGCAGTTCCTGTGAAGAATCAAGAGCGAAGAACTTCCAATCATCCTGGTGGCTATAAACTTCCCTTGGGTCCTCTCAGAGGAGACCAGTTGTCCTAAGGGCTGATCAACCACCCTGCTTCACAGTCACTGGTTTTAATGAAAGCGTATATATCTTGGTGTCGATTGGAGTTGATTGGCACTCATCCTCGATCTTTTTCTGTGGCTCGGATCTTAACCTTTCCTCAACAGGGCGTTGATCAGAAGTTGTAGCACTATTTACAACAGTGGTATGAGAAGTGGAATGTCTGCAGCGAATCACCTATCTAGTCTATTTTAGAGGTAGCTCGCAGGATTCCTTCTTTTTATTGTTGATCAGAAGTTGGCCTTGAGTACCATCAAGGGCCAGGTGTCTGCCTTAGCAATCTTCTTTCAGTGACCTCTAGCCACGCACTCTTTATTTTGTACCTTCATTCAGAGGGTTCGACATGTGGCTCTACCTGTATGGTCTCTTTTGCCGCCATGGAATTTAAATTTAGAACTTTCAGTTCTCCAGAAACCTCCATTCAAGAATATTTGGGAGATTTCCTTGCCTACCTTATCCCAGAAGGTGACATTCTTGGTGGCTATTACCCCGGCCCGTAGGGTATCAGAATTGGCGGCATCCTGTTGCAGTCCCTATTTGGTGGCCCATAAGGATAAAGTGGTTCTTTGTCTCTATCCATCATTCCTGCCCAAAGTGGTCTCTGACTTCCATTTGAATGAGGACATTGTGTTGCCTTCCTTGTGTCCCAAGCTGGCTCTTCCCAAGGAATTAGCTTTGCATACCTTGCATGTGGTTTGTGCGATTCAGGTGTATCTGGCAGCTACTGAGTCTTTTCAAAGGTTAGACTTACTTTTTGTTATGGACGGAACAAGAAAAGGGCTGGCAGCTTCTTCGGCTACCATCTCCAGATGAATCAGACGGTGACTCAGGCCTATTCCATTAAAGGTCAGGTTCCACCTTTCCCTGTCACAGCACATTCTACTCTGGTGCTGAGTGCTTCTTGGGCCTTCCGTCATCAGGCTTCAATATCGCAAGTTTGCAAGGTGGCCACTTGGTCTTCTGTGCATACCTTCACAAAATTCTATTAGGGAGATACTTTAGCATCTGCGGGTGGCCTCTTTTGGCCGCAACGTTTTGCAGGCGGCTGTTTAAGAGGGCAGTTTCTTCTTGAGGGGTGTGTTTTCTTTAAACCTTTATTTCTCAGACGGGACTCCTGTGACCCGGTTAAGGCTCCTGTGTCCTGGTTAGGGGCTCATATGTTTAGCCTTGGGCTATTTTCCCCACCCCTCATTTTCCTTTTTAGCACTGCTTTTGGACATCCCACTAGTTATGATTTATGAAGTGCTGTGTCCGTCGATGAACGAAAGAGAAAATGGGAATTTTGTACTTACCATAAAATCTATTTCTCTGAGTTCATCGACGGACGCAACACCCACCTCTCTATGGAGTTCTGATACT
Source organism: Pelophylax lessonae (assembly GCF_965119305.1). NCBI lineage: Eukaryota > Metazoa > Chordata > Amphibia > Anura > Ranidae > Pelophylax > Pelophylax lessonae. The sequence continues at coordinate 155,684,469 of NC_138774.1, forward strand.
TCTAATAATGCTTGCTACTAAATTGATTACCTAGAGCAGAGAGGGGGGTTATATACCAGCTGGGGACGGCCCATGGGTGTAGCCAGGTGTTTTTTGTTCTGCCTAGTCCTACTCCTGGAGGAGGCAATATAACCCACTAGTTATCAATTATGGAGCGCTGTATCTGTCGAACTCAAAGAAATTGATGTTACGGTAAGTACAAAAATCAAATTTTTAAAGCACAGTGAGTCCTTTTCATCCAGGTGGCCACCGTCACAGGGAATTAAAGAGGAAAGAAAATCAAAATGTTCAAGTTGTTACCAAAAGGGAAAAAGAAGGAAAATCTGGTGGGTAGTAAATAGACAACCCAGATTTAAAATTGTGCATGCCCGTGTAACAGCGAAAAACAACGATACCCTAACTTGTTCATATGTAACACTTCAAAAACTTTTACAGCTCCTCAACTTAGAGTTAAGAGTGATGACCCTGGAATTTTTCTCTCACTCTTGAATGCATGGTGATACTGAACGTGTGCTATAATTATTGTTTCTCTATCGCTCATTGACAGACGTAGTCCTCGGTGATGCAGCACCTTCGGGTTATGTTGCCTCCACAGGAGCAGGACTAGACAGGAAATAAAAATGCTCTGGCCACACCCCAGGGGCAGTCCCCGAGGGTATATCCTCTCTCTCTCTGCCACAGCAAATCAGTTTTTTTCTGTCTAGTCAGGAGTAAGGACCTAGATACCTTGCTGGGATCTTCGGTCCTGGCAAGATTTTTTTCTTAAAAAGATTTTTTAGACAGCTTTTTTTCTCCAGTGTTCCTGTGAGATCTTCAAGCAAGAAAGCTGAACTGGGCGACGGGCTGGATGTTGAGATCCGGTGGTCACCCCAGTTCAGCCTACGAGCGCGTGCAGGCCATAGCTCCGCGCTGGGTCGGCCGCGACATAGTCCCACTGTGGGACTGACCCCGCGAGTTAAACGTCTCGCTGAAACGCCAAGGACCATGAGTCACGGTGTCCGTATTGGTCGACAGCCCTCCCGCCCCGGTGGAGAGGGGTACTGTCAGGAGTTGGTGCCCGCCTGGTTCCGGTATGGTGAGTAGTATGTTCCCCCTTTTCCCCTGACGGGTCTTGTGGTGAACGCGGGCCCCTCTCTGTATGGTAAGATAGAGTCCCCCTCTATCCTATAACATGGCACAGATCCCCCTACTTTGAGTGTGATTTTATGTGCAAAAAGCCAGGAGGCTTGGTTTGGGAGCTAACAATCTAATTGTATACATGTTAAAAAGATTGTAATCAGTGGCAGTCTGGGAATCTTACTATGATAATAATAAAGTACCTACCAGTCAGAAGCCACGGACATGTAGACTGCCTTCCTAGTCAAATCTCCAGCTATAGCAGGCCTTCCGAACGGCCATGCGGTCCGCCAGGGCCGGTACCGCCAACCACGCCAAATCCCCATGCAGAGAAGGTGTTGTGTGCTCTGCAGCACACCGCTATTCGGTACAGGCCGCCGCCATTTTTTTGCTGGATCGCACGAGCCGCCATTTTGGCGTAGCCTCGTGTCTCCAGCATGGGGGCGGCCATGTTTGAGGTGATCCAAACACCTCGTGGAGCTAGGGGAGGCGCCGGAAGGCGTGCAGAGGGGCGGAGCCGCCTCCTTTCTTCCTGGGCAGCCAGCCAAAAGACTTCCTGTTTGTGAAGACAGCGCTGTAACCTGTTGCAGTTAAACTCTGAGCATCAAGTGGTGAGCCCGGGGGTCTATCTCTCTCTCTCTCTCGATCGATAGGGATCCCTAGCAGGTAACACTAAGGGGCTTTTGTGGCGCTGGGGGTCTGAAAAAAAAAAAAAAAAAGTTTTTTATTTAATTGAATTGTATTCTCCGGGAAGTTACTGGAATAATCATGGACCCTGCCACACAAATTCCCCCACCTGTTTCCCTCGAGGGGGCCACGGGACCCGCCGGTGCACAGAGTATGGATGCATTTACAGCAGTTTTGGAGTCTTTGGTGGCTCGGGTGGAGGCAGCCTGTCAGGGACGGGGGTCAAGGAAGCGACCCCTGCCTACCCCTATATTATCTGACACCTCTGACTCAGATTCAGAGATGGTCACTGCAGCTGCAGGTCCCTCTGCAAGGGCTGTTACCTCAGGTAAAGCTCCCTCAGACAGTGAGGAGGACGTTCCTTCTCCCACTATAATTCAGGAAGAAGCATTGGTGGACGCACTAGTTGTGGCAGTGCGGGAAACCTTAAGACTTGAGGTTTTACCGGCAGAGGCAACTGAAACAGAGATTCCCTTTGGTACTAACAAGCCCATCAAAACGGTGAAGGTTTTTCCTGTACCCAAGTGTTTTGGTAATAAAATGAAAGGAGAATGGGAGCATTCTAAGCGTACCTTTACGATTTCCAAGCGTATTGCTAGACGCTATCCATTTGAGGAATCCTTCATTAAGAAATGGACGGTACCACCAGTAGTGGATCCACCTATTTCCAGGCTGAATAAAGCCATGGTTATCCCAGTGGAGGACACTTCGTCCTTTAAGGATCCGGTGGATCGGAAGATGGAAGCAGAGTCCCGCACTATCTTCTCTCTGATAGGGTCAGCATTTAGACCAGTAATTGTTATTGGTCTAGTTTCCCAGACACTTACGGAATGGGCAAGATTGGTACGCCAAGACCTTAGGGGAAAAGATATTCCCCAGGAAACATCTGATTTGATGGAACAGATTATACAAGGGCTACAGTTTATCTGTGACGCAGCCTTGGACACTACTCCCCTATTAGGGCATGCATCTATGTCAGCGGTAATCCTCAGACGTGTGCTGTGGTTAAAATGCTGGTCAGCTGACCTAGGTTCCAAAAAGACCTTGACGAATCTCCCCTTTCAGGGGAATCGTCTATTTGGGGCCACCCTAGATGAAATTATTAAGGATGCCACTGGGGGCAAGAGCACTTTTTTGCCACAGGCTGCTAAAGCTAAGGGACCTCGCAACAAGCGAGGACCTTTCTATACCGCCCATAAAGGGTACGTACGCCCGGCTGGAACAAGCGGGAAAGGCAAGACTCCTCCAGGAGGGTTCAAGAAAGGCTGGTCGGACAAACAGAGGACCGACTCAGCCAAACCCGAAGCAAAGGATTACACAGCCTGAAGGTGCGCCCCCACCCGGGTTGAGGGTGGGGGGACGTTTTCACCGGTATTCAGGATATTAGATCGAGCATCGACTACCACTACCGGTGCGATTCTTCCCTTCCAACATTTAAGTACTACAGGGAGCGGTAGTCACCGTTCCCTGAATAGATCTTTTCCTTTACCTTTTCCTAAGATTAGTCTCTATTCTCCACAGGAATCGGATCTGGTTGACCAGACAGACCAAGAAGCCTCTAGCCGGGTGACTTCGGTCCCTGAGGTTCAACCAGAAAAGATCACCCTTCCTGATAGGAATCAGGTATCTGATAAATGTGTGGGAACAGGAAACGACCAGACTTTCTCGGATGGTCGGGGCCAGATAGCTCTAGGGACGCCTGGTTCAGATCCAGTCAGCGCCAGTGGTCCTAGAAATTCTAGGCTGGCCTCGTCAAGCCGGCCTGGCCGACTTGGACATGCTAGTCGCAGACGTTCCGTGGGAACTTCGTCTCAGGGAATGTCTGTGGTCTCAAGGACCAATTTACCATTGTGCTTTACAGTCGCTGGCTTTAATGGCCTGGCCATTGAGACCCAAGTACTGAAGGACAGAGGGTTGTCAGCTTCAGTCATTCCTACCCTTATTAAAGCAAGGAAAGCGACTTCCAGCAAGGTCTATTATCACACATGGAAGACTTATATTGCGTGGTGCGAATCTTTAGGATTTCCTCCACGTACCTATTCGGTGACTCGAATATTGGCTTTTTTGCAAAAAGGGGTTGAGCAGAAACTAGCCTTGAGCACCATCAAGGGTCAAGTTTCAGCATTAGCAATCTTCTTTCAGAAACCTTTAGCTACCAAGTCCTTGGTGCGGAATTTCATCCAGGGGGTGCGGCACCTGGCTCCACCAGTCCGCGCGCCCTTACCGCCCTGGGATCTTAATTTGGTTTTGTCGGTTCTACAGAAACCTCCCTTTGAAAACATCAGGGAGATTCCCTTGCTTACTTTATCCCAGAAGGTGGCCTTCTTGGTGGCTATCACTTCTGCTCGCAGGGTGTCAGAACTGGCTGCATTATCATGCCAGTCCCCATACCTAGTGATTCATAGGGATAAGGTAGTACTTCATCCTAAGCCATCCTTTCTTCCTAAGGTGGTTTCAGATTTTCATCTGAATGAAGATATTGTACTACCTTCCTTGTGTCCTCAGCCCAATCATCATCGGGAACATGCGTTGCATTCCTTGGATGTGGTTCGGGCAATCAGGGTATACCTGAAAGCTACGGAATCATTCCGTAAGACGGATTCACTTTTTGTGATCACGGATGGCCCCAGGAAGGGGTTGCCTGCATCTGCCGCCACCATTGCCAAATGGATTAGACAAACGGTGGTACAGGCTTATTCTATTAAGGATCAGAGTCCTCCGTTCCCTGTTAGGGCGCACTCCACTCGAGCGCTCAGTACTTCCTGGGCCTTTCGCCATCAGGCGTCAGTGGTCCAGGTATGTAAGGCGGCCACCTGGTCGTCGGTACATACCTTTACAAAATTCTATAAAATTGATGTGATGGCATCGGCGGATGCCTCATTTGGCCGCAAGGTTTTGCAGGCCGCAATTTGAGGAGACCGGTGGTCTACCTCGAGGGTTTTTTTCTGTTTGAAAAATTTATTTTTGTTGAGTCTCATCATTAAGGATGAGCATTGTAAACTTCTAGTTGGCACCGGTTGGGCCTTCTAGATTGGGATTTGATTTCCATTTTCCCACCCCTCATTTGTGATACTGCTCTGGGACTTCCCGAAGGTGCTGTATCACCGAGGACTACGTCTGTCAATGAGCGATAGAGAAAAATGGATTTTTGTAAAATCTTACCGTAAAATCCTTTTCTCTTAGCTCATTGACAGACGTAGTCCCCGCCCCTCTGTTTTTGAGTTGGGTTGGGTTAAATTCTCTAAGCACTGCTTTTGTGACATAACTGATTTGCTGTGGCAGAGAGAGAGAGGATATACCCTCGGGGACTGCCCCTGGGGTGTGGCCAGAGCCTTTTTATTTCCTGTCTAGTCCTGCTCCTGTGGAGGCAACATAACCCGAAGGTGCTGTATCACCGAGGACTACGTCTGTCAATGAGCTAAGAGAAAAGGATTTTACGGTAAGATTTTACAAAAATCCATTTTTTTGTTAGTAGACACCCTCAGCGTGAGCATTTATGTTCATATATTAGTGGGTGGGGGGGGCTTTTTTTATTGATTATTCTTAAATTTGAACTGTTTTCTTTTTCACTTTGTTTTATTGCTAACACAAGGCAGCTAACAATCAGCCTAATAGTATAGTGCAGGTGACAGGTTCCCTTTAGGGAGGCATCGGGAGTCTACTAGACCTCTGATCTCACCTCTGCACTCCATTGAAGGTAATTAAGCACAGATCATGATGGCACAGATGATAGCAGGCACTGTCATTGGCACATGCAATGTCTTTTAAATTTCCTGATAATCATAAAGAAGGCCATGCAGTATTTGTCTTTGCTGCCTGATTTTGGGGTAAGGGAAGGATGCTGATGTGAGTGTTTTTTTTTTTTTTTTTTTTTTTTTTATGTTATTTGTATCACTAGTGACTTAGAGTACAATGAACACGAAGTTTAATGTATAACTTTTAGTGCGACACATTTGTTTCATGCAGCAGGTTTATTTTTATTCTTTCTGGGTGCTGCAGCTGTTTAGTTTTTATTTGAATTGGAGAATAGAGGTGAGAGCAACGTTATTTTGGATTATATTAGAAATATCTATTCACTTTTCACAAAAAATAATAAAAGTGAACAGGTCTTCTGTTACAATGATAATATATTAAGGTATAACTAAAGGCAAAACTACTTTGGTGTTTTTTTTTTTTTTTTTCTAGAGTGCAAATGGATTAGAACACTTTTCAGTTTTTACTGCAGTCTGTGTCACCCCATTAAGGAGATTCACCCTCTCTATTTTTCTTTTTATAATTGTACCTGTTTATCATTGAAAGTGAAAGTATAAGAAAATCCCAAATTTTAGGTTGTCCTTAGAAAAGTAATAGAGGGGAAATCTTGCAATGGTGACACTAGCTCTGATGACATAGGAGAACCAAAGGAATTCCTTTAATTTGCAAGGATTTCCTTTCACGTCCTGTTTGGCTATGGGAGAGGAAGTTTAAAAAGAAGTTTGGGGGCACCCATTACGTCCAATGCAGAGGTGTGACCATGGGGGCGTAATTTGCCCCTTCAATGGCCAACCTATTTATGGCAAGGTGGGAGGAGGAGGTGATTTATGAACCTAGCATCCCTGAACTCCTCTACTGGGGGCGCTATATCGACGACATTTTGCTGATTTGGGGTGGAGATAGGGACTCCTTAGTCCTTTTTTTCCCACTCTGAACAGCAACGATCGCGGTATAGCCCTCAAATATGACATCAGTGGGGAGGAAATACATTTTCTGGACTTGAAGATTCGGGTGCAGGATAATGCACTCGTTACATCCACGTTCTTTAAAGAAACGGATCGTAACGGGTTTATCAATCTGGAGAGCTGCCACCATAGACCATGGCTGAAGGGGGTCCCTAGGAGCCAATTTCGGCGACTTAGGAGAAATTGTACCTTACTGCAGGACTACCATGCAGAGGCCCAGGTTTTGAGGGAACGTTTTCTGGATAGAGGCTATGGTTCGGAAGAACTTGACTCTATCATCCAAATAGTGGCAGAGACTGACAGGAATATGATTCTAAATCCAGTAAAGGAGAACCTTTCTACTGATACGACAGTGGGCAAATCCTCCAGTTTTTCGCCCAGGTTCTCCTTTTTCACGTCCTTTTCTTCACACCATTATATGGTAAAGAGGATTCTGACAAGACATTGGGACATTCTGAAGGGGGATAGGATTTTGGAAACCTATTATCCCTGATCACCCCTCCATAATTTTCAGGGGTGCCCCCCCTCTGAGGTTGACAATAGCCCCAAATGTCATTGAGCCTCCTATGAGACCCATGTTCTTTTTTGATAAGGATGGCTTTTATCCCTGCAGACGCTGTGCCGTCTGCTCCATCAACCTTTTGAAGCAGAGGAGGTACACCCAATTTTCGTGCAGTAAGACCGGCTTGACATACGACATCAAATGTTTTGCCACTTGCGCGACTAAAAGGGTGGTGTATATGATAACTTGCCCCTGTGGGCTACACTATGTAGGGCGTACAATCAGAGAATTTAGGGTGCGAATGAATGAGCACATCGGGAATATCCGGAGGGGATTCCCGAAACACAATTTGTCTAAACATTGACAAATACCATGGGAGGGACCCCTCAGGGACCTCTTTTATTGTGATTGATCTCTTCCAATCCAACTGGCGAGGTGATCACCTACGTAGGGGCATCTCGCGGTTGGAGACCAAATGGATATATCTAGGGATGCACCGAAATTTCGACCACCGAAATTATCGGCCGAAATGGGTTACATTGCCGAAAATAAATATGGCCGCTGTGGGGAAGGAGGAGGGCGCAGCGCAGGGCAGGTTTTAAAAGTCCCGCCTCTGGCCGGCCGGCCGCCTCTTAATGACATCCCTACTACGATTTGTGCATTATGAATGGACATACCAGGCGGGGGGGGCGGGGCGAGCGGCCGCTATAGATAGAACTATGTGAATTATCCCTGTCAGCTCAGCACGTCTATGTGTGAATGAGAACAGAACTGACCTGACACCGGGCGAGGGGGGGGGGCGGGCGGAGCGGCCGCTATTAGCTGTAACTATGTGAGAGCTGCCAGGCATGTATCTCCGCTGACAAGGAAGTGAAGCTCTCACATAGTTACAGCTAATAGCGGCCGCTCCGCCCGTTCCCCCCCCCCCCCGCCCGGTGTCAGTTCAGGTCAGTTCTGTTCTCATTCACACATAGTCATGCTGAGCTGACAGGGAAGGATCACATTAGTTCTATCTATAGCGGCCGCTCGCCCCGCCCCCCCGCCTGGTATGTCCATTCATAATGCACAGATCGTAGTAGGGACGTCATTGCGAGGCGGTGCCGCCGGCCAGAGGCGGGACTTTTGAATGCAGGACACCCGAGGAGGGGGACGCTGAGGCATTGGTATTTGTATTAAGAAGCATGAGGGGGTTAATGTATTGTCACTGCAGGTCACTCATCTATTAGTGACCGACCAGTGGCAGGTAATTAACCCCTTTGTGCTGCATTAGTGCGACCAGTATCAGAGTTAATTAACACTGGTTGCACTGATACTGGTTGCACTAATGCAGCACAAAGGGGTTAATTAACTGCCACTGGTCGGTCACTAATAGATGAGTGACCAGCAGTGACAATACATTAACCCCCTCATCCTGCATAATACAAATACCATTGGTAATTAAATTAACCTATTGCCAACCCATCACAGTATATATACTGTGACAGGGTGGCAGCGACAGGTGTACATTGCTGCCTGTTTTTGGTGTATGCCCCTGTTCTATCTATTTTAATTTTTTTTTGGGGAAAAAGTAATTTTCGGTTTTCGGCCAAGGGCATCATGCATTTTCGGTTTCGGTTTCGGCCCAAAATTTTCATTTCGGTGCATCCCTAGATATATCTTTTAAAAAGTCTTTGAATGTCGATCTTGACATTAATTGTTTTATTAATAACAGTTAGTTTTGTATTTGATTCGCATATTGTCATGTGTTTACTGATATTTTATATATTTATGATTTATTTATTTATGATAGTTCATGGTATGTCTCTCACATTTTTATGTGTAAATTGACAGATCTATGATATAACAGTATGTGCCTTGTATTTTTATGATAGGATTTTTTGTATCCTCCTGGCTTGTAACCTCGACCCTGCTATATGCTATATGATTTTTAGTTTTAATCTTTTAAGATATTATGCGTATCCATTTCACGCCACATATTTGAACAAGCGGGATGACCATTAATTATTTTATTGATGATTTTAATTATGAGATTGTTTGCGGTAGGTCAAACCTCTTTGAAACGGCCGACCGTCAATTTTGACGGCTTCAAAGTTTTTTCTCTCTGATGGGCTATATGGGTACGATTCTATACTGCAAGATTTTAGCGGGTGTAAGACCACCACTGTGGTGAGATGCATGTCTCCCGGTGTACACATCTGTAATATTCAGAGGTGCACTGTTCGTGCAGTTGTCTCGTCCCCCCCAGTATGGAGAATAGGCTGGTTTCTATGTGTTTCTAGTGAACTTCCGGTTCATCACCTAGCTTGCGTTCCAGGAGTTTGTTTTGCTTCCTGGTTTGGCCCAGAGAGTTCTTCCGGTTTAAGTGTGTCTGTAGCGGATGTATCCGCCCCATTTGCGGTCCACAAATTCCTTCTATTCATTATGCGTGGTTAAAAGGAATTTCCGGGTGCTGGGTACTAGCAGGCGTGTCCAGATGTTTGTTTTCTTCTTCCTGTTCCAATTACTATTTAATGACGTCTCCCGATGCCGATCCCTCCCCCCCTGATGACGCAGTTGCCTGCGAAACATGTAGGCGGGGGTTCAGCGGGTAAGTGCTTCACTGCTATAGCGGTTTTATTGATTCAAGGCTGTTTTATGATGATGTATCTGGTGAGTGCATTTTACCTTTAATAAATATACTCCTGTGGAAACGTACTTCACCATGGTCTTCCCCATGTTTTTTAACTTTTGGGAGTGATGGTGCCTGACTATTTCTACTCTGGGATTTGACATTTGGATTGGGAGCACCTATTGGAAGCTTTCAGGGTCGAGTATCCAGCTTTATAACAACAAGCGTTGTATGACCATTGTGAGAGCGGTGGTCATACCCATCTGGTAAGAGGCCAGCTGGCTACTTTGTGTGTGTTGGAGGTCTTCACTGTCCCTGTTATCACTTAGATGGATTGCCACATATTAAGGGTGCTGTTGGTGGACTATACAACTCATTACGCCAGCTTGAAGTGGACTCTTACTTATATATTCATTTACACCATATGTCATTTTATGAGCGCTGCATTTTTGTTTTTAATTTCTGTATCACATCGTGGTAAATGCTGGCTGCTAATTTCTGAGAGCGCGGATATTCAACAATTTTATGGGAGAGGAAGTGAAGGGAAAGCTCCACATTGGGACACAGATGGTGAAAAAAAATATCTAACGGGTTATAACTAGGGTTGCACTGATACCGGTATCAGTGCCGAAACAAAGCATTTGCACGAGTGGTTGTACTCGTGTAAATTGTCCAATACCTTAAACCAATACCCTTGCAGTGTGATTTAAGCCCATACAAAATAAATGTGTTCAAATCACACAGCAAAGAATTGCATGTGCTTTGAACAGGAATGCAGTGCGATTCCTGTCTGAATTGCATGTGGTTTTCTGCACTGCAAGAAAGAAGACGAAGGGGGGGGGGGGAGAAGCCAAGCTGCCAGTAGTGTGGCATTGTTTATTCAATAATGGGGTTAAATGGAACAGTACTGCACTCAGATATCGCTGGTGACCTGCATAAAAAAAAAGCTCAGTATGGAGTCCCCATTAGAACCACTGGGGAAAGTGCTGTAATGCTGAAGCAAGTGTCCAAGCAAGCCCCAGGGAGATGCTGCAGGAGACTCAATCTGCCAAAGGAGCTATCAGATGTCCAGGATGCTGTGGCCAATCAGAACACATTTCAGAGGCCAAACCACGACTCCAACAGCCTTCTGATTAGCCGCAGCATCCTGGACATCTGACAGCTCCTTTGACAAATTGAGTCTCCTGCGGCATCTCTCCATGGCTTGCCTGGATTCCTGCTTCGGCTTCACAGCACCTTCTCTAGTGGTTTTAGTGGTGACTGAACTTTGGACTGGAGGCCCCAAACTGAGCTTGATTTATGCCTGTCACCAGCGATGTCTGTGAGCGCAATATGGTTTCATTTTGACCCTTTTATTGAATAAACATTGCTACACTATTGGCGGCTTGGCGCCTCTCTCTCCCCCTCCTTCTCCTCTCTTGCAGTGCAGGAAACCGCATGTAATTCGGACAGGAATCACACCACATTCCTATTCAAATCACATGCAATTCCTTACAGCACGATTTAAAATGAGGCTCAAATTGTACCGCAAAAGTATCGGTAATTGGTATCCGCAAGTACTTGAGCAAAAGTATCGGTTCTTGTACTCACCAGTAAAAAACGGGTATTGCTGCATCCCTAGTTACAACCCTCCATGAAAAAAAAATGTTTTGCTTATAGTTCTACTTTAACCAATGCTATACCAGCCGTCACGATCAGATATTGTTGGCTCCCTTCTATCCATTTTCCTGTAATCATTTGGTGTAGCTTTAAGAAAAGTTGTCTGAGTAGGGTCGTTAAGCTGAAGTTCTCAAGATCTTTAGTAAAATACGGTTTGTCATGATGGCGTGTCCACAAAGGATACATTGAATGCTATGCCCACAGGCTCTGATGAGCTAAAGGATTAGTGAAGATATCAGTGCAGCTAAAGTTAGTGGTAGAGCAGGTAGGTAGTCACTCCCACTAGAACTTGATTACTGCATATAGAAGTCACAGGACCTGAAAGACCTATGCACTGTTAATAATGTCTCTACCTGCATTTATCTGCTTTTTTTAGTTTGCCTGTGCTTTCATTTTCTACACAAAAGCATGGGTAACCTTGGAGTTTGATAGATGACCTCTGCCTTGCTCAGCTAACAAGTTCTATGATTAGTGTTTGCACAGGTATTTTTCTTCTAAACCATGTCCTGGTCTTTTACTGTTTGTTTTTCCTGTGTGCTCCATTTTGAATGGGCTGATATCACCGCATGTAGTTACCTTAGGAGTTCTTGCCAGCACTATTACAAGAAGCAGGATACTGCCGCTCTCTTCGGAACTTCTAGCAGTGAACAAATATCCACCCCCAATGTACACATTCACTTGCCATATGTCATGTTGATCTGAATCTCTTTTAAAAAATCTCTATTTTCTCAGTGTGGGAAGCAGTATGTTTACAGCATTACTTCTACTCTTCACAGGTAAAAAGACTGACGTCTGGGGACCCTGAGGGCTGTTGCTGGAGGACAATGGGGACCACTGTAGTCCGTTCATGTTATTTGGAAATCCTGTAACTGTACTGGAGAAAGTGGGTGGAAATTATCTTTCATTACTTTTGGATCACAGCTAAATTTAGAAGATGAAGCAGCCAAATTTCCATATGTTCAGCTCATACTGAGTTTATTCAACTTAGAAGTTATCCTAGCAAATACTCTATGATTGAACTTTGCCAGCAAGATCCGAAGAAATTGATTCTGCTGTGCATAAAATGAAGAACAGCTCAGGCAGCATGCTGGACCTTAGCTTCCTAACAGAAGAAGAGTATGAGAAGCTGATGAAGGTCCTGCAGAGGGATGCGGACTTGCAGCAGAAGGACTATGACCGCATCAGGTAAGTCATGATAAATAAAAGCTACATTGGAATTTATTAACTAATAGGGTGCAAGCCACTGTAGAAAGATTTCTCCTCACTGTACATAGATAATATAACACCTGTTTGATTTCCACTCGAAATTGCACTTCATTTGCACTTTACTGTGCTTACCGGAATACCGTTTGCCGTTACTGTTTGCAGTATATTTGAATACACTTAAATGCCTTTTTTGTTGGCCACTCACTTTTCATACTTTGTCTTTGTATATGTATGTCAGGTTTTTTGTACCTAGGGAGATTTCCCTTCACTTCCTGTCCTGTAGACTCAACAGTAAGTGAAGGAATATCTTTTCAAAGTGAGGGAAATCCCCTCTGAGTCCCCATTCACACGGTTTTGACTACTTCTTGTGCCATTTATTCTGAATAGCACTCCAATGTACCTTTCCTGTGGAGGTGTCCTGCAGTGCACCACAAGGCAACACGCCATGCAAATTGCAATGCATCGCGGTGTCAAAAAAAGGTGCATGTCCAATTTCTGGACTGATGAGTTGCATGGCAGCCCAATCATTTTGAATGGACCGCTCTAACGCAGTGAATGTTGATCTGCAAAAAAAAGCATGCTTTTGATGCACTGCACATCAGTGGTAAAGTGTGAGCCTAGCCTAAGACAGTTGCAATGAACAAGTGTCCCCATTGGAAGATTTCCCCTCTATTTCTGTTTTGGTGGCAACTAAAATTTTTGGATTTACTTTCACTTTCCTTCCTGGCGACACTGGTGATTAGGACAAATGGAGATGGTAAATCCGAAACAGACGTTACTCCTCACTGCTCTATCCAAATTAAAAAAAAAAAAAGGTTTTGCTTGTCGTTTTACACTGATTAGCTATAACATTATGACCACTAACAGGTAAAAGTGAAAAACATTTATTATCTTGTTACAATGGCACCTAAAAGTGGGTGTTAAAAGCATAAAAATGGGCAAGTGTAAAGATTTGAGAAACTTTCACAATGGCCAAACTGTAATAGTTAGACAACTGGGTCAGAGCAACTCCAGAATTGCCGCCCTTGTTGGAAGCTCCCAGTCTGCAGTTGTCGGAACCTATGAAAAGTGGTCCAGTGAAGGGAAGCTGGTGAAAAGGGGATGGGTGTTCAAGGCTCTTTGATGCACATGAGCAGTGAAGTCTGGTCCGTATAGTCTGATCCAATAGAAGAGCTACTGTAGTTCAAATTGTTGAAAAAAAAAATGCTGGTTCTAATAGGTTCCAAAACACACAGTGTATCACAGTTTGTTGTGTCTGGGTGCCCGTTCTGACCCGTGTTCACAGCCAAAAGTGCCTAAAATTGACACATGGGCATCAGATCTGGACCATGGAGCAATGGAAGAAGACTTGGTCTGATGAATTCAAGAATAGTTTGAGGAACACAAGTTTGAGGTGTTGACTTCCCCAGATTCTCCAATATGGGATATGCTGGAAAAAAGTCCAGTCCATGTCCCCCATCTTGCAACTTACAGGACTTAAATGGTCTTCTTCTGACGTCTTGATGACAGACACCACAGCATACCTTCAGAGGTCTAGTGGAGTTCATGGCTTGACTGATTATAATGGGTGGTCATAATGTTATGGCTGATTGGTGTACAACGTACTTTAACAATACAATTTTTTAATTCTCTATGTACCCTGTAAGGCCAAAAATCTAACATATTGCAGACTACTTTTCTTAGAGGTGGTGGCTTAATTTTCTTTTCTTTTCAGGCATTTTGCCTTACCTGGTTTCACCCGTGATTCTGCCAGTAGCACACTACCTGTCCTAGGGAGATAGCGCTCACTCACTGTACTGTATCTATAAAGGAGCAGTTTGATCACCCTAGGACAATGTGTTAGGACTAAGGAACATATTCCCTTCTTCTCTTCTCTATAATTTGGGGAAGGTTTGGGTAGTTCAAAGAGCTGTAAAATGCTTTAATTGTATTTCCTAAAAAGGCCTAAAGGGGACGCATAAATGGGGTTTTCACATGCTTTGTCATTCTCACATACTACTTAGCCTATCATAATTTTGCTGAAAAGAGGGTCTTGTTTTAGAGCCTGTGGGGTAAATTGGATAGGATCGGCTTTGGTCATATTTGGGGGGGCGACCTTTGTTAAAGGGAGCTTCCAGATTTCGATAAGCACCAGGACAGGGTAGTAGGGAAGAGAGGCCCTTGGCCATGGGGGACAAGGTGCTTTACCCCTTCCCCCCCCCCCAGCAAAAAGTCTCCCTCCATGTTAACGGCATGTGGCCTGGTATGGTTCAGGAGGGGTGGGGGGTGATGGCTCCCCTCCCACCTCTCCTGGCCTGCTGGGCTCGAATAAGGGTTTAACATGTATTTTGGGGGGAATCCCATGACATTTTTTTTTACAGACATGAAGCACCTGGTATGGATTTGGGGGAGCCAGCGCTGTTTTTTTAAATGCCCGCCCTTTCGTATACATCCTGCTGTCAGCAGGGAACCCCCACTGACAAGCAGGGATGACTCGTCGTAGTTAGGATGCCGGCTCCTTAACGACCAATGACTCATTCCTGCTGCTCACAACAGGGATGAGTCATTGGTTGACCAGACACTGGCGGGTTCCGACTCCTAACAACCAGCACAATTCGCACACAAAATTGCATCAAGAAACGCATGCATTTCTATTAAAGTCTATGGACTACAAAATCACACTGCATTGCACCAAAGTAGCACAGGACCCTTCCCCAAAGTGACTGCATTAATTAAATCAGATAATTGTCTCATTTTCATTTCCTCTCTGGCATTGTATGGTCTCATACAGACATAAAAAAAGAGACTTCTCCCTCTTCTCTCTGTAAACTGTATGCATGCTCTGTTAGAGATATTCTGAAAGCAAACTGCTTCTACTATGCTCTATGATGGCTTTTAAGCGTGACTAAAGGCAAAACATTGTTTTTATTTTGGATAGTGTAAGGGAGGTTATAGGCTCTGTCAGGTTTTTCTTTTTTCTGTCTGTGTCCCATAGGGGGAGATTTCCCTTCACTTCCTGTGACTTCCTGTTTTGGCTATGGGACAGAAAGTCCCTCCAAAGTGAGGGAATCTAAATGTGTCATCATGATCACCAGATCTAGTGTCCCAATTGGAAGATTTCCCCTCTATTACTGTTCTGATGTTAACTCAAAATTTGGAATTTCATTTTTCTTTCACTTTCAATGATAACTGTAAATAGGACACATAGAGAGCGTGAATCTCCCTAACAGGGGCACAGACCGCAATAAAAAAACGAATGGGGAGACTAATCCTTCTCCACTCTGTTCAAAAAAGTGTTTTGCCTTTTAGCTACACCTTCAGCCAGGGCCGGCCCTACCATGGGGTCCCACTGGGTCCATTGGACCCAGGCGGCACGTAGAGAGGGGAAGCAAATTGACTTCCAAGATTTTTTTTTTCAGACGTTTTGTGTGTCATGGGTTTACAGCAAGTTACGGTGGCATTTCCCCATCTCATTCTGCCCCATGTAGTGCAAACTGATGAGTATGAGGAGGTGCAGCGTCTCCTCCGGGGGAACGTCCCTAGCTTGATTGTGGTGTGCACCATGACATCAGACATCGGCGCACTCCATCTCAAGCAGGGCATGCTGGATCTTCTAGGGCGGTGGCCCCGGCAGACAAGGAGTGACAGGAGGACTGAGGACAGGCAGTGGGTGTTTGGTTGACTGGTCCGGTGGTGAGTTATGGAAGAAGATAATAGTATATATTATATTTTCTAATTTTAAAATTTATGTAAATTAATGAATGTGTGGGCCTTTTGGTGGGCAAGATTTGTTTTTTTTTTTTTTTTTTTTGGGGGGGGGGGGGGCAGCATTTTATTCTTGGACCCAGGCAGCACAATGCCTTGAGCCAGTTCTGCTTTCAACTCTTTGGCCCTTTCACACAGTATTGATAAAATAAATTGGCGCTAAAATCACAAATATAAAGCAAAATGAAATAAATACCCAAATATTGGTGATATAATACACAAGTCAATCAAATGTGAATAGATAATGAGATGGTGTAGTGAAAACAACTCTCCACTTGATAGAAGGATATATAGATAGATATATATACATATATATACAGTACAGACCAAAAGTTTGGACACACCTTCTCATTCAAAGAGTTTTCTTTATTTTCATGACTATGAAAATTGTAGAGTCACACTTCAAGAGGTAGTCACCTTAAATGGTCTTCCAACAGTCTTGAAGGAGTTCCCAGAGATGCTTAGCACTTGTTGGCCCTTTTGCCTTCCCTCTGCGGTCCAGCTCACCCCAAACCATCTCGATTGGGTTCAGGTCCGGTGACTGTGGAGGCCAGGTCATCTGGCGCAGCACCCCATCACTCTCCTTCTTGGTCAAATAGCCCTTACACCGCCTGGAGGTGTGTTTGGGGTCATTGTCCTGTTGAAAAATAAATGATGGTCCAACTAAACGAAAACCGGATTGAATAGCATGCCGCTGCAAGATGCTGTGGTAGCCATGCTGGTTCAGTATGCCTTCAATTTTGAATAAATCCCCAACAGTGTCACCAGCAAAGCACCCCCACGCCATCACACCTCCTCCTCCATGCTTCACGGTGGGAACCAGGCATGCAGAGTCCATCCATTCACCTTTTCTGCGTTGCACAAAGACACGGTGGTTGGAACCAAAGACCTCAGATTTGGACTCATCAGACCAAAGCACAGATTTCCACTGGTCTAATGTCCATTCCTTGTGTTCTTTAGCCCAAACAAGTCTCTTCTGCTTGTTGTTTTTCTTTAGCAGTGGTTTCCTAGCAGATATTCTACCATGAAGGCCTCATTCACACACACACACACACACACACACACACAGTCTCCTCTTAACAGTTGTTCTAGAGATGTGTCTGCTGCTAGAACTCCGTGTGCCATTGACCTGGTCTCTAATCTGAGCTGCTGTTAACCTGCGATTTCTGAGGCTGGTGACTCGGATGAACTTATCCTCCGCAGCAGAGGTGACTCTTGGTCTTCTTTTCCTGGGGCGGTCCGCATGTGAGCCAGTTTCTTTGTAGCGATTGATGGTTTTTGTGACTACACTTGGGGACACTTTCAAAGTTTTCCCAATTTTTCGGACTGACTAACCTTCATTTCTTAAAGTAATGATGGCCACTCGTTTTCCTGTACTTTGCTGCTTTTTTCTTGCCATAATACAAATCCTAACAGTCTATTCAGTAGGACTATCAGCTGTGTATCCACCTGACTTCTGCACAACACAACTGATGGTCCCAACCCCATTTATAAGGCAAGAAATCACACTTATTAAACCTGACAGAGCACACCTGTGAAGTGAAAACCATTTCAGGGGACTACCTCTTGAGGTGTGACTCTACAATTTTCATAGTCATGAAAATAAAGAAAACTCTTTGAATGAGAAGGTGTGTCCAAACATTTGGTCTGTACTGTGTATATATATATATATATAATTATGTGCATTAAAACACATACATTTCAACGTGACAATGAATTCACAATGTGAGAGAATATGTAAAAGTTCTGAGGTTTCAGTCATAAACCAAAAAGTGAAACTAAATATATAAAATATATTAAATAGGTTTGAATGAAGTCCAATGAGTCCATGATAATATTGTAGTTGAAGAGAAAAACAAAATGATGTTGCCTGTGTGTCACACAGATCCCAAAACCAACACAGATCATCGGCTATAGGTGCAATGGCCGCTCACCTCACTGAGGAAGAGATATCGCATTAAGATCACTCCAAAACAGGAATATAAACAAACTCTTCCTCCTTGGTGGTAATCAGACTCACATAAGGGATAATAACCTCCATGTAATACACTCCTACAGTTCCTCACCGCATCTCATGCAAAGATAAAATTGAGGCTCCATAGTGTAATAATATCAGGGTAGGCTTTATTAAAAAAACAAGTAACTTACAGTTAAAACCAATGTAGCATGTGGAATGAAGACCAGTGGTGTCTCCAGAAGGCGTCTGGCACACAATACATTAAACTTCCGGTTTCGGTCGAAAACCGGAAGTGACATCACCCGTCTCCTTACCGATGCGTTGCGTCACAAATTAAGTGACTTTTTCGAACAGGAAGTTCTCTGTATTGTGTGCCAGATGGCTTCTGGAGATCCCTGCTGGTCTTCATTCTACATGCTACATTGGTTTTAACTGTGTTACTTGTTTTTTAATAAAGCCTACCCTGATATTATTACACTATGGAGCCTCAATTTTATCTTTGCATGAGATGCGGTGAGGAACTCCGTTACACATAGAAGTGTATTACATTGAGGTTATTACCCCTATTTGAGTCTGATTACTAATAAGGAGGAAGAGTTTGTTTATATTCCTGTTTTGGAGTGATCCTAATGTGATATCTCTTCCTCAGTGAGGTGAGCGGCCATTGCACCTAGCCGGTGATCTGTGTGTTGGTTTTGGGATCTGCGTGACACACAGGCAACACGTTTTTGTTTCTTTTCTCTTCACCTGCAAAATTATCATGGACTCATTGGACTTCATTCACACTTATTTAATATATTTTATATATTTCGTTTCACTTTTTGGTTTCTGACTGGAACCTCTAAACTTTTTTTATATTCTCTCACATTGAGAATTCATTGTCACTTTGAAATGTATGTGTTTTATTGCACATATTTATTATTTATTTATATATATCAAGTGGAGAGCTGTTTTCACTACACCATCTCATTCTCTATTCACATTTGATTGATTTGTGTATTATAGCACCAATATTTGGGTATTTATTTCATTTTACTTTATATTTGTGATTTTTAGCGCCAATTGTCAGTTTACATCCATTTTTCCGATCTGTTTTTTTAACGGAAGAAAAATAGAGCTTTGATCAGTTAAAAAAAAAAACTGATGACGGATGTGGATGTAAACTGATGTAAAAAAATGGATGATCATCCATTTTACATCAGTTTTTCCATAGAGATGCATTGATGTCCATTTTTCATCCGTCAACAGATGGATGAAAAATGGACAAACGGACAGCATGTGTGAAAGGGGCCTTCGTTACACTTTCAACCCTTAGCAGAAATGGTCAGGTTGAGCAAGTACTTTTTATTAGGCCTTGCTCACACTAACTTCAGTTTGTATACAGTAAGACCAGTGTGAACCGCAAGCTTTGAAAAATCATTTGCAAAGCCATCAGCAAGTGTTGTAAAAGATTTTAAGGTTCCATTCAATTCCAGTTTGGAAATGTTTAACACCGTTTTTTAAAGCTTGTTTTTAAGGTGTTAAAAAAAAAAAATATATATATATATATATATATATATATATATATATATATATATATATAATGTATGTGTGTGTACGTATATGTGTCTATATATACACACACAATATTATTGCAGCTCTGTAGTACATGCACATTTCCCTAGCTTTTATCCCTTTAACCACTTGTGTTCTAACTTGTATTAACTGCTTATTACTGGCAATTCTTATAACAAAACTCCACTTTTGCTGAAAAAACAAAATATTCCCCTCTGGGTGATCTATGTACATTTGAATATAATATAAATACAGCGCAATCTCATCTGTGTATATCCAAAGATTGTTACACATGTGTAAATATTTCTAAAGTGTGAATCAATATTGATACATAGTGACTGAATCGCATACATGAACCCAGAGTGAAATAAAACTATGTTTCAGTTTAAAACGTGACTATTAACAAAACAAAGCAAATGAAAGGAACCAGAGTCCTCCAGTGATATTGAGAGCCCACACTAGCGCGACTTGTGAGGCAACTTGTGTAGCCCCAGGTCACTTGACATAACAAAAGCAATGTTAATCAATCAGTGCCGTCTTAATTGGCACTACTGAAGTTGCTCCAACTTCAGAAAAGGGTCCTGTACTACTTTGAGGCGACCTGTGATCCGACTGTCCCATATACTTCAATGGGAGTCGCCTCCTTATCTTAATTGAAGCGACTTGTTATCAGACTTTCCAGGAAGAAGAAAGAGATTAGCCAGGCATTCCCCACATTGCAGCCATGCCTATAATGGAATATATATACCATTACATATATATATGTATATGTAATGGTATATATATATATTCCATTATCTCTGCTTGGTCTGTGTGAGTGGCACTGGTGGACACCGATAAGTGGCACTGGTGGACACTGATAAGTGGCACTGGTGGACACTGATAAGTGGCACTGGTGGACACTGATAAGTGGCACTGGTGGACACTGATAAGTGGCACTGGTGGACACTGATAAGTGGCACTGGTGGACACTGATAAGTGGCACTGGTGGACACTGATAAGTGGCACTGATTCGTGGCACTGATTCGTGGCACTGATTCATGGCACTGATACGTGGCACTGATTCATGGCACTGATACGTGGCACTGATACGTGACACTGGTGGACACTGATTCGTGGCACTGATACGTGGCACTGATACGTGGCACTGATTCGTGGCACTGATTCATGGCACTGATACGTGGCACTGATACGTGGCACTGATTCATGGCACTGATTCATGGCACTGATACGTGGCACTGATACGTGGCACTGGTGGACACTGATTCGTGGCACTGATACGTGGCACTGGTGGACACTGATTCGTGGCACTGGTGGACACTGATATGTGGCACTGATACGTGGCACTGGTGGACACTGATACGTGGCACTGATACGTGGCACTGATACGTGGCACTGATACGTGGCACTGATACGTGGCACTGATACGTGGCACTGATAGGTGGCACTGGTACGTGGCACTGGTGAACACTGATTTGTGGCACTGATACGTGGCACTGGTGGACACTGATACGTGGCACTGGTGGACACTGATTAGTGGCACTGATACATGGCACTGGTGGACACTGATTCATGGCACTGATATGTGGCACTGATGGACACTGATTCGTGGCACTGATATGTGGCACTGGTGGACACTGATATGTGGCACTGATTCGTGGCACTGATACTTGGCACTGGTGGACACTGATACGTGGCACTGGTGGACACTGATACGTGGCACTGGTGGACACTGATACGTGGCACTGGTGGACACTGATTTGTGGCACTGGTGGACACTGATATGTGGCACTGATACATGGCACTGATACGTGTCACTGGTGGACACTGATACGTGGCACTGATACGTGGCACTGGTTGACACTGATTCGTGGCACGATTGGACACTGATTCCTGGCACTGATATGTGGCACTGGTGGACACTGATTCGTGGCACTGGTGGGCAGTGGCACTGGTGGACACATACGTGGCACTGGTGGGCAGTGGCACTGGTGGACACTGATACGTGGCACTGGTGGGCAATGAGGAAATGAGTAAAAAAAAAACAGAAAAGGGGAATTGGGTCACAACACATCATATTCTGATTGGCCAAACACAAAGTCCTCTGTCATATAAGTCCTGCAAAATAATTCACAAGTCGCTGTAAAAAGTCGCTCCGACATGGGCCGACTTTATGGTCGTGGCAGTGTGAACCGGAACTAGTAATTCTGCCACCTCTGTGTAAAGTGGTTAACTCAAGAACAGGCGCTCAAAACGAATTCACCACCAGTGACTCCTAGCAGCTCACCTCCAACTTTGACTCCTGTTTCACCAGAGAGTCAAAGTACGCTGTTCCCCAGGATAACCTGGCTCAGGATAGATGGATAGAGGTCTCTAGATGTGTCAAGATCCCAAAACTTTTATTTAGACACAAATATAAAAAGAGCTCACTCACATAGTACAGCATTAGGCCATGCCAGCTGTATTAGGCTCGTGATATCAAACCAGTGGCTCACAGCCATCAGATCGTTGATGGTCATGGGTAAAATCAAATCCAGAGGCAGGAGCTGACATTTTGATTTTACCCACATCCCTTTAGACGAGATTTCCTATTGGGAATATTTCACCAAGAATTACATTTTTGTTGCAGGGGATGCCAGAAATTTGACTAGGCAGACTTCTGGGAAAATTGGTGAGCCAATCACACAAGCAGTAGATGATGTTTCTGGGGGTGGTCAGTACACCTCCAGGTAGCCATATTGCATTGCATTTTCCGAAAATTGCAGAGCTTCAGATTGAAAAGGAAAGGTAATTTTGATTAACATGCAATTGCAATATGACTTGTGCTGCAATTGTATACGCAATATTTTTTCTTTTTTGAACAGGTAGAGCGGTCTGTTGCTTTTTTGGTAGTGTTTAATAACTGCTGATTTTGTTAAGTTACTCTATATAGTATTTGCACTTTATTAAAAGTATAAAAAAAAGTTTTCCACTGGTATATTTAACAGACCAGAAGGGAGCAAATAAAAGAAGTTTGTGGTTAGGGTTTACATATACTAATGCCTCGTACACAGATAATCAAACGACTAATCGTTCGCATTTTGTTGCATGATACTAATATCGTACTTAGCAATGCGTACTTAGCATATGATTTTTTTCGTACGATTCTGGAAAAGCTTCCTGGTTGCGTAGCTACGTATCAGATAGTGCAAAACAAAAACAATGTCAGCCAGGCTTTTTTGGGGTTATTTTTGTGTTTCTGATCATGCCTGGTCCTTGGCTACCGTTTTTTAGCGGACGCATGCTGTACTGATTAAACGATTGTCGTTCACTAGGCTATCGTACGACAGAAGTTTTCGTGTTTGTCCCTTCGGATTTTGTTGGACAAACTGTCGTGATCGGCTGTCAAAAGCTGTGTACTAACCATCAGATTATCGTGCGATCAAGTCGAAAGCGATTTTTTTTGTACGATTATCTGAACGCGTGTACGACGCATAAAAGTGATAGTAAACGGCAAAAAAGAAAAAAAAATTGTATGCATCGCATATTAGCACATTATGAAAAACGTACCTTAAAACTAAGCCCTCCAGCGGTATACTGTTACCGTTGGCAGGGCTGCCATCTTCACCCGGTATTCCTTCTGGATGATGTAAAAATCGAATGATGTAAGAAAAAATCATCTGTGGAATAATCCTCTAAAATCCTTTTAGATTCAAAAATACATTTTACAGGTGCATCTCAAAATATAAGAATATCCTCAAAAAGTTTATTTCAGTAATTGAATTCAAAATTTGAAACTCCTATATTATATAGATTCAATACACACACACACACACACACACACACACACACACACACACACACACACACACACACACACTTCACTTATGATGTTTTTCAAGCATTTCTTTCTTTTAATTTTGATAATTATGGCTTACAGCTAGTGAAAACCCAAAATTCAGTGTATCTAAAAAATCAGAATATTACAAAAGACTAATAAAAAAAAAAAAAAAGGATTTTTAACCACTTGCCTTCTGTGCACTTAAACACCCTTCCCATCCAGGCCAATTTTCAGCTTTCAGCGCTGTCACACTTTGACTGACAATTGCGCGGTCATGCTACACTGTACCCATATGAAATTTTTATCATTTTTTTCACACAAATAGAGCTTTCTTTTGGTGGTATTTAATCATCTCTGGGTTTTTTATTTTTTACAAAAAAAAAGAATAAAGACAAAAAATTTTGAAAAAAAAAAAAAAGTTTTTCTTATTTTCTGCGAGTAAATTTTGAAAATAAATTTTTCTCCTTCACTGATGTGCGCTGATGAGGCGGCACTGATGGGCACTGATAGGCTGCACTGATGGGCACTGATGAGGTGGCACTTATGGGCACTGATGAGGTGGCACTTATGGGCACTGATGAGGAGGTACTAATATGCCGCACTGATGAGCACTGAGAGGCGGCACTGAGAGGCAGCACTGAGAGGCGGCACTGATGAGCACTGATAGGCGGCACTGCTGGGCACTGATAGGCGGCACTGCTGGGCACTGAGAGGCGGCACTGCTGGGCACTGAGAGGCGGCACTGCTGGGCACTGAGAGGCGGCACTGCTGGGCACTGAGAGGTGGCACTGCTGGGCACTGACAGGTGGCACTGCTGGGCACTGAGAGGCGGCACTGATGGGCACTGATAGGCGGCACTGATGGGCACTGGCGGATGGCACTGGACACTGACGGGTGGCACTGATGAGCGGCACTGATGGGCAGCACCATCAGTGCCCACACTCAGTGCCCATAGTGCTGCCAGTCAGTGCTCATCAGTGCCTAGATGAGCAGGCACTGATGGGCACTGACTAGCAGCACTATGGGCACTGATTGTGGGCATTGATGGGGGGCACTGATGGCGGGCACTGTGGGCACTGATGTGGGGGCACTGTGTATGTGTTTTTACCTTTTAGTAATCAGGGCACTGGTGATCGGTGCCCTGATTACATTGCTGTGTGTCCCCAGCGGCTGTCGGCTCCCCCTCCTTCCTCACACTGCAGGCTCCGTGTGAGGAAGGAGCGCCGGCGATGAGAGATGATCTCATATGTTTACATATGAGATCATCGCTCATTGGACGGCCAGATCACGTGGTGAATGGCCGCTGTGATTGGCCATTCACCACGATCTGTGATCGGCTGTGTCCAAGGGACACGGCCGACACAGATTTTCCCCGCAGCGCGCTCGCGGGAGCGCGCTGGGGGCGTGTCACTGGGAGGCCGTTTAAAAACGGCCTCCCGAAAATTCGAGTCCGCGCTGCAGCCGTATATAGGCTGTAGCGCGGACGGGGGGAGGTTAATACAGAAATGTTGACTTGGTATATCCTTGTACATTATAATATGTACTCAATACTTGGTCAGGGGTCCATTAGCATGAATTGCTGCATCAATGCGGCGTAGCATGGAGACGATCAGTCTGTGGCACTGCTGTGGTGTTATGGAAGCCCAGGTTGCTTTGATAGTGGCCTTCGGCTTGTCTGCATTGTTGGGTCTGGTGTCTCTCCTCTTCCTGTTGACAATACCCCAAAAATTCTCTATGGGGTTTTGGTCAGGCGAGTTTGCTGGCCATTCAAGCACAGTGATACCATGATCATTAAATCAGGTATTGGTACTTTTGGCAGTGTGGGCAGGTGGCAAGTCCTACTGAAAAATTAAATCCGCATCTCCATAAAGCTGGTCAGCAGAGGGAGGCGTAAATGCTAGAATTCATTAGATTAAACTCTCTAGAATTTTCTGGTAGAGGGCTGCATTGAGTTTGGACTTGATAAAACACAGTGGAACAACACCAGCAGATGACATGGCTTCCTAAATCATCACTGACTGTGAAAACTTCACACTGGGCCTCATGCAACTTGGCTTCTGTGCCTCTCCACTCTTCCTCCAAAATCTGGGACCTTCATTTCCAAATGAAATGCAAAGCTTTTGACCACTGAGCAACAGTCCAGTCCTTTTTCTCCTTAGCCCAAGTAAGACGTTTCTGATGTCTCTGGCTTAGGAGTGCCTTGACACAAGGAATGTGACAGTTGAATCCCATGTCCAGGATACGTCTGTGTGTGGTGGCCCTTGAAGCACTGACACCAGCCATAGTCCACTCACTCCTTGTGACCCCCCCCCAATTCTTGAATTAACTTTTGCTTCACAATCAGTGACTGTCTTTTGGACAACTGTCAAGTGGAGGTGCGCATCTTCAGTGGTCTCACGATTCGATTATGCTTATCCTGTCAGCGATTGGACTCGATTCTTCGATGCATCATGATTGCTGCCCATGGCTTTCATCAACAAATTCAAACAGTAAGAGGAACTGAAGGATGGAGGAATCAAAAGAAGGATGGAAGAGTCTGGGGATAGGGAAGGAGGAATCCATGAATAGGGAAAGGAAGGATGGAGGAGTCTGGGAATAGGGAAGGAGGAATCCATGAATAGGAAAGGAAGGATGCAGGAGTCGGGGGATAGGAAAGGAGGAATCCATGAATAGGAAAGGAAGGATGGAAGAGTCTGAGGATAGGGAAGGAGAAATCTGTGAATAGGAAAGGAAGGATGGAGGAGTCTGGAGATAGGAACTAAAGGATGGAAGAGTCTGGGGATAGAACTGCAGGATGGAGAGGTCAAGGGATAAGAATTGATAGATTGAGGAATTCATGAATAAGAAAGAAAGGATGGAAGAATCTGAAGATAGGAATAGAAGACTGGAAAAATTGTTGCTCTACATAAAGATGGCCTAGGCTATAAGAAGATTGCCAAGACCCTGAAACTGAGCTGCAGCACGGTGGCCAAGACCATACAGTGGTTTAACAGGACAGATTCCACTCAGAACAGGCCTCGCCATGGTTGACCAAAGGAGTTGAGTACACATGCTCAGCGTGCTATCCAGAGGTTGTCTTTGAGAAATGGATGTATGAGTGCTGCCAGCATTGCTGCAGAGGTTGAAGTGGTGAGGGGCCAGCCTGTCAGTGCTCAGACCATACGCCACACACTGAATCAAATTGATCTGTATGGCTTTCATCCCAGAAAGAAGCCTCTTTTAAAGATGATGCACAAGAAACCCTGCAAACAGTTTTCTGAGGACAAGCAGACTAAGGATATAGATTACTGGAACCATGTCCTGTGGTCTGATGAGACAAAGATAAACCTATTTGGTTTAGATGGTGTCAAGCTTGTGTGGCGGCAACCAGTGGAGGAGTACAAAGACAAGTGTGTGGTGGTGGGAGTGTCATGGTCTGGGGCTGCATGAATGCTGCCAGCACTGGGGATCTACAGTTCATTGAGGGAACCATGAATGCCAACATGTACTGTGACATACTGAAGCAGAGCATGATCCCCTCCTTCAGATACTGGTCAGGGCAGTATTTCAACATAACGACCCAAAACACACCTCCACGACAACCACTGCCTTGCTAAAGAAGCTGAGGGTAAAGATAATGGACTGGCCAAGCATGTCTCCCGACCTAAACCCTACTGAGCATCTGTGGGGCATCCTCAAACAGAAGGTGGAGGAGCTTAAGATCTCTAAAATCCACCAGCTCCGTGATGTCATCATGGAGGAGTGGAAGAGGATTCCAGTGGCAACCTGTGAAGCTCTGGTGAACTCCATGCCCAAGAGGGTTAAGGCAGTGCTGGGAAAAAAGGGGGCCACACAGAATATTGACACTTTGGGCCCAATTTGGACATTTTCACTTAGGGGTGTACTCACTTTTGTTGCCAGCGTTTTAGACATTAATGGCTGTGTGTTAAGTTATTTTGAGAGGACAGCAAATTTACACTGTTATACAAGCTGTACACTCACTACTTTACATTGTAGCAAAGTGTTGTCACATAAAAAAATATAATAAAATATTTACAAAAATGTAAGGGTTGTACTCACTTTTGAGATACTGTGTATATGTATATATAAATCAGTGAAATGACTGAAAGAAATCTTCTTTGTATTCAAAGTAATTCCAATGCTGAGTGTACTGTGTTCAAACCATTCACCAGAAAAATGTTTTCTGGTGAATGGTTTGAATTGAACAAAGTACACTCAGCAACTTTTTGAATTGAATTACTGAAATAAATTCACTTTTGATGATATTCTAATTTTTTAAGATGCACCTGTACATTTTCTACATTAAAAAAAAAAACATTCTACAATAGGAACCTTCTAACAGCCAAGTATGATGATGATAGTGTCGGGAACTGGGAATGTTTGACTGCAACAGGGCCTCGGCACCTTGCTATTATTAAAAAAAAGAAAATGTCAATCTTTGCAAAAGGAGAACATTAGGTCACAATTAGTCTATGAACTGGAGCTGAAATGCTGCTGGACATCCAACATGACAATAAACCGAAATGTGTATTTGTGCATATATAGATGATTATTATTATTATAATTATTATTATAATACAGGATTTATATAGCGCAGTGCTTTACAATATGAGGGAAGACAATACAGTTCCAATACAATTCAATACAGGAAGAATTAGAGGGACCTGCTCGTTAGAGCTTACAATCTAGAAGGGAGGGTCAAGTGAAACAAAAGGCAATAACTGTGCCTTAGATCTGAAATTAGATAAAACTGAAGTGTTGTGGTGGGCACTAATGCAAAATTCACTTTTTAGACGTGTTCAGGGGTCTATCAAAGATGAAAAGAAGAAAAAGTTTGTAACTGGAGAGTGGTTTCATGATGTCAAGTCAAACAGATTCCAAGAGGATCTACAAGGCTCAGATCTACTTAGAGCATCAATAAGAAAGAAAAAGAATCAACCTCAGAGTAAGTTCCTTTTACTTATTTACACTGCTAATGGATTAGAGACTGTGTGCTTAGTATCATTTTAAGGGCAAGTGGGCAGGTGTATTTCTCTGCTTTTTACCCCTACACACATCAACGTGGATGCAAAAAAGTAATTAAAAGGCAACTCAAACACTCGTAAAAATTATTTCTAAAAGGAAAAATAAAAATGTCTGCCACCATTTTGACCTAAAAAGTTACAACAGTTTTCTTTTCTAGGGTCCATGCATACTGGCTTAAAAAAACGCTGCTTCTAGAGGAGCTTAGCCTTTTGCCTGTTGAAGCAGCTCATGTTATCCTATGTGTCCATGTACAGTACATTAGGATGTTTGGAGGCATATTTTAAGCTCATTGTTTAGAGGCAGAAAAAAAATCTTTTGGCTTTCTTTTTGAGAGCAGCTTTCTGGCAGAAAAAAATGCTGAACACCTGTACAAAAATGCTCTATATGAGAGGTTGTTTTATGCTAAAAGAACAAGCGCAGTGTACATAGACCCTTATACTTATTACTGAATTTACATGTGCTGATATTTTATTTTTTAGACTAATATATCACCAGGAGGAGGACATGGTAAGTTTAGTTGAGATATTTATCACATTTGACAGTAATACTGTATATACTCGAGTATAAGCCAAGTTTTTCAGCATGTTTTTTTATGCTGAAAAAGCCCCACTCGGCTTATACTCGAGTCACTGGCTCACTTACTTTTTAAAAATGGTGACGCCCGGCGCCAACATGTCATCATGCATGCGCCGTCTGCCCGGGAATAGTCAAACGTGTACGGGCTTTCCCGAGCAACGGCGGCACATGTGCTGTGACGCGTTGGTGCCTGGCGGTGCCATTTTTAAATCTAAGGCGCCTCACTGACAGGTAAGTGAGACTCCTCCACAGCCCCTGC
The DNA here is from genome assembly GCF_965119305.1 of Pelophylax lessonae. NCBI lineage: Eukaryota > Metazoa > Chordata > Amphibia > Anura > Ranidae > Pelophylax > Pelophylax lessonae. The sequence goes on from NC_138774.1 coordinate 155,713,900, forward strand.
ATTTCCTCATGCAGTGCTGCGGGCATGGTACAGGACATTCTCCTGTACCATGCCCGCAGCACTGCATCTCCTCTGCCATGCCTGTATCTACTGTGCCATGCCTATACCATCACCTGTGCCATGCCTATACCATCACCTGTGCCATGCCTATACCATCACCTGTGCCATGCCTATACCATCACCTGTGCCATGCCCTGTGCCATCTCCTGTGCCATGCCTGTGCCATCTCCTGTGCCATGCCTGTGCCATCTCCTGTGCCATGCCTGTGCCATCTCCTGTGCCATGCCTGAACCATCTCTTGTATCATGCCCACAACCCTGCATCTCCTGTACCATGCCCGCAGCCCCTGTTTTGTGTCTCGTGGTGGTCCAGTTGGGTCCAGTAGCTGCTGCATTTCCCACCCTAGGCTTATACTCGAGTCAATAAGTTTTCCCACTTTTTTTGTGGTAAAATTAGGTGCCTTGGCTTATATTCAGGTTGGCTTATACTCGAGTATATACAGTAATTAAATTTAGTATACGGTGATTAAACACAGGGATGGAGATTTTTCTGCATGGCAGTATTTTCTATTTCAAATGTTTTTGTTTTCTTTTTGTTCATTTTAAATAGTTTACAGAAATAAAGGGTGAATTGTGTATGAATCTAAATATTCACCCTACCCTCCCACCCTGCCTTCCCTCTAACCTCCCTTTAGGCCCAAAAGGGGCATTGTACATTCAGTGAAAGGGCAAAATCTGAACAAACATTACGTGCCCTTTTATTTACTAATTCACCCACCTATCTCTGTGCCTAGGTTGTATTTTTGTCTTTACTAATCCCTCTAATAAACCAAGCCTTACTCCTTCCCCCCTCTTTTACCCTTTTACCCATGACCTATTCTTTATTTTGAGGATTCCTCCACTGCTCCTTCCTGCCCCCCCAAATTATTTTCATTACCCATGTATCTTATTTATATTGCAGACTGATTCAATGCAATCCAACTACTCACAGAAACTGGTAAAGGTATCCCAATGTGGATGTATCAAATCTTCCATTAGGGCTCTTTCACACGAGCGCTCCAATCAGATCCGCCTGTCAGTTTTTTAGGCGGATCTGATCGGATGCCCCATTCAGCCCTTCATTCACATGTCCGCTGACACCCGCTGCCATCCGCATCCCATCCTGTCCGTGAAATCCGGACGGATGGAAACCCTATTTTCCATCCGTCCTGGGGATTGGATCGGATGAGAGCGGACAGGCGGTCCGCTCTCATCCGATTCCCCATAGCGAGCAGCGGGGCTCTGACACCTCCCTCTCCGCACACAGTGCGGAGACGGAGCTGTCATCCCCCGGCTCAGCGGTGATCGGCGGATCCATCCCCGCTGAGCAGAGCACAGTCCGCAACGGAATGCGAACCATGTGAAAGGGGCTGGTTCTATCTTTTTCTTTGATCCATTCTGTCATAGTTTTTTTTTTTTTGACTTTCAAAAAAACGGTACAATATATAATTTTTCCTTGAATTCCTGGTGGCATGAAAAAGACTTTGCCATGGGTTTTGCCTAATCTCAGAACTACTGATCATTTTAATTATATTTAACCATTTTTCCCAGTAGGCCTGGATGATTGGGCAGTGTCACTATATTTGGGTGTGCGTTCCTACACCACCGCAATCTCTCCAGCATTCTGATGGGGACCCTGAATTTTTCTGATGTAATTTTGATGAAACAGAATACCATCTAGCCAGAAGTTTATAGTCGATTTCTTTTATCCTTGTATCTATTGATATTAATACATCATTTTTAATTTTACGCTTTAGGTCTTCTGAGATGGATTGGTCTAATTCTAGCTCCCATCCGTTTTAAAAAAATTCAGCACCCCTGGTTCTAGGGACCACACTAATATTTTATAAAGATGAGAAACCCTATGATTAACTGTCCTACCTGGTTCCATAATACTTTATTTGATGGAGCTCTCATAATGAACGGAGAGGTCTTAGTAATGAGGCTATAAAAGTGTTGAAGTTGCCTATATCTCCAAACATCCCATGGTATGGTACCATATCTGGCTCTTAATTCTAATCATGAACATAGAGATTTCTCATTTAAAACGTCCTTCAATCTCAAAAATCAGAGGATTTCCACTTTAAATATGCCCTATTGTCTTTCTCCTGTGGGAAGTAGTTTGTGCCTGAAAGTGGCATTATACTGCCATTCCATACTTTTATAAAGATTACCCCATACTCGTAGAGTTTATACTGTTATAAAAATGAAAGTGATTGTAAACGATCACCTTGTAAAACAACCCATTTAATTTTAAATCAAAATGAAAGGCAAAACATTTTTGTATAAAAATAAAACATAAATGCCTTTTTTTTTTTTTTAAATGATCACATTCCCTCTGTTCTTGGCTGCACAAGAGTCATGTGAAGGAGAAACCGCAGCACACTGAGCTTCCCAGTGAATGGCTGGGCAGCAGGGGGTGTCAGGACAAGTCTGATCTTCGGAGGAGAGCTTACTGTGTTCCCAGCATAGCTAGAGAACTGACCGTGGTGTGCTCTCCTGCTTAGTGTGGTCAGTTTTTATTAGGAAAGCAGAGGGACTGGTAGGAACACCAGGTATTTCACATAAAGGAAGCAATACAAAGAGAACAGGATACTTTCTCATACAAGTACATGGTACAGCAGGCACATACCCTAACGTTCCATATTCCTGATAACAAACACATTAAGGTCTTGGACAATCCTCTATACTGACTTGGCTCACTAAGACTGCTGCCTTGTGGTATATTTCAAAATTAGGAAGGGCTACTTCCCCATTTAACTTGGGTTTAATCAGCGCTTTATATGCGATACGGGGTATGGGCTACCCATTCATTACCTGTTTGATTTTATTTAGAAGAAATATAACGTTATCTTGATACAGATCACTACACTACATTTCACTGAAAAGGACATATTTATACCCAAGTATTTCAAACCCTTCTGTTTCCATTCCAATGGGTACAAAAGTTTAATGGTCCTTGACTCCCTTTGAGGGACAGAAATCTATAATATTAATTTTGATTTTAAAACTGAAAATCCAGAGAAGTTTATCGAATTCTTTTCCCATCATATGTTATACTGTTGACACTATGGGTATCCCCATAGGCTGCTTCCCTATGTTTAAGGAGAGCCTGTTTTTCTTTCTTCCAGGCTATATGAGGAGATATTATATATGTTTGTGTCTATTTTTTATACTCTTTTTATCCTGTTTCAATAAATTAATATTTTTATATAAACACTTGAGTTTCCATTTCTCCCGGGGGTTACGAGTGGCTACCTACAAAGTCCCAAGTTTGTCTTTTCATTTTTTTATCCATTCTATAGGGATGCGGAACCACAATTTCATGAGTCTTGTCTCATAAGTTTTGGATTAAGAGCATGTAATTCCAATCCACCCAAATGCTTTTTCGGCATCAGTTGACAGAAGGGCTGTTTTTTTTTTTTGGTTTTTTTTTTTGGTTTTTTTTTTTTAACTTCTCCTAACTCTATTTATTAAAAAATCATTCTCAAAAGCTTGTCCCTTGCTTCCTCCCAGGTACGAAGCCTACTTGGCATTTCTCTATCCAATCCAGTATATAACGCTTTAGCCTTTCAACCAATATCTTGCGTGGCAGTATTTTTATACTGTGCTACTCAAATGCTGGACCTTATACAGTAAAAACCTTGGTTTGAGAGCGCTTTGCAAGACAAGCAAATTTTTAAATAAATTTTGACTTGATATACAAGCGATGTCTTGATATACAAGTAGCATCATGTATAAAAAAGAAGAAAGGAGCCTCTAAAGTGTAGCAATATGGTTACATTTAATGAAGGTTCAATATTTAGCAACTCACATGGTTGATGATTAAAATAGGCACACCTAAGTATGCAGGCATCCGGGGTAAAGCTGTCCACATAGACCATCTTCTGCACAGCCATCTTCATCATCCCTTCCCTGCTGCACTCCACGAGTGATTCAAAGCCTCACTTTCAGATCACTCTACTGCAGGCTATTCTTCCCGGTCACGATTGCAGACTGACAGTGGTGAGAGCCGGTGGTTCAGAAGATGGTCTATGTGGACAGCTTTACCCCGGATGCCTGCACACTTAGGTGTGCCTATTTTAATCATCTACCATGTGAGTTGCTAAATGTTGAACCTTCATTAAATGTAACCATATTGCTACACTTAGAGGCTCCTCTCATCTCTCTTTATATTCTGTAGCTCTGCTAGATTTTGCTTCTAATCCCCATATTGTGGATGGACATTTTATGGTTACACAACCTATCACATTGCTATAATCTTTGTATATAGATTATAAACTGAAGGTCTTGTGGAACGAATCATCTGAGTTTCTATTATTTCTTATGGGGAAATTCGCTTTGATATAAGAGTGCTTTGGATTACAAGCAAGTTTCCAGAATTAATTATGCTCGCAATCCAAGGTTTTACTGTATTACTAGGACCACATTCTTCTTTTTCCTAACCTACTTATGAAGATTTTATTTTTAGGATGATATGCACACTTTAAAGTGGTAATACATCCAAAAGCAAATATGTATTGCAGCTTACCAATTCTTAGATGCAATGGCTGCATTTGTTTTCTTTTTTAGGCTTATTTCTATTTTCATCTGGTGTTCCAGGCAGTAAGACAGTACGTTTTTCAGAAGAATAACCACTCTTTCTATCAGATACAGGGATTAGACAAACTATTCAAAACTGGCAAGGGAACGTGCATTGGTTCATTTTATTTATGTAAAACCTTCCTGAAAGGAAAACAAACTGTTTTATTGTAAATGCTTATAAAATGTTAACTGGTGTTTTGTCTTCAATTTGTTAGTGTATTTAAATCCATTAGTGCATATAATACTCCCTCCTCTCAGACTGACAATGCTACTGTCCAAATGTTCCCCCTGTGCTCCTTCATCTAGAGTGGGGGGGGGGGCAATTTAATGCAGGATGTGTTACTGGCCAGATCACCATGTGAAATCAGAGGAAAAGGCCTAAAGATGAAAACTAATGCAGCCACCACATCTAATGATTAGTAAGCTACAATATATTTTTGGTTTTGGGTTTAATATTGCTTTAGAATTTTCAAGTTATGATGCTGGCGTACCACAGTTTTATTTTCAGTCTTGTACAAATAGGCCAGATATAACTTCTACTTTATTTAAAAAGGTCATGCAATATTTGATTGTTCTGAATTATTTAGCAATTTAATATATGTCTGAATCTTCAAAATAATTTGCTGGGCTGTAATAACGGTTATCGATTGTTTATTCTCCATCTGTGGAAAAAAAAAGTAAAAAAAGACAGTGAAGAATGATCCTAACTTGGATTGTAATTAAAATCACCCATGCCACTGTATATTATCTGATCTGATGACTATAAACTGCAATCTGATGGATTGCTGAAGATAAGATTATTATTATTATTATCCATCTATGTTCTTACCACTATTAAAATAAGACTTCTAATTTTAAGTGTTACCAAACCAAGAACCCTGCATTCACCATATCTGGTCTCCTACAGTACACAGAACATGGAAATGAAATATAAATGACTTAATACCGCTTCTCATCAGCAGTTATAGCAGTCTTGTGACTTTTATCAGTGTCTGACTAAGCACTGGCTAAAGCTTGTAGGAGGAGTTTTTATACACCTCTGACTGTTATAGGAGGCTGCATGACCCCTGACCCTGTTTGGACAGTGCTGATTTGCCCTGTGCTGATCACATGCACACTCCCAAAAAAAAAAAAAACCTCTAGCAATACAAACCAAACTGGGCATGTGCAGAGTGCCCCCAAGACTTTGTACTATCAGGTGATGGATTGGGGACTGTGGAAGATGGGGAGGATCAGAGAAGACAGGATCAAACCGCATTTTTACACAATGCAAGGGACTAACCCCTTAGGTTTCTTAGTGAGTATAACGAGCATGCTTTACTACCTATACAGACTGATTGATTTTAGTGTTGTGGGTTTAGTAATACTTTAGGATTAATAATAAGCAAACTAGGTAATTCTGGCATTCCTTCAATGGATGTTCATGCGTTGTGTACACCTGCATTCTCAGGAGCTCGTGCGCACGCAGGCGGGCTATACTTGTCCCATGCTGTAAGTCTTGCAGTACATCCTGCTAGTTGTAATCCTGGGCTGCGTCTGTACTGTGAGCTGAACACTGGTATGTGAGGAGGGGGAGATGGCGGCGGTGGGGGCACACAGATGTACAGCATTGATTACCTACAATCCTACAGCTGTATCCTCTAAGGCTTCTTTCAACCAAGAAGAGGGCTCAACCCTCAAAACGCCTCGAGAGCTTCCCACACCACTGGCTGAGTACTGCAGATGGGGAGGTTGTCTCCTCTACATCCTTTTACATGCCCCTGCTTGTCATGCGTTTGTAAGTAGATTACTTTTTATGTTTCAAAATAAAATTGTTATGTTGGTAATGCACTAGGTCGGTGCGCCTCTCTTTTGTTGTTGTTTTTAGTGTCTATAAAGACGCCCACAGTCCTGTGAAGGCAGCAAGACTTTTTGGCACCACACACATTAGTTGGGAAAACGGAAGCAACACACCTTCAGCACCACAACTGAGCGCTGGAGATTTATTTTTTGTTTTCCTTCAATAGATGGCTAAATATATTCTGGATATTAAATATATGATGATCGAAATTCTTTAGGGTATATATTTATGTACCTTACTGAAATATTAAAAAATTTGTCAGTGCTGGAAGTCAGGTGTGTGCGGCATGTGCCCAGGGCAGGGGATGGGAGTGTATAGAGGAACCGGCCAGCGCTGACTTCCTATGGGGGGTGTTTGATTTGGTGGGTGTCCACATTACTGCCCATGTGATATGGAGATTCTATTGGTAGAGGCAACTTCCAGCAGCAAGGTCCTCTCTCATAGGCTCCAGAGACAGGAGAACTCAGTGGCGGACGGTGCGTTCGGGGCGCCGCCCCCCTGTCAATGTGTGCGGCCCCCTAATCTGCATGCAGGGGCACCGGACGCATGGAGCTCAATGGGTTTTTTTGTTTTGTTTTTTCCATCACCTGATTAGAGCCAGAGGCTCTAATAGGGCGATGCAAATGGTGGACCCGGGACGCAGAGCAGTGCGTCCCGAGCCCACCCATTGTGTGACAATAGCGAATGAAAATTGCTGGTCACTACATTCTAAGGGGACGTGTGCTGGTCACTACATTCTAAGGGGACGTGTGCTGGTCACTACATTCTAAGGGGACATGTGTGCTGGTCACTACATTCTAAGGGGACATGTGTGCTGGTCACTACATTCTAAGGGGACATGTGTGCTGGTCACTACATTCTAAGGGGACATGTGTGCTGGTCACTACATTCTAAGGGGACATGTGTGCTGGTCACTGCATTCTAAGGGATCATGTACGCTGCTCACTGCATTCTAAGGGGGCATGTACGCTGGTCACTGCATTCTAAGGGGGCATGTACGCTGGTCACTGCATTCTAAGGGGGCATGTATGCTTGTCACTGCATTCTAAGGGGGCATGTACGCTGGTCACTGCATTCTAAGGGGACATGTATGCTGGTCACTACATTATAAGGGGGCATGTACGTTGGTCACTGCATTCTAAGGGGGCATGTACGCTGGTCACTGCATTCTAAGGGGGCATGTACGCTGGTCACTGCATTCTAAGGGGGCATGTACGCTGGTCACTACATTGAAAGGGGGCATGTATGCTGGTCACTGCATTGAAAGGGGCATGTACGCTGGTCACTGCATTGAAAGGGGGCATGTACGCTGGTCACTGCATTGAAAGGGGCATGTACGCTGGTCACTGCATTGAAAGGGGCATGTATGCTAGTGGTCACTGCATTGAAAGGGGGCACGGTGGTCTCTCTGCATTGAAAGGGGGCACACTATACCTTAATTACTGAAGGCCCCTTTCACACTTTTGCGACCTCAAAGTCACGCAATTTTTTACAGCGTTTTTTGCCTCAAAGCAATGCCTATTACATTTTTCTGTTTGCGCCCCCCCAAATTTTGAGCACCAGCCGCCACTGACTCAGATGGTTGCATGTGGACTGTTAGTGAGCAGCAATGTTTCAAATTTTGTCAAAGATTCACAGTGCGATTGATTTATTACAGTTTGGGTGACGGTGAATGCTGGTAAAATAGCAGTGGAGTTGAACTTTATTTAAAGGAGCACTATATTACAAGCCCACAGATCTAAATGGAATTTTTTTGAGGACTTTCTTTTCCATTTTGCATATATATATAAAGTTATAATTCACCACAGTATCTTTTTTTTTATAGCCATAGTGCAACACTGTTTTATACATAATGTATATTCATATATACCACGTCATTTGCAGTTTTTACAAAAGTAAATCCAACCCAAGCCATTATAATGCTAGATCAGAAATTAAATAGAATTAATCAAGCTGAAAGGAAGCTCACCACGCACGTTGTACTCTTTAGATATCACATAGTTTTGGTAAATCAAAAGTTGACTGTAGAAAGATTGTATGGTCAGCCTGTTTAATGCTGCGGTGAATGACGTTTCATCGTAGACCAGATCTGTGGTACGTTTCACACACTTTTGGGGATAATGTAGCACACAGAGTTCAGACAGCGCTGTGTTTTGGAAGTCCTCACATCAACTATAAAAGGAAAATAAATTACATATTGTTTTATGTTTGTGTGTTAGTCAGGGTTACCACCTTTCTTCAAGCCAAACCCGAACGCTGTAGACTCTAGTGTAAAGGGGAAACTCTGAAGTAAGGGGGTTTCTGTTTACCAAAGCCCCACTTACATCAGAGTCAGGGCCGGCGCTACCTATAGGCAAGGTAGGCACCTGCCTAGAGCACACAAAGTCAGGAGCGCCACGTTGGTGTGCTGCTGGCGTGTTAAGCAAGCGCAACGGCGCTGTTTGCCTTCCAGGGGAGGGGTCTGGGGAGGCCCATTGGTAGGACTTACCTCAGTCGTGTCCACTTTCCTCGATCCAGGGTCGAGCTGGGGAGGTCGGCGGTTGTCGGACAAAAGAAGAAGCTCTGCTGTAGACACTGAGCACCGAGTGAGAGCAGCCAGCCAAGCCGGGGGCATAACGGGAAGTGTAGTCCGGGGACCGACTTGCCCACCACTTTACCCAATAGAGGAGCAGGGGGGGCTGGACTGCAAGTTCCAGCGTGCACTGCGGCTTTTTTTCCATGTGACAGCACTGAAGAAATGACACTTTGCTACAATGTAAAGTAGTGAGTGTACAGCTTGTAGAACAGTGTAAATTTGCTGTCCCCTCAAAATAACTCAACACACAGCCATTAATGTCTAAACCGCTGGCAACAAAAGTGAGTACACCCCTAAGGGAAATGTCCAAATTAGGCCCAAAGTGTCAATATTTTTTGCGGCCACCATTATTTTCCAGCACTGCCTTAACCCTCTTAGTCATGGAGTTCACAAGTTGCCACTGGAGTCCTCTTCCACTCCTCCATGATGACATCACGGAGCTGGTGGATGTTAGAGACCTTGTGCTCCTCCACCTTCCGTTTGAGGATGCCCCACAGATGCTTAATAGGGTTTAGGTCTGGAGACATGCTTGGCCAATCCATCACCTTTACCCTCAGCTTCTTTAGCAAGGCAGTGGTTGTCTTGGAGGTGTGTTTGGGGTCATTATAATGTTGGAATATTGCCCTACATCCCAGTCTCCGAAGGGAGGGGATCATGCTCTGCTTCAGTATGTCACAGTACATGTTGGCATTCATGGTTCCCTCAATGAACTGTAGCTTCCCAGTGTCGGCAGCACTCATGCAGCCCCGGACAATGACACTCCCACAACCATGCTTGACTGTAGGCAAGACACACTTATCTTTGTTTTCCTCACCTGGTTGCCAGCACAGCACACGCTTGACACCATCTGAACCAAATAAGTTTATCTTCGTCTCATCAGAAGGATGAGGAAGGAAGCTGGCAGCACTGCGGGGGGAGGCTTGGCAGTAGAGGGAATCTGCACTGTATAGGGTGATTGGGGTGTGGCCAGGCACATCCGCCACACCCTGTGCACATGCCTATGTTTGCTGGGGAGCCACAATCTGGTGAGCATAATATGTCTGTGCGCGTGTGTATATCAATATATACACATATATGTACACACACATAGTATTTGCCAACAAATAAAGGATAGATTTAGCTGGAACTAGGAAGCTGTACTGGATCAGGTTTAATATCTGTTTGCACTCCATAAGCATGGCAGGTTTTCCCTGACTAAGGCTTCATGTGTAAGAAAATCGATCAGTCAAGTAGGATTTTTGCAGAAGGTCACTACTGTATAATGATCATTTGGTACTCAGAGCATGACTATCTAATGTTTTCTGCCTAATTACAGTATTTATTTGTTTTACCCATTATTAATTCTCACTTTCACTTAGAATAACACTTTGCTCTACATTTTACCATTCCTTGATGGTATTTTTCCCATATATTCAGTATTTACACATTATATTGTGGCTATTTCTGTAAACAGAACAACTAATTGCCTCATTCTCTTTAAGCGTTTCATGCTGCTAGTTTTATTTTAGTTTGCGTTCTCTAATCCAACCTGGGACAGCGCCAGCCCAAACAGCACTGCCCTGAGTTTATTACATGTGTTGGTCCCCTCCTATGTTTGCCCATATCAGGTGACTTTCTCTCTAAACAGGAAGTGGCTAAAACCAAGTCCTGGAGTGGATTAGATCCCATAGGAAATGTTTACTAATGTGACGCTGAATGTGATGAGATGTGCAGCCCAACACAAGTATAGCAGTCAGTCTCTCTATGCCTAGTGATGGTAAATGGCAGCAAGAGATTTATTTTTTTATTGCAAAGCGTTTTTTTGAAAACTGTATTATTATAGGATTGCTGTCAAATGACTGTGACTACCACCTAAGAGAAGATGGGGTAGATTCCAAGGCTCTTGGTAATACCCTAATGATCAGTGCAAGTGACCACACACCCTTATGTTACCTCCAGCACATGCTCCTTTGGGCATGTATTCTATCAAGGCTACACATGCATGGGTGGTCAACAATGATGTAGGCATACACCATTAATTAGTATCTAGAGCAAAGTCCTTTAGTCATTAACGGTTGAAAGATAAATCAATTTTCAAAGGGGGACTTTTTTTTTATTTAAGCTTTGTAGAGTCACAAAATAATAAACCGCCATTTGCAACCATGACACTGGTTTTAAACCGTAACCATTTAGCCATTTACAACTTTGCGCCTGCTAAATTACTAACCTCATCACCCACGCGGTCCACTTCATTCATCCAAAGACCTTTACCTCTTTAGCTTTCTTGTCCCCTCCTGCCATGCTCGTGTTCAGGACTTCTCTGGAGGCTCTCCCATCCTCTGGAACTCCCTACCCCAACCTGTACGGCTATCTCCTACTTTGCCTTTAGACGATCCCTAAAAACCTGTGTCTTCAGGGAAGTTTATCCTAACTCTAGCTAGCAACTAAAGTTTATATTTTTATCGATACAATTTTTTTTTTTTTTAGTTTTCGTTGATACCAATACCTACTGCAACTGTTTTGTTTACATTTCAGCTGTCCGCAATTGTACAAAGCATTGAAAAGTTATTTACAAATTAAATACATTTTTTTTTTTTTTTTTTTATATTTTGTGCTTTTTTTAATGTGAAATGTGTAAAAAAAAAAAAAAAATAATAATGAACTAACGAAGCAAACAAATAAAAATGTAATTATTAATAGTTTCTAAAATAGAAGTGAAAAAAAAATCAGCAGGAAAATAATAATTAACCACTTTACGACTGCTCACAGTAATATTACTGCGGCAGAGTGGCTCGTTATCGTCTGACGACGTAGTACTACGTCGTCAGACACTCCCCCTTCTGGGCGGCGCTTGCGCGCCGCCGGTGGCTCGCTCCCGCTGTTTTCATTCACAGCGGGAGTCGGGCCAGGGGAGGAGCAGCGGCGATCGCCGCTGCTCTTACCCGATCGTCGGGGATCGAGTCTGGAGATCCGCCCGCTGTGTGTAAACACAGCGGGCGGATCTCCATAGTGACAGGGAGTGACAGATCGGACTGTTCAGCATAGCTGGACATCCGATCTGTCCATGACTCACTCAGTCACCTCCCCCCCCCCCCCACACGTCAGTAAGCACCAGGCATACATTAACCCCTCCCTCTCCAATAAAATTAACCCCTTCCCTGCCAGTGTCATTTTTACAGTAACAGTGCATATATATAGCACTGATTACTGCAGTAATGTCACTGGTACCCCCAAAAGTGTCAAAAATGTCAGTCAAGGGTCCGATCTGTCCGCCGCAATGTCGCAGTCCCGCAAAAAAAATAGCAGATCGCCGCCATTACGCGTTAAAAAAAAACACCAAAAATGACAGAAATCTTTCCCCTTGTTAGTAAACGCAATAACTTTTGCGCAAACCAATCAAAATACGCTTATTGCGATTTTTTTTACCAAACATAGGTAGCAGAAAACAAATTGGCCAAAAATTTTTAAAAAAAATTGTTTTTTACATCTTTTTTGGGGGGAATTTCATATAAATATATTGTTATTTTTTCAAAATAAACGCTCTTTTTTTGTTTATAGCGCAAAAAGTAAAAATCGCACAGGTGATCAAATACCACCAAAAGAAAGCTCTGTTTGTGGGAAAAAAAGGACGTAAATTTCGTTTGGGTACGGCGTCGCACGACCGCGCAATTGTCAGTTGAAGTCGCACAGCGCCGAATCGCAAAAAGTGGCCTGGACGGAAGACAGCAAAATCCTCCGGTGGTAAAGTGGTTAAGTGGAGAAGGAGAATAAGGAGTTAATAAAGGATGATTAGAGTAAATTGACCAGCCGCCGCAGATGTACTGCGGCAGGCTGGCTCCTACAGGCAAATCGCCGTACATGTACGGCGCTCGCTCTGGGGAGTCTAGCGGGCGAGCGCACGCCGGCGGCGGCGCACTCCCGCCCCCGCTCGTCAGCCGGGAAGCCAGTGTGTGTGTCAGGCGGCTCCGATTGCCGCCTGACATTCGCGATCTCTCCCTGCTAAGAGAAAAGGACGGTCACCTGTTGTAAACCTAGCCGTCCGTCCTTCTCCCTGGGATGATCACAGAGACCATGTGATCCTGCTATATAGGATTGCATGTCTCTCTGGTCATCTGACAAGCCACGCCCCCCACAGTTAGAATCACTCCCCTAGGCTTACATTTAACCCCTTGATCACCAACAGTATTAACCCCTTCTTTGCCATGGCATTATTACAGTAACAGTGCATATTTTTAGCACTGATTACTGTAGTAATATCACTGGTACCCTCAAAAGTGTCAAAAATGTCAGTTAGGGGTCCGATCTGTCCGCCGCAATGTCACAGTCCCGCAAAAAATCGCAGATCGCTGCCATTACTAGTAAAAAAAAAATGACCTAAATCTTTCCTGTAGTTAGTAGACGCAATAACTTTTGCGCAAACCAATCAAAATACGCTTATTGCGATTTTTTTTTTTTTTTTTTTTTTTTTTTTTTTTTTACCAACAATATGTAGCAGAAAACAAATTGGCCTAAAATGTTAAATTTTGATTTTTACATTTTTTTTGAGAATGTCATATAAAATAATGTGAATTTTTTTTTTTTTTTTTCAAAATTGTCGCTATTTTTTTGTTTATAGCGCAAAAAATAAAAATCGCACAGGTGATCAAATACCACCAAAGAGAGCTCTATTTGTGGGAAAAAAAGAATATAAATTTTGTTTTGGTACAGCATCGCACGACCACGCAATTGCCCATTAACATAACGCAGTGCCGAATCGCAAAATAGGGCCTGGTCAGGAAGGGGGTAAAATCTTCTGGGGCTAAAGTGGTTAATAAAAAGAAAATACTTTTTTTCTTTTTTTTACTTGACATGGTTGCTTTAATCTGACTTCATCTGCAGATCTTAGTTCATCCCTTTGATCTGTATATGTATAAACAGAAAGATACAAAAAGAAGTCATGATTCTTTTTATCTTTCTGGTTCAGAGCCGGTTCACACAGGTGCGACCCGACTTTGCCGGGCGACCTGTGAAGTCGCGGTGCGCAGCTCGCACCGCGACCTCGGAACGGCATGCACGGACTTCATATCATTGAAGTCAATGCAGGTCGCTCCAGGTCGCCCCAAAGTAGCTCAGGACCCTTTTTCTAAGTCGGAGCGACTTGTGTCGCTCCTATTAGAACGGGTCCTGTGCTAATCTATCGCAGGCGACCCGCGGCGACTTGTCAGGCGACCAGGTCGCCTGACAAGTCGTCCCAGTGTGAACCGGCTCTCAGCGGCTGAGCAATGTCGTTGATAAACATTGCCTGGCTGCTTTTTTTTTTTTAGACAGCTCCAATTGCTGGGACTTCATTTACACTTCAGCTGTCAACAGGAGAACCCCACTGACAGCTTAATGAGTCATCAGTTGTTAAGGATGCGTCGGCCCCGCTCCTTAACAACTGATAATTGGCTGCTTTTTTCTTTTGTTTTTACAGTTCAGCTGTCAGTGGGGGAATCCCGTTGACATCTGAAGGAACCAAGCTTGAAAGTATTGGTTTCAGGTATTGGAGAATTTGCACAAATACTGATAATTGCGCAAATGCTTGGTATCAGCGCAACCCTAGTTACTACTATTTGTATCACTTCTTCTTCCCTTTGGATTGTTAGCTTTTTTGAGCAGGACCCCCCTATCCTGTTGTCTTGAAATGTATTGTAGCCATACTCCCTTTATTTTGTCTCCCTTTATTTTGTAAAGTGCTGCCCTATTTTTTAGTCCAGCTTTTTCAACAAATTCACTGTTCCTTTGAATCGGTCAAAATTCTAACCGTGTATAACAGGCTTGAAATTTTTTGAGGCATGAGGTCTCTGTAAAAAGCCTTGATTTGACTTAAAGTAGAACTATAGGCATTTTTATTTTTTCATTTTGGATAGAGTAAGAGAGGGTTATAACCCCTGTTAGATTTTTTTTTTTTGCTATCTGTGTCCCATGGCAGATATGTCAATTCACTTTCTGTCCCAAAGCCAAACAGGAAGTGAGGGGAAATCCCTAAAAATAATGGGAATTTCTTTGGGACCCCCAGGCTACCAGAACTAGTGTCCCCATTGGAAGATGTCTATATGTGTCTTTCTGGCAAGTGCTTGGGTAGGTGAACACGTGGGACATATCTAAACCCAAAACCAAAATGTAATATATTGCAGCTTATCAACCCTAAAATAGGGCACCTGCATTTAGATTTTTTTTTTTCTTCTTTTGTTTACCTAGAAATGCTGCAAACATACTTCCTGTCAGTTTGTATCTGCACTTTCTAGTATCTATGGAAAAAGCCAAGGTTGTCACACGGGCTGGACTTCAAACCTGTCTGCCTTTGTTAATCTCTGTGACATGGTGGATTAATGGGAATAGTGTTTTACAAAAGAGAGATATCATTGTGCTAACTTTTCAACTCACAGGAAGTGACAAGGACATTGCATTTCTGGCAAGATCAACACATATTTTCTATACTTGCTAAAAAATGTTCTTATCCTAAAAAAGGGGAACTAATGCATATATTATGTTTTATAATGTTAAGCTTAGATATGCTTTAACGAGCAGTACATGTGTATCAAATCCAATGATTAACAGCTTGCCTTTCAATAGACATAGGGATTTGCCAGTTTGGAGAAGGCAAACCAGAAATAGTGAAATTCAATTTAATATAAATGGAAGTGGAATATTATAAATAGTAGTTTGATTGTTGGGTTGTATGTCTGAAATTGCATAGGGGTTATGTTTTGTGGCAAATGCAGACATTACATGGAAGTAGTCTTTGTAATTGAAAAATAATGATAGTGCATGAATGTGAGTCCGATCTATCTCTTATAAATAAATATTTCAGACTTTTTATTAGGCGTTTAACTGAACTCTAAAAGCTGTGTCTCAAAAAAAGGCAGGCGGGAGGCATAGAACTAATCACCAATGTTACTTGTGGTCCCCCTGCAGTTTATATTTCCCCATTACTGACCTATAATGCCTCGTTCTACACTATTGCTGTGCGAAGGCGGCCATCTTGGTAGTCGTATGGGGTTCTCTTCCTCGTGTCAAAGTCTCCCGCAAGAAGAACAATGAGCAGTACTGAAGTAACATTATTAAATCTTACTGTAAATCTCCTGAGACTAGCAGTCAGGGGAAGCAATGCCTAAAGCTGGATACACACTATTCAATTTTCTTTAGATTTTTTCCTTTAAATTTACCAAAACCATATAATATGAGGTCAGACCTAAACACTTTCAATTTGTATGCAATCAGGCAGGCCCTTGTACTACATAGTTGAAGGTAAAGCCCCGTACACACGTACCGAATGTCGGCCGAACGATCGGCCGTCTTTTGTCCGGTGCTGTCCTGTCGGCTGAAAAGTGCTAAAGACTGCACACAAATTTTGTCGGCCAACAACAGCCGACTGCAGAAGTGATGTCATGTGATGGTTAACTTTCCGTGTGTTTTTTCCTTTCTGAGCATGCCCAGTCTTGCTAATCTGCTGTTTGTCGGCCGAATTCTGTACTGACTGGCGAACAATCGGCCGTTCTGGTGACGGCCAACAAATATTTTAAAGTCTGCACGACAGATTCTGTTCGGCCGAAAATGCGCTGTCGGAAGCATCATACTAACAAGCCTACAATCGGCCGATCGGTCGGCGGCTGAATATTTACGGCCGACAATCGGTAAGTGTGTACGGGGCTTTAATCTAAAGGAAATCTACCAACAAAAGTTGTATAGTGTGTATCCAGCTTTAGATCTTATTTTACAGATATGCTGTAGAGACGGGAGTGCCTAGAAACATTTGCATACAAGGAAGTGCACTGCTATTTCCAGGAAGAATTCCAGATAAAAGGTACATTTTTCAGGGTACTACTTAGGCGCAATTAACTTTTCTACATTTTCTCTATAACCTAGGAAATCTTCAATTTTTTTTTTTTTTAATTCAGTTCAATTTTCAAGAAATAATTGTGCAGCTGTGTTTGTGTGTTTTTAGTAGTTAGTGCCATTTGTCTGTCAGTATGTCACTTTTAAAATAACAAACATAAACACATTTAAATATTACAAAACCTTTAAATATATATCATAGGTAAAAAGGCGCTGGTAATCTTAATATATCACGTGTTATAAAAATTAATAGGTGATTTAAAGTGTAATATATGTGATTAAAAATTGCTACAAATATATATATATGATCTACTATTGGTGCAATTAGCAAAGAAAAGTGCATACCAGTGCAATTTCAATTCAGAAGTGTTTGTGCTTCTCAAAGTAAATTAATCCACAAAGGTGTGGATCAGTGAACCAATAAATAGATATATAAAGAATTCCATACAAAAATCACATAAGAATATATAAAAAAATAAATATATAAATGTGCTCCAAGTAGTGTTTAAAAGTCCAAGCAATAGCATGCAATCAAAATTGTGCTTGGTGAATTCTTATTAATCCATTCACAGTGCTCCAGGTGCTGGGATGTGACAACCGTGGCCTCTTACCAGCTAGCAGCAGGTCACAAGGACCCCCAACGCCTGTGATCCCTTTATTGGGTGGATCAGACCTCTCCTCGATTGCTTGGATCTCTGGCTCCTATATTACTCGAGTTGGACCATGTAGTCCCCCCATACACATAAAGATATAGAAGAACAAATAGCCTCCAATAGTGAAATACTGTTTTATTCTCCAAAAAACATACACTATAAGGTGACAATTAGCCTCTTACTATTTGTTGTGCCCTCCTGGCACTGGGCAATTCGGCAGTACAAAATCGTTTTTTTGGGTCTTAGGAAGATATTCTCCGGGGATCTGCAGCACCCTGTATCTCCTTTCCCCCTTTCTTTGTATTGCGGCGGTGGATGTGTATCCCAGCCTCTGTTCCGAATGCCTCTGTGTGTTACTTCGGGTTAGCATTGACCACAATGCATTTCGCAGGTACTCTGAGGGGCGCTATTGCGCTAGGGGGAGAATCCTCCAGCACCCCACTGACGGTTGAATCATTGTCAGCTATTATGGAAACTTTTGTGTCCCGGATGGAAGTGGCTTGTCAGGGACAGGGCGCAAGAAAGCGACCCCCGCCTAACCCCTTATTATCTGAAACTTCGGATTCAGAATCTGAGCCTATTTCTGCAGTTGCAGGTACTTCATCTGGGATTGGTGTCTCGGGTACTGTCTCTTCAGACAGTGAGGAGGATGTTTCGGCATCAGCCATAGCCCGAGAGGAAGCGTTGGTAAACGCACTCATTGTATCAGTTCAAGAAACCTTAAGATTACAGGGTATTCCGTCGGAAATAGCTGAAACTGAAATCCCTTTTGGGACTAAAAAACGCATCAAAGTGGCGAAGGTTTTTCCATTGCCCAAATGTTTTGGCAATCCAATCAAAGAAGAATGGAGTCTGCCAAAACGCACCTCTGCTATTTCTAAACACATTAACAGGCGTTATCCGTTTGAGGAAACCCTCATTAAGAAATGGACAGAACCACCTGTGGTGGATTCACCAATTGCTAGATTGAATAAAGCCATGGTTATTCCTTTAGAAGACGCTCCGTCTTTTAAAGATCCAGTGGATCGCAAGATAGAAGCTATGTCTCGCACCATGTTTTCCTTGATTGGATCAGCTTTCAGACCAATAATTGCTATTGGTCTGGTTTCGCAGACTGTAACTGAATGGACCAAGTGGTTACGCCGGGACTTAGAAGAGGTCCCTCAGGCGGTATCAGATTTGTTGGAACAAATGATACAGGGGTTACAGTTTGTGTGTGATGCGGCGTTAGACGCCACTCCATTATTGGCGCGAGCATCAGTTTCAGCAGTGGTTCTCAGGCATACACTGTGGCTAAAAGGTTGGTTAGCCGACCAAGGTTCCAAAAAAAGCATTGGCTAATATCCCCTTTTTAGGAGAGCGTCTATTTGGAGCCAACTTAGATGAGATCATTAAGGATCTCACGGGTGGAAAGAGCACCTTTTTACCGCAAAATGTTAAGGGTAAAGGAACTCGTCAAAGACGAGGGCCTTCTTTCTCTGCTCACAAAAAGTTTTTTCGTCCCGCGGGTGAAAAAATTAAGTCCTCCAAAGCTCCTTCAGGAGGCTTCAGGGGACGTTGGTCGGGCAAGCAAAAGCCCGCCCCCTCCAGACCTGAAGATAAATCGTCCAAAGCCTGAAGGTGCGCCCCCACCCATAATTGGGGTGGGGGGACGTCTTCGCCGGTTCCCGGATCCATGGCTTTCCAGAATCCCGGACAAGTGGGTTTGCGAAGTCATAAGGTCAGGGTACAAGATCGAGTTTCGATCTCTCCCACCGGCGCGATTCTTCCCTTCCAATATCCGACTATCCCCGGATCGTTTAGAAGATCTGCGGAGAGCAGTCACGGATTTACTACAACAAGGAGTGGTAGTCCACGTTCCTTGGACAGAACGGTTTCAAGGGTTTTATTCAAACCTATTTACAATACCCAGGAAAGAGGGCAAAGTGCGTCCAATTCTGGACTTAAGGGCACTCAATTCTTTTGTCAACATAAGAAGATTCAGAATGGAGTCCATTCGCACAGTAGCAGCCTTCCTGCATCCAGGGGATGTCCTAGCGTCCATAGACATCAAGGACGCATATCTTCACATTCCCATTTTCGCAGGACATCAGCGGTTTCTACGCTTTTCCATAGAAGAGAGCCACTATCAGTTTGTGGCGTTACCTTTCGGTCTCGCCACGGCTCCGCGGGTCTTCACGAAGGTGTTGGCCCCAATGTTGGCACTACTGCGCCAAAGAGGCATATCGATTCTTGGTTACCTAGACGATCTTCTGCTTCATGCAGAGTCTCCTCAGACCTTGCTACAAAACATAGAAATTATTATGATTTCTTTACAGGAATTCGGGGTGGCTGGTGAACCAGCAAAAGTCATTTCTGGTTCCCACCCAGAGGCTCGAATATCTGGGTCTAATTCTAGACACAGTCAGGACAAGAGTTTTCCTTCCGGTAGGGAAACTCCGAAAGATTCAATCAGCAGTCCAGTTGTTACTGTCCAACAGCTGGTCTTCCCTTCGGACTTGCATGAGGGTTCTGGGGTTGGCTTCCTTCGAAGCAGTCCCATTTGCCCAGTCCCATACCCGAATTCTTCAGCAAGAGATTCTTCTCAGATGGAATCGGAATCCCTGGACAATCAGATCCGATTGAGCAAACAGACCAGAGAGTCTCTGGTCTGGTGGCTTCGGTCTCCGATGCTCAGCCAGGGAAAGTCATTTCTGCCAATATATTGGACGATAGTGACCACGGATGCCAGTCTATCCGGATGGGGAGGAATTCTCGGTCAGTTATCTGTCCAGGGACTTTGGTCCCCGGAAGAATCCAGGTTACCGATAAATGTATTGGAACTGAGAGCGATCAGACTTTGTCTGATTCACTGGACCGAGCAGCTCCAGGGCAGCCCGGTTCGGATCCAGTCGGACAATGCCACGGCCGTGGCTTATGTCAATCACCAGGGGGGCACCAAGAGTGTCCGAGCGGCCAAAGAAGTGGCTTGCATTCTTCGCTGGGCGGAACGATTTGTTCCAGCGATCTCTGCGGTGTTCATTCCGGGGGTGGAAAATTGGCAGGCAGATTATCTCAGCCGTCAGACTCTGGATCAGGGGGAATGGTCTCTCCATCCAGACGTTTTCCACCAGTTGTGCCTACGGTGGGGCACCCCGGATGTGGATCTGTTGGCATCTCGATTCAACAGGAAAGTACAGAGATTCGTGGCTCGCTCCCGCGATCCTCTAGCAGAGACCGCAGACGCACTGATCGCCCCGTGGGGGCAATACCAGCTAATGTATGCCTTCCCTCCTCTCGCGTTACTGCCAAGACTTCTTCGCAGGGTAGAGGAGGAAGGAATTCCAGTAATTCTGGTAGCTCCGGACTGGCCTCGTCGAGCTTGGTACGCCGACGTGGTCAGACTGGTGGCGGACGTCCCGTGGAGACTTCCTCTCAGGGAGGACCTACTGTCTCAGGGACCGATCTTCCATCCTGCTTTACGATCGCTGGCTTTAACGGCCTGGCTATTGAGACCCAGGTGCTGAAGGACAAAGGTTTGTCAGCTTCAGTTATTCCTACTCTAGTTGAAGCAAGGAAAGCGACTTCCAGAAAGATTTATCATCGTACATGGAAGTCCTACATTGCATGGTGTGAACCTCTGGGGTTCCGTCCACGGTCTTATTCGATTAGTCGAATATTAGCTTTTCTGCAACAAGGGGTTGAGCAGAAACTGGCCTTGAGTACTATCAAAGGTCAGGTCTCAGCATTAGCTATCTTCTTTCAGAAGCCTTTGGCTACTCATTCCTTGGTGCGGAATTTCATCCAGGGGGTGCGACATCTGGCTCCGCCAGTGCGCGCGCCGTTACCACCCTGGGATCTTAATTTAGTGTTGTCGGTTCTTCAGAAACCTCCCTTTGAAGATATTAGGGAGATTCCTCTACCTACGTTGTCCCAGAAGGTGGCCTTCTTGGTGGCTATTACTTCTGCACGCAGGGTGTCAGAACTGGCCGCATTATCTTGTCGTTCACCATATCTGGTGGTTCATAGAGATAAGGTGGTTCTTCGTCCGAATCCATCCTTCCTACCAAAAGTGGTTTCAGAATTTCATCTAAATGAAGAAATTGTATTACCTTCCCTGTGTCCTAAGCCCAGTCATCCTCGGGAGTTTGCTTTACACTCCTTGGATGTGGTCCGGGCGATCAGGGTATACTTAAAAACGACAGACTCGTTTCGCAAGACGGATTCACTTTTTGTGATCCCGGATGGACCCAAAAAGGGGTTGCCTGCATCTGCCGCGACCATTTCCAAATGGATCAGACAGACGGTGGTACAGGCTTATTCTATTAAGGGTCGGGAGCCCCCGTTCCCTGTTAAGGCGCACTCCACTCGGGCACTTAGTGCGTCATGGGCCTTTCGCCATCAGGCGTCAGTGGTCCAGGTGTGCAAGGCGGCTACCTGGTCGTCGGTGCATACCTTTACAAAACATTATAAAGTTGATGTAATGGCATCATCTAAAGCCGTGTTTGGCCGCAAGGTTTTGCAGGCCGCCATTTGAGGAGACCAGTGGTCTGCCTCGAGGGTTTTTTCCGTTGGAAATTTTTCTTTTGAGTCTCATTCTTTGTTTATAATGAGCCTTTAAAACTTCTAGTTTGGCACCGGTTGGGCCTTCTAGATTGGATTTTGATTTTTGTCAATCCCACCCCTCATTTGTGGCACTGCTTCTGGATGTCCCAGCTCTTGAGAATCAAGAAGACTACGTCTGTCAATGAGCGATAGAGAAAAATGGATTTTTGTAAGATCTTACCGTAAAATCCTTTTCTCTTAAGCTCATTGACAGACGTAGTACCCGCCCCTCTATCATTGAGTTGGGTTGGGTTAAATTCTCTGTTACTGCTTTAGAACAGAACTGATTCCCTGTAGCAGAGAGAGGGAGGATATACCCTCAGGGACTGCCCCTAAGGTGGAGCCAGAACGTTTTGTCTTTCTGCCTAGTCCTACTCCTGCGGAGACAACATAACCCAGCTCTTGAGAATCAAGAAGACTACGTCTGTCAATGAGCTTAAGAGAAAAGGATTTTACGGTAAGATCTTACAAAAATCCATTTTTTTAGAATGCATTTTCTAACGTTGTTTTATTCATTTACATTTGGTTTGTTCACTTTTACCCTGCACAAGTTTCAGTTCAGTGTGACAGTAAATGGTTCTATTTTTATATTATTATTATTATTGTTATTTACAGATTCAGAAAATGGAAAAGACAATATCAGCAAAGAGGAGATATGGAATGTGGCTGCATGTGCAGAGCCTGTTGCTCAAGGACCAGTTGCTCAAAGGTCAGTATCCAGTTATCTCAATTCAATTAACTAAGATATGCTGCTGTAATTTTATTGGTAATTCGTCCATCATTTTTAAGCTTTACATTGCCTTTTTTAAAGAGGAAGTAAACCCTCCTCTGTAACTTGTACCTATAGGTAAGCCTATGATAAGGCTTACCTATAGGTACTGTAAATATCTCCTAAACATGTACCGTTTAGGAGATATTTACCTTACATGCAGCCAGTAACATCACTGGCGCATGCGCTCTGAAGGAACGGCCGCTAGTGCCGTTCCTTCAGAGCCCCGTGCCGTGACCGTCGGCTCCCGCGCGTGCGTGCGTGGTAGTGACGTCACTGCGGCTCCGGCCAATCAGATGGCCGGATGCCGCGATCCCGAAAGACGGGCGACTAGACATGTCGCCCGTCATACAGGTAAGCGGACGGCACGGCGGGGGGCTCGTTCTAAGGTAAGTATTTCATAATGAGCTAGTATGCGATGCATACTAGCTCATTATGTGTTTCTCTTGCAGCTTGCAAAAAGATAAAAAAAATTTTTTGGGGTTTACAACCTCTTTAAGCCCAGGTTCACACTGCTCTGACATCAAGACGCGGGACTTCCGATCTGACTTTGTACTGCAACTTCAGTTCGACTTTGATCGTACTTAATGTGACTTTTTACACTCTGTGGCGTTGAAGTTGTATCCAAGTAGGACCAAAGCAGTGCAGGGACCTTTTCTAAAGTCTTGTGTCGGATCCGTTAAGATGGCTCTCATAGGGAAATATTGAATTTGACATATGCGACTTGTGCTCTCACATGTTGGATCCCATGTTACGCCAGTATAAACCAGGCTTAAAGCTTTTCCAGCTAGTTGCTCTGCTGACTGCATTGGTCTTTTCAGAAACTTTTCTACTCCCTCCTAGCAGCTGTCAGTTCTCAGACCAGGCAGACTTCTAAAGCATTCATGATATTATAAGTGCACCGGTCAGTACCACAGGTAAACAAAAACAGACGACTTCCGTTGTGGGGAATTCAAGGCAAAAAATGAATTCCCTGTCACTACCTACTATTAAAAAAACATGGCAGTCTTCAGACCCCCACAGGCTCCAAGCAAAACATTTTATGAAACCTTACATAACCTCTACATTGAAAATGCATGAAAGTAACAATGGCAGACATGTAGATCTGAAAAAATGCAAAGTAACTTTTACGGGGAAGAAGTTCTGCAGAGTTACAAAACAGTGTAAATGCAAGAACAGAACTTTAAGGCTCCATTCACATACTGGCATATCGATTCTGCCGCGATCCTGAATCATTGCAAATCGCGGGACGCCCATACAATTCCCGTGACTTGCAATGGCACCCCAAATGTGGCACGATTTTGCCGTGCTTTTCACTCGACAATTTGAGTTTAAATCGCGCAAACAGAATTGTGGGACGCCTGTCTCCCAAAAAAAAGTGCAAGAACTTCTTTTGGGCGACAGGTGTCCCGCAATTCTGTTTGTGCGATTTTACCGCAGTTCGTCGGGCGACAATCATGGCGAAATCACACCACGTTTGGGGTGCCGTTGCAATTTACGGGAATCACATGGGTGTCCCGCGATTTTCAATGATTTGGGATTGCGGCAATTCTGCCCGTGGTCCAATACTCCAGTATTTGAACGGAGCCTGAAGTTTGCAAAGGAGTAATGATACAAATATAAACAAAGTCCACAGGCCTTAGGACTTTGTTCACATACTGGCGTATCGGGTCGCATCGATTCTGCCTGTGATCCCGAATCATTGCAAATTGCAGGACGCCTGTGCGATTGGCCAGCAAACTCTCCTGACCTAAACCCCATAGAGAATCTGTATGGTATTGTCAAGAGGAAGATGACAGACACCAGATCCAACAACGCAAATGAGCTGAAAAGCATTATCAAAGATACCTGAGCTTCCATAACACCTCAGCAGTGCCACAGGCATTGATGCAGCAGTTCATGCAAAAGAACCCCCCTACCAAGTTTTGAGTGCATACTACAGTATGCTGTACATGGACATACCTTTCATTAAGCCAACATTTCTGTATTAAAAATCCTTTTTTTATTGATCTTATGTAATGTTTTAATTTTCTGAGCTACTGAATTTGGCCATAATCCTCAAAATTAAAAGAAAGAAATGCTTGAAATATATCACTCTGTAACGCATCTATAAAAATATGAGTTTCACTTTTTGAATTGAATTACTAAAATAAATTAACCTTTTGATAATCTAATTTTATGAGATGCACCTGTACAAACAATCAATACAACCATAATGTTACTCTGAGAGATATGGTTAACCACTTGCCGCAAAATCATGTACCTGTACATCATTTTGCGCATCACCCTGGTACCACAGTCGGCTTTCTTGTAATAACAACTGATGCGGCTAAGCAGCCGATCAGCTGTTATTACAAGCAGCAGGAGGGGACATCCCGCCTCTCTGCCTGGGTCTTTCATCCCAACAGGAGACCCGAACAACCAGCCGGCATGACCGCTGTCTGGCCGGAGACCCACTGGAATCCGCTTTGATCGGGTCGTAATAGTAGTCGTGTAGTAAACAAGAAGCGACATCACAGTATCACTTCCGGTTTACTTGGCAGCCAACGGCGTCGGTTTTTAAAAAAAACAAAGTTTTAAAAAATACCAATCTTGCCATTTTGAATACTTTTACAGTGCAGAGGAGGGGTTTGGGGTATTTTAGACCCCAGATCCCTCCATAAAGAATACCTGTCACTGCCTATTACTGTCACAGTGGATGTTTAGATTCCTTGTAACAGCAATAAAAGCTATCAGAAAATGTTTTTTTAAAGACACAATGTAAAGAATAGAGGGGAAAAAAAAAGTTTAAAGCGCCCCATCTCTCCGTGCTCGCAACAAAAAAAATGTATATGTAAGTCGCGCCTGCAAATGTAAATAGTGTTCAAATCACACATGTGGGTGTCCCTGCGATCATCAGAGCAAGAGCAATAATTATAGCACAAGAAGCTCTAAACCGCTTCAAACAAGTAACTTAAAATTTTTTAAAGCGTCCACTATGGAGATTTTTAAGTACTGTAGTTTGTTGCCATTCCACAAGCGTGCGAAATTTTAAAGCGTGACATGTTCGGTATCGATTTACTGGGCGTAACATCATCTTTCACATTATACAAAAATTGGGCTAACTTTACTGTTTTCGTGTTTTTTTAAATTCATTGAAGTGTGTTTTTTTTCCAGAAAGTTGCGTTTGAAAGACCGCTGAGCAAATACAGTGTAAAATATTGCAAGGACCGCCATTTTATTCTCTAGGGTCTCTGCTCAAAAAAAAAAAAATAAATAAATAAATAAATATATATATATATATATATATATATATATATATATATATATATATATATATAATGTTTGGGGGTTCTATGTAATTTTCTAGCAAGAAAAATACTAATTTTAACTTGTAAACAACTGTCAAAAATAGGCTTGGTCTTGAAGTGGTTAAACACCTGCCGAAGTCTGATAACCAAAATAACCATAATCAACAGAACTAAATTGCCTTTACCTAGTAGTTTATAAAGGCAGTCCTATCTTGTTATACCAGCCTTGGTTTTATCCCACTGGCCAGTGTTTGTAGAAAGCACAACGGTTTCTAGCAGACAACAGATGAACTTCTATAATGTAAGTCTCTTACAGTCTTCTGGGTCTCTGGAAGCGGGCTCTGATTCATTTCACATCCATAAACAGGGATAGAAGTTGCTGTGATTCCTCATTTTCAGTCCTGCTGAGACAGTCCCCTCTTTTCCATCCTCAGCCCCCCCCCTTTCCTTTCAGCAACCAGCAGACACACCTTCCCTTGTATTGTTGCATCGGCCAATCACAGTCCTCCAGGATTGATCCAGACCCAGCCAAGATGGCTGCCCGCAGCGCTTGAGACACTCCTTGGATGAGCATTGCATGGTGATCTCCTTAATGATGACTGCTTCACACATGCATTAATGAATATTCAGTCTAACCCTGTCCACAATGCAGAAAGATAATACAGCAGCAACAAAGGAAGAAGTTCTGCAGCAGTTACCATCTACAGTCCGGGTTACAGATAAATGAGCCTTAAACTTGAAATTACGTACGCCTTTGTACTTGTATTGTAGGACTATAGGTAGTCTCAATTTCCTTTTTTTGCAATGTCTATTTCACATCTATGAATACACATACTTTAGAAATAAAATGCACATATCGTTTCAGATCAATGCTGTATAGAATAACACACTGAATGTACACAGGAAGTTATATAAATAAATATAAACTAGTGTATAGACTCATTGCAAGAGCAGGGGTACTACACATTTCTACAAATACTTGGCTGTTTGCAAAATCAGACACCTAGGAATAACCAAAATATATCTGCACTGCAGTGTCATTTCTTTGTACACTTCCAGTCCCACAGATGGAAAATGTAAACCAGAAACTGAGTCCCAGCTAACGATAGATTCATCCTTTGAGCCTCCGTCATCAACCCAGTGTGTACCAGAAAAGGTAAGAAGAGTTTATACACTTGTCTCTTTATTTGTGCTGTATCTCGTTAATGGTATTTTAAGTTGAAGTTTGCCTTTGCATACAAGTAAATGTTGCTCTTTTAAAACAGATCTCTAGGTTTCCTGTCACTTTAAATAGTTTGTTTGGACCAAACTGATTCAAACAAGCTATTTCCTTCACTGAGTGCTGCAATGGCTCTGAACGCTTCATGAACTATATGTAGCTTCAGCTACATACAGTATACAATGCTGGGTTTCGGCTGTGAGACAGAGACTTCCTGTCTCCCACCTGGAACAAAATAGGAGCCAGTCTGTGGGGCGCCTAGCCATTAATAGGCAGCTTTGTCTTCTGTGAATACAAAGCTTCCTCTGATTGGCTAAGGCGGACAGTGGACTGATGTAACACTCTCCAACTCAGCAGATTGGAGGAAGCTTTGTATTCATTCAACAAAATACAAAGCTGCCTATGAATGGCTAAGTGCCACTCAGACCGACTCTGTTTTGTTCTGGGTGTGAGACGGGAAATCTCTGTCTCACACCCAGAACCTGACACTGTGTACTGTATGTAGTTGAAGCTACATGCAGTTCACACAGCGCTTAGAGCCGATGCAGCACTTGGTGAAGAAAATGGTTTGGATAAGCTTCTTTGGGGAGTCTGACTTTGTGGTCAAAGATCAGGACATTGGGTGGTCAGATGCCCATGAATCGCAGTAAAATTACCCCATATGCAGTTATGAACTAGATCTTTTAACGTAGAAGCCAAACACATTTTTCTTGTATTGTTTCTTATGGCAGAACAAAAAAAGAAAACATGCAGCATTTGATCAGTTAGTGAGAACACTTTGCATATTAAACTAGTAAATGTGTCTAATCTAACAAAAATAATTGCAATTAGAAACGTTGCACAGGTCCACTAATGTGGCCTATATATGAGAAAGTCACATTGGAGGAATAAGATGTTTAGATGTGAGGTGAGGTGGTGTTGCATACAGTTTTCATGCATACAATGCTTGATAATTATTATTATTTTTTTTTTTATATATATATTTTTTTTTATATTGCAGTTTACTAGTCCTTGATTTAGTGGCTGCATTTTTTTTTTATTCCAAGCTTCTTTTGCTTTATTTTCACGTGCAAGATTTGCAGGAATTTTTTGTTACATTTTTGTTAAAATGAATGCAACCACCACATCTAAGCATCAGTATATTACATTTTATGTTGTTGGGGTTTGGTATCCTTTAAGAGCATTTTGAATTTCAATAGTGTTTTAGTAGTGAACACTTTAATTGGCAGCAGTCTGGAAGCAGGCAAAGCAAAGTTTCTGCACCTTTACACAAAGAGACTTTGAGAAGCTATAGAGGAATGAGCAATCTTCTTTTGGTGCCTGAATTTTGGGACTGCACCTAATAAACTGACAAAGAGATGGCTAAAAGTATTCAAGAGGGTTGAGGCCAGAACTGTTGCCACAAAACTAAAAGCTCAAATTTGTCTAAAAATGTATTTTTATGCTATAGCATTAACAGTATACTTCTCCAGGAAGCTGAATAATTTGGAGCAGTGTCCATATAATTTTGGCTTGTGTGATTTAGGATGTCTTTCTTTTTTGTGTGTTAATTCAAGAAAAAAGAAAACACACATACCTCTATACTGCAACTGTCCCAAGTTGGCTCTAAGACCAAGAACTGAGCAAATACATGACTGCTGATTTGCTCAGTTCTTGGTTTGCTCAGAGTGGAGAGCAGTGACTGTCAGTCACTGCTCTCTGTTCTGCCCCTCCAGTACTCACTAGAGCGCTAGGCTGGAGAGGGGAGAGGCACAGCTAGCTTTGGCTCTCAGGTGTGCGCTGAGAGTTGGAGCCAGCTGTCAGGCAGCTGTGTGGATCCCAACAATATGGTCGGGATTCTTTCGCAGTGGGAATCGGTTCGCTATCAGCTGGCTCAGGGTCATAGGAGAGCAAAAGTCAGTGCACTCCTGTGACCCACGAGAATTATGGCCAAAAAAGCTTTGTAAAGAGCATGCAAAGCAAAAACCTAGAAAAGGTGTACCCTTTCAGGTAAAGTCAATTTTGCTCTGAAAACACATTCTAGAAGTAACAGGTTGATGACGCTTGCTACTTATAACCACTTATCTGTAATCTTTGAATTTTTTTTCCCTTACAATTATTTTACAGAAAAGGTTAAGCAATGATATCCCAGCAGCTGATGACATACATGATGTTATCTTTTCCTTTACTGCCGATGCAGGATGCCCACATGAGCAAGGTAATATGCATATAGAGAATACTTTAACTCATGAGATATTCACATTGATTTAACCATATTAAGGCTGACTGAGTATGGTATATTTTTAGCCAACATGCTACACCTTTTTTTTTGTATTTTCTTCTTGTACTGTTGTCAGTTTGGATGAGTTGGATTGCAGGAACAGGCAATCCTAAAGCTAAACTCCAGGCTAAACATTGTCTAAACACAAGAGACTTGAATTCTTATTTGGGGTCATCTGTGCCTTTCTTCAGCTCACTTTGGTAATCTGGCATTAAGTAACCTCTGCACATTCATGCAGACTGGTCACTGCTGCTCTCTCCTTGTGCAGGGTGACTGGTCCTGTATCTGCCCATCCTCTGCAGCCAGCCTATGGGGTCCCCACCCCCACAGCTCTTCTATCTGCACAGGCTGTGTGCACTACAGTGATTATGTCACTGCTACATATACTGTACAAGGGAACATCTGGTTTTGCCAAGGTTTTTTATACATACAGAGTGGATTTATATTCTCTGTGGCTGTTAAGGAATATACTTAAATTTAAGTTTTTGTGCCAATAGTTGAGCTTTAAGTAGGCATTCCCTAACTGCAGCAGACATCCCTGACAAAGCCTGCTAAGGGGAAGAGTCCATTGGCCAGGTTGGGTTTGCCTTACAGATTACAATTTTCCATGCAAATAAATGATCATTTGGTGTTCAGATTGTGCAATCATGTGAAGTGTTACATGCTGACTGTAGTATAATGGTGTGGTAAAATGAGCTAAATACAATGAGCTAAATACAGTGTTACCATTGCTAGTTGATTGTCATACTGAAAACAATAAAACCTTTAAGTGAAAATGTAATTACTCTAAAATTACCAAACAATCATTCCATTATTTTAAACGATGTATTAACTGTTGTTTGCCTTGTTAGCTTTCAACCAAAATACTTTTTTTAATTACAGATCAACATTCGCCAGATTTCACAGAGGGAGTACCCAAAAATTCCACACCAAAACATATTCCATTACGCAGAAAATCATCTGTTCCAGGGAAAAGCCCAAAGGAAGAAGCTAGCAGTCCAAGTAAAATACCTGTGAAAAGGAAAACAAGTAGGGAAGCATTAAAAGCAGAAGCCTCTCTACAATCAGATCAGTCAGGTGCTGCAAAAGGGCACTCAGCATTGTCCTCCCCAGATGGCGAGACCACTAAAAATGGCAAAACCAATGCAAACTTTGAAGTGCATTCAATAAAAGAGATGGAAGCAGAGCAAGAGAAAATTCTAGATAAAGGACAATTTATGTCACTAAAGAAGTTTTGGGAGAAAGGAGCTGAAAGTTCTGGAAGTGCACAAAGCCATGCAGAGCAAGAAGTTTCAGATATGAGAAGTTTAGAGCAACCACCTGCAAAGCCAGCTCGTTCACTTCCCATCCAGTCTAGTGTAAAATCTAACAATGGAGAAAGGTCAAATCCTGAGTATACACACAGAATAAAACATTTACCACAAAGGATACCACTTGCATCATCTAGTGAAGATGAAATGGTCCATGTGGCTCCACCCAGGAAAAGTTCATCTTCTTTACCAAGGTCAACCTATGCCAAAAGCAAGGGTTCTTCCCCATCAAAAAGCTTCTCATTATCAGAAAGCAATGGAATAATATCACACAGCGAGGACAGCACTGGAACTGGTCGTTCTTCTAAGAAGTCAAAGCTTCCAGTTAGAGCCTCACAAGCTGTTAAAGAACCAAAGGGAGATCCTAACGCACCTGAAGATAAGCTACCAAACGTTTCTGAGCCAGAGATGCCAGGTTTGATTGAAGATGTCATTGTGCCAGAAACAAAGCCAAAAGCACAGGAATCCCTTTATAGCAAGGTCCAGATTTTAATTGACACTGTGTCCTCAGATGAAGAACATGGTAGTTTAGAAGCTAAGCCCAAAAATGAAGATACAATGGTACAAACATCACAGGAAGCAGAAAATGGTATTATTGTATTGCATTTTTAAATATTTTTTACATAGTAGATATCGCAGTGATTACTAAATATGATAGAAATGGAATAGAGCAGTTTTCGCATAGCAACCAAGATGCTTGGTTTTATTAACTTAAACTAATCAACAGTTGACAGTTGTAATCTGATTGTGGTGGATAACCTACTGTACCTTTCTGTTTTGGTCCGCACCAATACATAGGGACCAGGCAATGAGGAAGCTTCATTGCAAATTTCGGGGGTTAGTAGGAAAGGCATGAATGTGTGCGAGGTGCAATTACATTTGTTTCTTCCTTTGTACCAGTGTTGTACATTAAATATTGTTTGCCTCTAAAATACAAGTGTATAAGTGTCCATTGGGAAGGCTTTGGCAGTTTGAACATGTGGGAAGTTCTAATCAGAGTATAATGCAGTTGTTTAGACAAGCTGAAAGTTTTTATTCATTCATTGTCAAGTTAACAAACCGTTTCAAATTATCCCTGACTCACTCCCTACCAACCAACAAACAGGATCTGGGTAATTCTAATTTCAAAGCCGAGGTCTTACATACATTTACCTCACAAGCCTGCTTTGTAGTGTGCATCCTACTCTAAACAGTGAGAGCACCAACCGTGTGACACACACAGAAGAATTTACTGACCTGAGAGCAATAACTCTATCTAATGCTTCTATGGCACAGGCACACAAAAAGCTAAGGCATAGCAATCTGCAGCTTGATCAAATGCATACAAATGCAATAGCTAAATGTGACCGTTTTTAATATCCGTTGGACAAACCCATCCTCTTTCACTGTTCAATGACTAGTCTGTATCCCCCCTTAGCTCCCTGCAGTCAGTCTGGTGCCAGGGCCATGGTGCCTGCTCTTGCTCCACTGTAGTCTGCCATCCAAATAACGGCTGTTCACCAAAAGAGGATATTGGGAAATATACTATGAAAGAGATAAAAATATGTTTTAAAAATAGTGAATTATAAAGTTAAAATTGGGTTTTAGCTGTGCAGACATATGATGCTTGTGTAGGCATATGATGATATATATCTAGATTAATATATATAGATTATATACATTTATTTTTTTTATTTTTTTTACCCAAGCATAGCAAAATCTAGTGCAATGTGTAAGCATGCACCTAATGAAAAAAATAAATCAGAGTTTATTTAAAAATTAGGTTTAATTATACTTAAAAATTTGAAAACATTTGGACGTGGCTTGCTGCTTGGCTGAGAACATTACTGGTGGCTGTTTATTGTTTTAACCCTCCTCTTATGTTAGAATTCTGTTACTATCCATGATGTTAACGGGTCGATTTTGACCCGTGTCTTAAATCAGCCATAAAATACCCTCGGAACAATTATTTATCATCCAATTTGTTTCTTACCTCTTGGTTACCTTGTTAGGCTTCTTTATCCTTGAAAAGATTGGTTTTAATATTTTTGGTGTGACCCCTAGACCTTTCTTTTGATAGCATACCTCTCATTTTCAAATTTAAAAAAATGGTAAAATAAAGTCAGCAACTCTGAAATGTATTTGTCCTATGTTTCTTCACTTTATTTAGAGAAGCAGACAAGCAGGAAAAGAGATAGGCCCCTCCCTAACTACAGCTCACAGGGTTGAGAGGTGATTGGCTGTCAGTGTTACTAAGCAGAGAGAGTGTTTATGATTTCAGTTTTGGCACTTATTAGTGACCTAAAATCCTATATTATAACTGGGTCAGAATTGACCCTAACACCATAAACATCTTAATTTTCACCACAGTATTTTATAATTTAGTGAAAAGGATTATTTTTCTATTACATTGTTTAAATAGAGGTTCCTGACAAAGTAAAAAAATCTTGATGCAATAAACAAATTTATGTGATACTTATAGACATTCAAAAATGAAAACGGGTCGGTTCTGACCCTAACATAAGAAGAGGGTTAATGCATAGACAGGTGCACAGAACTACTTTGTCTTACAGTATACAGTATGTGTCAGGTTAGTTTTGATTATTAACAAAATAAAATACTGATCTGAAGTAAGAGTGTGACTGAGAATATTATGAAGAATGTAGGTAGCTGTCCAACCGGGACCAATATATATATATATATATAAAATATAATGTGTAGTTCTAACTTTAATTGTTACCTAATTATTCATTTTCAGCAGCTTGTAACATTTTTTGTAGCAACCATAAATTTTGTATTTTTGGGAGTTGGTAAGAAACTGCAGCATGCATATTTTTCCTACATTTGTTTCCCTAATTGTTCCTCTAAATTGTTTGGATTTGTACCTCTTATTGTGGTTGTAGCAGGGCCAAGTTCAGCAAAGCCAAGTGTTTTCTCGAATTTTAGAGCTATACAGCGGCAAAAATAATAAAATTTGATCCCCTGCAGATTTTGTAAATTTACCCATTTACAAAGAAATGAAGGGTCTATAATTTCTATCATAGGTGTGTTTTAAATGATAGAAACAAAATATCAACCAAAAATCTCGAAAGAACATATGCTACAAATGTTATAAATTGAGTTGCAGTTCAGTGAGTAAAATAAGTATTTGATCCCAAAGGAAATCATGACTTAGTACTTGGGCGAGAAACCCTTGTTGACAAGCACAGAGGTAAATTGTTTCTTGTAGTTAATGACCAGGTTTGCACACATCTCAGGAGGGATTTTGGTACACTTTTTTACAGATCTTCTATAAATCCTTAAGGTTTCTTAGCTGTCTCTTGGCAGCTCAAATTTTAAGCTCCCTCTATAAATTTTCTATAGGATTAAGGTCTGGATACTGACTAGGCCACTCCATGTCCTTAATGTGCTTCTTTTTAAGCCACTTCTTTGTTGCCTTGGCAGTATGTTTTGGGTCATTGTCATGCTGGAAGACTCCTCCATGACCCATCTTCAGTGTTCTAGATGAAGGACGAAGGTTCTCATCCAAGATTTTACAATACATGTCCCCATCCATTGGCCCCTCAATGCGGCAGAGCTGTACCTTTTAGAAGAGAAACGGCCCCAAAGCATAATGTTTCCACCTCCGTGCTTGACTGTAGAGATGGTGTTCTTAGGGTCATAGTCAGCATTTTTCTTCCTCCAAACACAGCGAGTCCCCCCCCTCAAGAGGTCACATGTACATTCATGCCAATGAGCATCCAGATGATTCAGAGAGGGATTGGGAGAAAGTGCTGTGGTCAGATGAGACCAAAATTGAGCTGTTTGACATTACCTCGACTCGCCATGTTTGGAGGAAGAAAAAATGCTGACTATGACCTTAAGAACGCCATCCCTACAGTAAAGCACAGAGGTGGAAACATAATGCTTTGGGGCTGTTTCTCTGATAAATGTACAGGCAGACTTTGCATGTATTGTAAAATCTTGGATGAGAACCTTCTTCCTTCAGCCAGAACACTGAACATGGGTCATGGATGGATCTTCCAGTATGACAATGACCCAAAACATACCGCCAAGGCAACAAAGAAGTGGCTTAAGAAGAAGCACATTAAGGACATGGAGTGGCCTAGTCAGTCTCCAGACCTTAATCCTATAGAAAATGTAAGTTGCCAAGAGACAGCCAAGGAACCTTAAGGATTTAAAGAAGCGTGGACCAAAATCCCTCCTGAGATGTATGTAAACCTGGTCACCAACGACAAGAAACGTCTTACCTCTGTGCTTGCCAACAAGGGTTTTTCCACCAAGTAAAAAGTCATGTTTGGCTTGGGTCTCAAAGACTTATTTTACTCACTGAACTGCAACTTAATTTATAGCATTTGTTTTATGTGTTTTTTTTTCCAGGATGTTTGTTTGATATTCTATCTCTATCATATAAAATACACCTATGATAAAAATTATAGACCCTTAATTTATTTATGTGGGCAAACTTGCAAAATCTGCAGGGGATCAAATAATTATTTTCCCCACTGTACATGTAAATCAAGGACATTGCTTCCAGTGGTCCTGCTGTATTTTCTTGGGTCAGGCAAAAAAGAGCTTTTGACTTTCTTAGACCTTTCTGACCTGATCATTTTTGCCCGGTCTGTGGGACAAAGTATGGCAGAAGGATCAGCAGGTGGTATTTCTTCATGATGGGTTTATTTTAAAGGAAACCTGTATTGTGAGATATATATACACTGAAGTTTTTGACACCTTCTTTTGAATATGTTAATTGACTGGCTGGCCAGTCAGGGGCGCTGAATAGGGACACGTATGCCGATCAGGATCTCAGACTTCACTCTGACCTCAGTTAGTAAATGTGTGTTCCACATCTGCGACTCTGAAAATATTGAACCCATGCAAGCAGGCAACTAGCATTTTTCATCAGTTCATCAGTGGAAGTGTCTGTGTTTCTCATCACAGTCTTCCTTTAACCTCTATACTAATGTCTTCAAGCCCAAATGAACTGTACTTGAAATCATTACAACAAAAGGTATGCTAAGTCTTTGGCCTGTTTCACACATGCTTCAGCTTCTAAAAGTCCAGTGTGAAAAGCAAGGGTTTGCTAAGCGTTTGCAGAGCTTTTAGCGAGCTTTGGTGAAGCTTTAACTACTTAAAGTGGAGTTCCACCCATTTTTGGAACTTTAGATCTATGTAATTCCCTTTAAAATGGCTTTTACCAATGGAAACTTTTTTTTTTTTTTTTTTGCTAGTAAATAACTTAATTTCGGCTTTATTCCTCCTCTCCTCACTTCCGGGTCCGATCGGCGATGACGTCATTCGGCGATCCGCAGTGTCTGCTGGGATGTATTCTATTCCAGAAATCTCGCAGTAGCTGAGCTGTACTGAGCCGTGCCTGCCCCGCCTCTGCCCCGCCTCCGCCCCGCCTCCTCTCATTGAGTTGCATTGTATGAATGTATCAAGGCTATTCTCTGCCCCGCCTCCGCCCCGCCTCTTCTCATTGAGTTGTATTGCAATACAACTCAATGAGAGGAGGCGGGGCGGAGGCGGGGCAGAGAACGGCCTTAATACATTCATACAATGCAACTCAATGAGAGGAGGCGGGGCGGAGGCGGGGCAGGCACGGCTCAGTACAGATACAGCTACTGCGAGATTTCTGGTATAGAATACATCCCAGCAGACACTGCGGATCGCCGAATGACGTCATCGCCGATCGGACCCGGAAGTGAGGAGAGGAGGAATAAAGCAGAAATTAAGGTATTTACTAGCAAAAAAAAAAAAAAGTTTCCATTGGTAAAAGCCGTTTTAAAGGGGATTACATAGATCTATGTATTCCAACCTGTTAAAAATGGGTGGAACTCCGCTTTAAGGACCACTCTACATACATTGCTTACGTCTTGGGCTCTGGGACGCGCACACTGCCGGAGCCTCACCCCTACTGTGATTGGACATAGTGGGACCTGCTGATCATTCATAGGAGAGACAGAACGGTAGTCTGCCTATGGAAACAAGGCAGACTGTCGTTCAGTCACAGAGGGAGAGAGAGATCTTGTGTTCCTGCTGATCAGGAACACAGATGTCTCTCTTCTTCCTGTCAGTCCATCCCCCACACAGTACAAAAGCACCCAGGGAACACAGTTAACCATTTGATCACCCCTAGTGTTAACCCTTTCCCTGCCAGTGTCATTAATACAGTGACCGTGCATATATTTTTAACACTGATCACTGTATTGGTGTCACTTAGTGTCAGATTTGTCTGCCGCAATGTCGCAATCCCGCAAAAAAATCACTGATCACTGCCATTACAAGAGAAAACAATAAAAAAAGTAAAAAGTCCATAAATCTATCCCATAGTTTGTAGACACTATAACACTTTGCGCAAACCAATCAATATACGCTTTTGGGATTTTTTTATTTATTTTTTTACAAAAAAAAATATGTAGCAGAATAAAAATTGGCCTAAACTGATGAAGAAATTAAGATTATTTTACATTTTTGTATTGGATGTGTTTTATAGCAGAAAGTAAAAAATATTGTTCTTTTTTTCAAAATTGTCGGTCGTTTTTGTTTTTGTAGCGCAAAAAATAAAAACTGCAGAGGTGATCAAATACCTCCAAAAGAAAGCTCTATTTGTGGGGGGAAAAAAGGACATCAATTTTATTTGGGTACAGCGTCGCACAACGTGCAATTGTCAGTTAAAACAATGCAGTGCCGTTTCGCAAAAAAAGGGCTGGTCATTAAGGGGGTAAAACCTACTGGGGCGGAAGTCGTTAAAGTACCATTCAGCTCCAATCTTTAAATGTTGAACTTGGATCCTAATGGGAGTGCTGTTTGCCACTTTAAACAAGCTGCTAGCATTCTTCACCATGACTTGCAGATTTTTGAAAGACTGAAACCTGCTAGCAGCTTGTTTAAAGTGGCAATCAGTACTCCTATTAAGATATTTGTTTAACATTTCCAAATGGTAGCTGAAGAGCGCTTTAAAGACTTAGAGAAAACTGTTCAAAGCTTGCCAAAAGCTTTGAAAGAGCCTCCTGAAGGTTTCATAAAACCTGGCTGTTCACACTGCTCTTATACAAGCTGAAGCCCATGTGAAACAAGCCTTCCAGTTTCGTTTTGTTTTTTTGTTTTTTAAGGCAGCCAATCCTGAGTTGAAAAGCCTGTCCACTACCAGCATGCGTCAGAGAAGTATCTTTGCTCTCTGGTGGCAGTTGTCTGTTTGTAGAGGTCTCTCTTGCACCCTGTTGAGTCAGAGCTCTGCAATTAGCAGAGCATGAGCTTTTTCTGAATGCTTTTTCTGTCTGGCTCAGCTGGGGATGTGTTGGACCTCTGCAGAGAAACCATTGCTTCCACAGAAAGGATAGGTCCTTTTCTGCAGCATACTGGCAGGAGTTATGCTTTGCTAAGAGCTCAATGTTTTTTTTTTTTTTGGAAAATAGTAGAATACAATATAATGAAGACACAGTAACACGGTTTCATCTTCAGACAGGAACGTTGATGATTATCCCACAGAAGTTTCTGCATCTAAATCTAGTAACGTTAGCAACGCCAGAAGTATGGTGAACATTTATACAACGACCGAAAGTAAGTTTTATGAGGATTACCATTTTTAATTGACTCCCCAAGTAATTGTTTCACTGTAGTTTCACTGCTCTTTATCCTGAATTTTTCTGTGTTTTTCTCCTGGACATTTAATGGATCTTTTAATTCCAGATGGGTAGTAAAGTGTGCAGAAGGTGACAGGGGTCATTCAGTTCATAAACTTTACTCTTTGTCTGCATCCTTTTTCCTGGTACAAGCTGTGGAGTCCGGTGTCAAACAAAGTCTTTAGGACCTCATGTTTTGTTATTAAAAAGCTTATGCAGGGGAAGATGGGGAGGCAAACCGAACATAAAAGGACTTTCTAGTATATCTTTTGATAACAGCGTAATTCTCTTTGATTTCTGATGTGACCCCTTGGGTATTATTGGTATGTCATACTTGTTTTGAATGACAATTTAACAAGACATTGTATGCTTGCAAGAAAGAAGCACTGCAAGTTCAGCATCAGTAGAGCCCCTTCACTATTGGTTACTACCAAGGCCAATTGCATGCTCCTTGCACTCCTAAGCCAACTGTCAGTGTCAATAGTGCCACTTCCCTCTTCTGTCCCAGTCAGCTAGCTAATCATCCATCCATCATAAATAGATCCCTTAGTATCCCACTGACGAGATCAGATGTCCTTACCCTACAGGGGCAATCTGAGCCTAAGAGCAGTGTGGTTGAAAGAGTTTGCTCATTTTGCATCAATATACCTAGAAACTATGTGCTAAAAGAGTAATGCAGCCTTAAGCCTAGTACACACGGGCCGAACTTTGGGCAGCATCGGCCAGTTCATTAGAAACTGGCCGACATTCGGCCTGTGCATACAGCCAGCTTCTGCCAAGGGGTCGTGATCGAAAAAGGCCTGCAAACCGGTTTCCGATCTGCGCTCTCAGCCAATGGCTGGGAGCGCTTACCAGAGTCTTCTGGTGGGGGGGCCATCCCCCTGTCAGAACGCAGTGGCACAGCAAGGGAGATCGCTGTACTAACATCAGGTTGTGTTAGTACAGCAGTTCTGACCTGAGCTGTCAGATTAGAAGTGTGTACAAGGCATAACCCTGTAACAACTAGCAATGTTCCCTTAAAGCGGAACTTATGCTTTTCTGCCCTCCTCTATCACTTTTGGATATTTCTTTTTTTGGAGGGGAGCGGGTACCTGGTTTGACGGGAGAAGTTTGCCCGACCCCTCTTGCCTGCCGTCTTCTGGGACAAGCCACAGGTTTCAGAAGGCTGCTGGACCATTCATAATGCGCAGCATGGCTTGCGCATGCACAGTGGGAAGCCAGTTATAAAGCTGCAAGGAGTCGCAGTCGGCTTTCCTTAGTAAACATGCCAGCACTGGGGACCCATAGATCGGTAAAAAACTATCCGACAGGTAAGTGTCCTTTTATTAAAAGTCAGCAGCTACATTATCTGTAGCTGCTGATTTATTATTTTTTCATACAGCCTGAAGATCCTCTTTAATACATTTTCTACATTAAAGTAATAAACCTTTTATGTGCAGCTCCATTCCCTCAGCCCCCTCCCCCAAATACTTACCTAAGCCCAATCTTGATCCAGAGCTGTGCCCGAGAGCAATGTTTTTGCTCTCTCTCCTTCCTCACTGGACTCAGTGAGAGTAGCGGGAGCAATTGGCTCCTGCTGTTGTCAATCAAATCCAGTAATAGGGGACGGGGCCTAGCTTCACTGCGTGTGTCAATAGACACACACAGCTCAGCTTGGCATATAGCCCACATGTGTGCCACCGTAGGGAGCCAAGAACCCCACTGGAATATTGTATTTTGACAGTGTCACTCGCAGCGGCTCTGTCAGAATACGTACACTGATGAGAGACTGCTGATCAATGGAAAATAACCAATTGGCTTCTGTGGAGTGGGGGAGCCCCCACACTGATTGAAATTTGGCTGGTCCACCAGTGATTTTGATGTGTATGGCAGTTTTACCCTGTAACTTATTTAATACAATCTGTTAATGGGGTAGTTCACTATGAAATAACTGTTCTCAGTTGAGGAGGGGAAGATCCCCACCAGGAGCTGGTTCACTGCATCCTCATAGAAAACTCAGAGCTATTAACCCTCATACTGCTGGAAATTCAGCCACAGGAAGAGGACTGGGCACCCCTAAGCAGATTTCTACAGGATCCAGCTTGCCTGCTCACCGTGGGACAGATTTCATTACAGGTAAGCTAGGCACTAAAGCTATTGAGATGTGGGGATTTTTTCTTTGGTCCTTTTTTAGCTAATCTCCAGGTTGAAACCATCTATTGTCATAGGAGAAACCCTTCCAGGATGCACACACTGTATCTACCACTGCCCATCTGTAAATGCATTACTACAGTCCCAAAGAAGTCAAACAGCTGTGTGTATATATGTGTTATTTTATTTTACAAATGGCAAGCATAGGTATTTTTCATAATCATTGCAGTAAATTCAGTGGAGCGATGAGAACTCTATTTCAGAGATGTCATATAGCCTACTTCATCAGGATGAGCATCATGGATGTCTAAAGTTTAAAATTATTTGTGGTGTTCAGTTTCTCAACAATTATGAAGCCCCCGTACAAAGTGAGTGCAGGGGTACTATGGGGAGATGACAAAAAGACAGAGCGCACAACCGCCCTAGCATAACAAAGGATCATACAGCCATAGAAAGTTACTCACAAGCATAAAAGCATATCATGCAAAGCAATGGGATCCCCGATGTACCATGCATCGGGGATCCCATTGCTCTGCATGATATGCTTTTATGCTTGTGAGTAACTTTCTATGGCTGTATGATCCTTTAATAAATGGTGTTATGCTAGGGCGGTTGTGCACTCTGTCTTTTTGTCTTTTACATAGCTTCTTTTCCCCATATCCCAATTCTTTTCCCATGGAGGGTTAGGAGAACCCTCTATTGGAAAAGAGAATTCTTTTCTTTTCCAAAGGAGGGTTAGGAGAGCTGCCATGCCCCATCATATCAGTTCACCGTCAGCTACATCTCTTAGGTTTCCCCAGCCTGGAAACTGAAGTTCAGGATCTGTGCATTGGGACTGGTAAAGTCTTTTTTCTTTGGTACTATGGGGAGACAAGCAGACCTGTCCAGACCATTACAGGGTAAATCTCACAGTGCTGTTTCTGAGCAGTGGAAGTCAAGCTCTGTAGTGCTTCACTGGCAAAGCCTGCTTGTTGATTTGCCCCATCAGTTCATCCATATGGTTGTTGGAGAGAGGAATACTGACAAAAAAAAAACACAATTGTTGCTTAGCTGAAGCATCCTTAAACCCAGCATAGGGTTGAGGCTTGAGGACCTGCTAAGCATTGTGTATTTTGTTATTTACCTTTTATATCACATATCTTTTACCAACATAGATGGTAGCTGTGGCTCTTACCGCTCATCAATACTATTGTGAGGTTAACCCTTAATGGCCTGGGCTGGTCCAGCTCTCTCCTCATAGTACCCCTGCACCCACCAATTTGGGCTTTGGCTTACGCCTGTGTATCAACTGAACACAAATAATTTTGTACATCCATTACGCTCTCCTGATGAAGCGGGCTATATGACAACTGTAAAAAGTGCAGAGTTCTACTCTGTGACAAATGTAGAGCAGCATCTCCGATGTATATAAAGATGTTTTCATTCCCAGGCACAGGCCTTTTCCAAGGTTATGTCTCTCACTATTCATTTCCTTCTTTTGTTTGTCTCAGCATATAACAAACCCAACACATTGACCCATCAGCTTCTGGAACCTGAACGAGCTAAAGAGCTGAGCAGATCCACTCCAGCCCTACACTCCGAGGTGAGCTTTGCTGTACTTCATAAGCACAACCTTTTTTTAATGCTACAGTCGTGTATGTTAAGTTTAAGTGGTGGGCTTATTTGTTGATGTATGAAGACAATTTTAATGGCAAAATTAATTTAATGACTTTCAAGAATCCATTTTAATATGTTCATTATCTGGTTATATTGTAGACAGAATCTGACACTGCATCTGAAATTAGCTTCAAACTCAAACGGCACAGAAAGACACAGAGTAGTGGCAGCAACTCCTCTGATATGGCATCCGTCTCGTCTGTAAGTACTTCTGGATTTAGACCGTACTGTGGCAGAATGAATGACCAACTGGCCTCTGATCTGATTGGTTTATATGGGCAGCACAGATATTTTAGAAATTTGTAAATTCATCTCATTGGTCCAAAAAGAGGCTACTTTTATATACTGTAACTTTTTTTTGTAGTTGGCTTGTTACAAGACAAAGTTTTCTTGTCATTGTGTTGGTCTAGCAACACACATGCACTTCATATTACCTGAATGCAGAAACAAGTTTTTGGCTACCGCTATACTGTACCCATTGCTAATATTCTAAGCCTATTTTCAGGCAGCCAGGTAAATATAAAGTTAAAATATGTGTATTTACACTGTTCTTCGTAGTAAAGGAGATGTTATTCTATTTAGGAAAGATTATAATTCATATAATTAGTCCTCCTAGTTTGCGTCCTCTTCTACAAAACAAAAATAGTGTCTCTAATGTAGAGAATTTTCTCACTTTTTTATTGGCTACTAGGCATGTAATGGAGAAAAGATATTCAAACTATGGTTTGCATAGGTCCTTACATGTGAATAATAAATGTGTCTTTTGGCAGGTCAGTAACAGTGTCCTCAGTGTGTACAGTGGAGATTTCGGCAGTGTGGATGCACAAGGATCAGTTCAGTTTTCCCTAGACTATGATGAAAAGAATCGTGAGTTCCACATCTACGTGGCTCAGTGCAAGGACCTGGCGGTTGTGGATGAGAAGAAAGGACGATCAGACCCGTTAGTATTACGTTTATAGTTATTATGCATGCACATTTTAGAATCACTACAAATGATTAAGAAATGTGGGTAAGGATCAATCATTCTTAGGCAAAAAGAGAACACTTATGAAGTGGAATTGGCATAAAAGCCGATTGTTTGTTAAACAATTAAGCGTGAGCACAGCCTACATGCATACCAAAGCAAGGTTGAATGCTTCATAAACTCTTGCCCACAGATACAAGCCTTCTGTATTTATAAATCAGGGTCTGACTGCAAGCCAATGTACTCCTGTTGCTGCAAATTACCTTGATTAGGTCACCCTTACATCTCAACATAAGTGAGGGGCAGTAAAAGATCTACCCATTGTTGCCAAGATCACACCTTTCTAGGACCTGGATAACCTTTTTCTTGCTTTTCACAACTTGTTGGAAGTTGGAATAGACATTTCCTGATTGTTGTGTTAAATCACTTGCAACTAGAGTTGCCACCTCATCCCTTTAAACCTGAACACATATGAATTACACAGGTTCTGAGGCTAATTTAATGAAAATAAGGCACCAAGTGAGTTTAATTACCACCTTAATCAACCACAGACCCTGTTGTACTTCATATGTGTTCAGTTTTTAAAGGGGTGAGGTGCCAACCCTTCTTGCAACCCTTGAACATTATCCTGTTTAATAATGGCCCCAGGATCTATTTACACCTTTAAGGTTTCCTGTAAGAGTCCAGAATTTCACTGCGTGAAAATATATTTTACATTCAAATCTCACTAATTCATATGTTATTTATGGTTATTCACTGCAGCTTATAGAGATATTTTGTTTTTGTTTTTTTTGCTTGGGAGGATGTATGTGGGCCAATCAGCACAGTCCAGACAGAGGGTCAGGGGGAAATGAAAACTCCTCCTACAAGCTTTAACCAGACACTGATAAAAGGCAAAAGCCTGCTATACACTGCTGATGAAAAAGGGGATTTAGCAGTTTATATTTACTAAAACTATTGCATGTCCATGTACTGTGGGAGAGCAGATATAGTGAAAGCAGGCTCCCGGGTTTAGAAATGTTTTAAGCTCATTACCAGCTCCATTGCAATGACTGCATTATGCTTTACCCCTGCGCCCCTCCATGCACATTTTTTTTTTTTCTTAGAATTTGCAGCACATGTACCATTCAAAGGTCTTCCATGCAGTCACATAACAAGCCAGTTCCATCCTCCTCCTCTCCAGGGTTGATGCTAGACGGTGCTTCATAGAATGGCACTTAGATTACGACATGTGAGCAGCATTTTTTGCAATATTGTACCGTAAGCCCATGCTGCAAGTTGATGCAACCCTGGGGGATGTGTCAATGACAACCTGGGCTCACAGAAAACACATTGAATAATGCT
The DNA here is from genome assembly GCF_965119305.1 of Pelophylax lessonae. Lineage (NCBI taxonomy): Eukaryota > Metazoa > Chordata > Amphibia > Anura > Ranidae > Pelophylax > Pelophylax lessonae. Next base: position 155,758,556 of record NC_138774.1, read on the forward strand.
GGGTTTTTCAGCCTAGAGGAAGAAGTGGAGGGTGAAGCTGGAGCATGGAAAGCAGTGCTTAACTTTTTTTTTTTAAATGTTTTCATTTTAAAAGTTGTGGTGCAAAAATGAATTTGAAAAAGCTAAAAGTGGGCTCAAAGAGTGAACAGACCCTTGGGCTTTAAATCCCAGACTGAGTATTAAACTATGTGTTTAGGTTTTGTATATTAGGAATAGTGGTAGTGACTCTATTAACTGTTGGAATAATCACAATTTTCAAATTGCTGCGGCAGTCAATTGCAGGTCTTGCTTGCTTTAATAGAGATACTGTACGACGAGTTAGTCATATGCTGCAAACCCTTTTGCCTAGAATAATACGCGACTACTGCTAAAACTGATCCGGCATTATCTTAGATGTCACTGAGAGATTATTTGCACATCAGCTTTGGCAAGCAAAGAATGTGCCTGTTATGAGACATTTGATATTTCAAGGACAGGAGAAACCTGTTTGATAAATGTGATGCCGCAGTCAAGTGTAATTAATGTCTCCATTTGCAAACAGTTGACTTTAATATGTACTTGGGCATTCCCACAATTATTTATTCAATGGCAGGTCTGAAAATGGTACTCGACAATGCCAACAGACAAAGCAAAATACTTTATAAACAGAACTGTAATTGTGGAGGTCAGCACATAGCTGACAGGTTTGCTTACAAGCTTGCTCATATTAATTGCTTTTGCTTCTTTGCATCTCCCGTCACTTGATTTGCGGTTAATGGGGATATTTGATAAAATGGAGATCTTCTGTTAGTTTGGGAATCCTCTGCCCATAGGCAATTGCCAGGTTTTCTGAAAGTGGAGTAGCAAACTTACAGATTTTCTTTGAAAAGCCAGCTACTGGTATAATATGGTGTGGCATAGAATACACTGCTTTATATAGGTATAAGCATATTTCACTTGTCATAGTCCTCCATGTCACAAAGAAGGAGGCAAAAATAAAACAACTGACTCTATCTGCAATAAAAAGTTTTGCCTTTAGTTTTACTTTATCTCACCTTACCATATGTGAACTTCTCTACACAGAATACAATGCAGCCTTTAATAAGACCAGAATGTAAATGCTGATACAGCCAAATACTAACAACTTCGGGACTTGAACGGTTTCTTCTTTTTTTTTTACACACGTGTAAAAATCAGAATTTTTGGCTATAAAATTACCTAAGAACATTTTATATTTGTTGAAAGCAGAGGACCTGTTGAATAAAAAGTTGTTGCAGTTTGTCATACAATATTTGCACAACTGGCATATTTTCAGGAAAAAAATATAAAATAAATTTTAGTGCAAACACACACAATATATTACCCAATGTTTTGGTAAAATTTAAAAGATGGGGTCGCTTCAAGTATATAGATACTTAAAGAGGTTGTAAACCCTCTTGTATAACTTTTACCTATAGGTAAGCCTATATTAAGGCTTACCTATAGGTGCTATAAATATCTCCCAAACTTGCACCGTTTAGGAGATATTTACAGCGCAAACTGCCGATGACGTCATCGGCGCAGGCGCTCTGAGGGAACGGCCACCCGTGCCGTTCCTTCAGAGCTCAGTGCCGTGAACGGCGGCTCCCGCGCGCATGCGCGGGAGTGATGTAATCGCGCCTCCGGCCAATCAGATGGCCGGAGGACGCGAACCCGGAAGCGGGACGGCAGGACATGTCGCCGTCCTGTCGCTGAGGTGGCGGCACGGCGGGGGCTTCGTTTTAAGGGAAGTACTACATAATGAGCTAGTATGCGATGCATACTAGCTCATTATGCCTCTCTCTTTACAGGGCTTTTTTTTCTCGGTTTTTTTTTTTTTACTTTACTTCCTCTTTAACAAGCCAAGTCTTCAAATTTGCGTGTGTCCATAACGCAAAAAATGATGCTACCCAAAAATCTCAGTAGGCAACGCTTTTAAAGCCTTTACTGCTAATCCCTTTAAAGTTAACAGTGAGCTCTGGGGCTAGAATTATTGCTCTCATTCCAAAGTTTGCAGTGATATGTCATGTGTCTTCTAAAGTGTGATCGCACTTTAGATCCATGGTCCATGGGCCACATTTGCAGATTTGTGCAGGGCAACAGGAGTTAAGGGTTTTTTTTTTTTTCCTATGTTTTTTGAGCGATTTTAAACTCTATTTTTTTTTAAGTATCAAACATGTTATACTTAATTGCTCTATGCAATGGTTTTGCACAGAGCAACCCTGATCCTCCTCGTCTTGGGTCCCCTGCTATTGCTTCTGGCTCCTCCCCCACCTTAGAGTGCCCACCATAGCAAACCCATGCTATAGGGGCACTCATTCAGGCTCACTCCTGAGCCAGCACTGTCTATAGACAGGCAGAGAGAGGGACTCAGCCCTGCCCTTCCTTACTGGCCGATTAATCTGATTCTATGAAAAGGATGAGAGCAGAGAAAGACGCAGCTCTCATGCACATCGCTGGATTGAGATCAGGCTCGGTAAATATAAGAGGAGGCTGGAGTGGTGAGCTGCACTCAGAAGGTTTTTTGACTTAATGCAGAAAATGCAGTAGACCCCGTTCACACCTGAGCATTTTGTAGCTCGAAACTCCAAAACGCCGGAGGTGAGAAATTCAATGCATCTCTATGCAGTTGGTTTACATCTCCACTCCAAGTTGCCTGAAGTTAAAAAAAAAAAAAATGTTGTAGCTACTTTTGTAGCTCAGTTTCAACAAATTGGTGCATTTTTAAAGTGTTGTTTTTTCATGGAAATGCATTAGAACGTGTGATTCTTGCATTTATGAGTATTTTTCACGTATTTGAGCAGTTTTTCTGCTCAAATGCAATAAATAAAACTTAATAATAACAAAAATACATAATAAATGCATAATTAACCCCAATCCTATCCCCTAACAAATATAAATAAGTAAATAAAATAAACCAATAATAAAACTGGGCAAAAAAAAAGGGGGGGGGAACAGTCTGGTGTAGCACTCGGGCCTCATTCATACCTGTGCAACATACGCAGGAATGTACAATATTCTACACCTCAAAGGGTTCTGGAGCTTCTTTGACTCATTCGTTGCACATCAAGTAAATGGGCTGCCCTATGCACGACGCACAGAAATACTTCAAAGGATCACTATGCTAGGTGTGCATTGCACCTCAAGAGCCATTAACTATGCACTTTGTTCAGATTTTTAAATGCAACCTTGAGATTCATGCAGGCAGAACAGTACTTAGGTTTAGCATCAAGGTATTGTTGTAGTGCAGCACACCACCATATTCTATTTTGTCAGTAATCTGCTCATCTATGACCTGTTTTGTGTACCTACCTGTAATGCAGAAGTAGGAATCCCAATCACGCTCCTTGGAGGACGCTTCTCTCTCCCTATACAGAGAACCAGAGGGATCAAAGAATCATGATGTAGAATCTTTTACCCCTGCAAACCTGCCTGTGAAGATTGAATCTGATCATTGATCTCACTAAAGTAGAACAAATGGGACCGATTCAGGCATCATGCAGGTCCATTCCACATGTTTAGAGCCCTGTGAGGTTTGCATGCAGAGAACTTAGATTTAGGTAGCCCAGTAAAAGTGTTTGATATCAATGGCAAGTTCACTGTCTGAGTTTGGTGTTTAGAATAGTTCATTAAAGCCTAAATATAGAATTTATTTTTTTTTGGTTAGATGTTTTTGTCCCTGTTGGGGTATTTTCCCCTCTCTGCCTATGCTGTTTAACATCAGAGACACTTCCAGTTTTTTTTTTCCCTAAAGGAAGTAAGGAGAAATCCGCCAAATGAAGAGATAGACATAATAAAGTACTGTGACTTGAACTGACTAATCTTCCTCAGTTTTAGGATTTGTAATCTTCCTCAGTTTTAGGACTTGTAGGATTTGTAAATTTCCGCAGTTTTAGGATCTGTGCAGTTACTAGACTAGTTGTCAAAAAATCCAAGACTTAAAGTATTTGTAAACCCTCACCTTGGAAAACAACCCATGCAGTTTAAAATAGAAATGAAAGGCAAAGCACTTGTGTATAGATATAAAAAATCATTATAAATACCTTTTTTGTTCCCCTTTTTTCATAAGTAATCACACACTTTGCTGCATAAGGAGCTCATAGAGGTAGGGGAGGGGAAGCAGCGACATTGCGGCGGACTGATCGGACCCCTAACTGACATTTTTGACACTTTTGGGGGTACCAGTGACATTCCTACAGTAATCAGTGCTATAAATATGCACTGTTACTGTAATAATGACACTGGCAGGGAAGGGGTTTACTTTATTGGTGATCAAGGGGTTTAATGTATGCCTCATGCTTACTGACATGGGGGGAGGGGATTGTGTGACACAGATCGCAGGTTAAGCTATGCTGAATCCTGTAATCTGTCCCTGCCTGTCACATAGGAGATCCGCCGTTTTGTTTACACAAGTGGGCGGATTTCCTCACTCGTTCCCCGACGATCGGGGAAGAGCGGCGGTGATCACCGCCTCTCCTCCCCTGGCCCGACTCCCGCTGTGTCTGAATACAGCGGGAGCGAGCCTGCGGCGGCGCTCGCGCTGCCGAGAGGGGGCGGGATCCAGCGACGTAGGTCTAAATCGCCAGACAATAACGAGCCACTTTGCCGCAGTACCCTCAGCGTGAGCGGTCGGCAAGTGGTTAAAGAACATTGGTCTTAGGACTTAGAATTGGACTTAGGCTCGCAGAGCAGCAAAATTGAAATATATTTATATATATATATATATATATAAGAAGTTCAGCCCATATTACATTGGGAAAAAAAAAAAATATATATATATTGCTTTCATTCATCGACGGACACAATGCTCCATAAATCATAACTACTGGGTTCTATTGTCTCCTCCAGGAGTAGGACTAGGCAGAACAAAAAGCACCTGGCTACGCCCATGGGCCATCCTCAGCTTGGCATATAACCCCCCTCTCGGCTCTAGGTAATCAGTTTTAACCACTTCTGGACAGGAAGATTTTCCCCCTTAATGACCAGGCCATATTTTGGGATTCAGCACTGCGTTACTTTAACAGACAATTGCGTGGTCGTGCGACGCTGTAAATAAAATTTATGTCCCTTTTTTCCAACAAATAGGGTTTCTTTTTGGTGGTATTTGATCACCTCTGCGATTTTTATTTTTTTGCGCTATAAACAAAAAAAGCGACAATTCTGAAAAAAAACAATATTTTTCACTTTCTGCTATATTACATTCCCAATAAAGAAAATGTAAAAATCTAATTTTTTCATAATTTTTGGCCAGATTATATTCTAACATTCCCCAAAAAAAAAAAAATTAAAAATCAATATTTTTTTAACATTTCAGGCCAATTTGTTTTCTGCTACATGTTTTTGGCAAAAAAAATCGCAATAAGCGTATTTTGATTGGTTTTTGCAAAAGTTATCGCGTCTACTAACTACGGGAAAGATTTATGTTATTTTTATTGTGTTTTTTTTTTTTACTAGTAGTATCTGCGATTTTTAGCGGGACTTTGACCTTGCGGCGGACAGATTGGACCCCTAACTGACATTTTTGACACTTTTGGGGGTACAAGTGACATTACTACAGTAATCAGTGCTAAAAATATGCACTGTACATTACTGTAATAATGACACTGGCAGGGAAGGGGTTAATACTGTGGTTAATCAAGGGGTTAAATGTACCTAGGGGGCGTGTTTCTAACTGTATGGGGGTTGGGCTTGTGAAATGATCAGAGACCTGTGATCCTATATAGAAGGATCACAGGAGCTCTGTGATCATTTCATAGAGAACGGTCAGCTGTGTTTACAACAGCTGACCGTTCTTCTCTCTTAGTGGGGAGCGATTACGGATGCCCTGTGCATCGGAGTCCCTGCTGCCGAGTGGGGGCAGAAGCGCGCCGCCGGTGGCGGCAAGCACTCGCCCCTAGCTGCAGGCGTGCGACCGACATAGACCTACGTGGTTTCGTGCAGGAGGGCCTCCCTGCTGCAGTAAATCGACGGTGGACAGTCCGGAAGCAGTTAATCTGTCTAGTCAGGACCTCAGCATAGCCGCAACATAGACTCACATACGACCGGGCTTGGGTCTGAGTTACAACAGTCCCTTGGCTGACAGCTCCCCTACTTGGTGGCGAGGATTCTGTCTGAAGCGTTACCCGCATCATGGAAGGGTAAGCACAGTTCCCCCCTCTACCTTTTGGTGTTTTTTTGGGGTAACCTCCAGGGATGGTCGGACCCGCCTGCAGGTTCCCTCCTCCCATCCTTAAATCTCTCAGTGAGCTGGGCTTTCCCCACTCCCTTGCCCCCTGTCTGGACCTGGAGTCTGGTGGGGGTCCCAGGGCAGAGAATGCAGAGAACAGTAGGGCAGAGAATACAGTGGAGACCCCTGGGGTCTCCCCGGCTATCCCCACTCTGTAAGGGTCCTGGTATAGTGTGTGCCCTGCCCTGGTAGTCTGAAGGGGGTCCAGTGTAGGAGATCCCTAGGTGCATGCCCTACTGTTTGCAGTGTGGGTATAGTGCAGGGGGTTCCCAGTGCAGAGTGCGCAGCGGAGTCTCTCTTAACATGTGTCCCACCTTTGAGGGGGGGTCCCCTTGCAGAGGGAAGATTCTGGCTGATGCTGGCCATTTTCCCTTAGTCTGGCTGGTCTTCGGTTGGCGGCCATGTTTGTGTAGCCCGATGTCACAGGGGCCATTTTCCCTTAGTCCGGGAGATGCTGGAGACAACCGAAGCCTCGTGGGGATGCCAAAGCTCCTCCTCTTCCTCCCCAGTTTTCTCTTCCTGTGCCTGGGACATGTGGACAGTCCATGATGATGCTGGGTTCAAAATTCTCAACGCTCCTCTGGTCAGTAGGGTGAGCCCTTGGGGGTCTGTGTTATCTCTCACTCTGCTAATAGGTTCCTATAGCCTTGAGGGGATACTTTAGTAGTACTAAAAAGATTGTTTTTGTACTGTAAGGTCTTCCTTTCCTTATGGAGCCTCAGGGTCACATCTCCCCCACTGTTATAGAAGAAGTGTGAAGATTGGTGGTGGCGCTACCTCTGAAAATAAAAATAAAAATAAAAAATGCCCCTTGTGAAGTGTAAGGGGAAGTGTACTGGTAGACAATAACCCACAAATGGTGCAATATCTAAAAATAATAATAAATGGGTAACAAAGATATATTCAAATCAAACAATACATGCGAAGAAATTGTATATATATATATATATATATAAACCGATGTGGTGACAAAAGACCCACAACCGAAGATATGTGAGTGATTTCCAAATGAATGTGCCACTTGATCTGTAACAGCGTGAGTGAAAAAAATATATAAATTAAAATAAAAAAAATAAAAAAGTGGATAAGTGAAATTCCACGAGTGGCCACTAGGTGGCGCAAATAGCTTGGTACAACCTGTATGTTGATGTATGGAGATGTTCCTTTTCGAGATGAACGAGCAGTCAGAGTAGTCAGCGGCGGGTGCCCTGAGTGCTCACATGAAAGGAAAAATACCCCATGGTGAATAATAGTAACATACAGTTGTAAATAAGCGGCGTAGTAGACTCACTCGTACAGTAGATCAGGGTCAGAATAGTCGTGTTCGCCGGGAGGCTTCCGCGTTCCACGGCCGACAACCGGAAGTGACGTTTGACGTCGGAGACTCCGCCCTACGCGTTTCGTCACAATGACGTCAACTGGAGCGGCGTCAACATAGCGTACTCCCGGAATATTTATAGCCGCCCGTATCCAGGTAACGGAGGGGACGGAACAAACACCGCCATATTGCTACTCCCTCTCCGGAAGCCATATTACTCAGCCACTAGCTTCATTATGGATGTGCAGGGGAACGGCCATACTTCATCATATCTGATCTCATTAATTTGTCCGAGTGTGCTACGAGCCTTTAGCTTACTAAAAACATAACTTTATTGTGATCATATAAAACATGCTAAAAAGGCCGGATTATAAAAAATGAAGAATAGATAAAAGAATATACATAAAAAAATATACATAAAAAAAGAGGGCCATATCTACGTATATATCATACAAAGAATAAAAATATATATAAGTGTGAAGAAAAATTGTGAGATATATATACATAAATATATATAAAAACTAAAAAATACAAAATATAAAATATAAGAGAGTGTGTATACAGAAATCCTCGAACTATACAGGACAGGTCTTATGCAGTCTATGTAAACACGCAAAGGGGCATCAAAAGTGGGGATGGTTCAGTGCGGATAAAAACTATATATTTTTGTGATACCTGTGCATAGGATTCAGGACATGGAAAAGTATGTGCATATATATGTGTCAATGTTCCTAGGTGAGGAGGAGAAACAAAAGAGGGTGGTACACACCAGTGTGTCAGCGATCGATGATGCTGGATGAGAAGGTCAGGTGCCATGAAAAAAGGAAAAAACAAAAAAAGGGGACGGAAAGTCCACATGTATATCCAAAGGTGGATACTGATGTGAAAGAAAATTGTAATAGATACATGAAAAAGAATACGTACAGTGCGGAGCAAGAAAATTTTTTTTTTTTTTTTTTAAAAAATATAAACTTATTGTGATAAGACTGATAAGCTAAAAGAAGTAAAAAATATATATAGTATAAAATTAAAGGTAATTCATACAACTGTATCAAGGAGGGCATGGGAGGAAAAACAGAAATGTATTTGAAAAAAATTCAAAAAAATATATATTCAAAAAAATATATATTCAAAAAAAAATTCAAAAAAATGCTATATTCAAAAGAATATGAGGATGGAGCACTAAATTGTGTATTTTGGGTAGCAAAAAAAAAAATGGGAGGAAGAACAGATTTTTAGTGTAGAAAGACCCAACTTGCAATACTATAAGAGATATATAGATGATATTATCCTGATTTGGCGAGGGGATGTTGAAAGTTTACAGACTTTCTTTGACGAAATTAGTGGAAACAGATATGGATTATCATTCACAGGCAACTGGGACAAACAAACAATATCCTATCTGGACCTAGAGCTGTTCAAACAGGATGGAAGTATTTTCAGTAAAACATTTTTTAAAAAGACCGATAAGAACGGCTACATACCAAAGAGGAGCTGCCACCATCCTAAATGGCTGGGGAATATCCCCAAAGGACAGTTGTTACGTATACGCAGGAACTGTAGTAATGCCCGGGATTACGACATACAAGCAGATCTCCTTATAGAGAGATTTATTGAGAAGGGATATAACAAGAAGGAAATGAGAAACCTTAAGAAAATAGTGAGAGACATGAATAGGGAGGAACTCATTAGGGATAAAGATAAAAAAGAAAAGAAGAACGACTATGAATTTGCCTTCATCACCGGTTTTAACAGACAGCATAAAGAGGTGGAGAGAATAATTAAAAAACATTGGCCCATCCTTGCAGCAGACAAGACACTTAAGAAAATTCTACCAAAGAAACCTACCTTTATATACAGAAGAGCCCCAACTCTAAGAGACAAACTGGTGAAAAATGTGATTAACCCTCCAAAACGGATCACTCTTCCGACTAGCCTTAATGGCTTTTTTAGATGCAAGAAATGCCTACCGTGTAAAACGAATAAAAAACAGCCGAGGAAGATCACCAACTTTACTTCTAGCACCACAGGAGAGTTGTTCAGGATAAAAGATACCATCACGTGCACCAGCTCCTATGTGACATATGTCATTGAGTGCCCATGTCACTTACAGTACATCGGAAGAACTACCCGACAGTTGTACGTCAGGATACGCGAACATGTCAAAAACATTAGAAAGGGATTTGAGAAACACACCCTTTCCAGGCACTTTAAAGAGGCACATGGTCAAGATCCCTCGGGCCTTATTTTTTATGGGATAGACAAGATCAAAGACGATTGGAGAGGTAGTAATAAACGCAGAATGGTTTCACGCAATGAAACCAAGTGGATTTACTTGATGAGATCTCTCCGGCCCGAAGGACTAAATACTGACATAGACCTGAACTGCTTTATTACGGATACATAAACATCCAACTCCTTTATCCTCCCCTTTTTTATACAATTTTTATATATTTTTTAAACATTTAAAAGGATATTTTATAAAAATATTTTTTTACTTTTATATATAACCAGTCCTTTTATATAGTCTTATTTAGAAAGCTCTTAAAAACCAGTCTTTTTTACCATTAGACGTTTTTACCAATGATTTGCGGCTTTCTATCAGTTGTTTACCTTAACCGTAAAACATACCGGTTTAAGAATTTTTTACACACAGGTATGCTTTGAACCACCCTTCTCATCCAGCATCTATGGAATCCCTCTCCTTTTTTTGCTACCCAAAATACACAATTTAGTGCTCCATCCTCATATTCTTTTGAATATAGCATTTTTTTGAATTTTTTTTTTTTTTTTTGAATATATATTTTTTTGAATATATATTTTTTTGAATTTTTTTCAAATACATTTCTGTTTTTCCTCCCATGCCCTCCTTGATACAGTTGTATGAATTACCTTTAATTTTATACTATATATATTTTTTACTTCTTTTAGCTTATCAGTCTTATCACAATAAGTTTATATTTTTTAAAAAAAAAAAATTTTCTTGCTCCGCACTGTACGTATTCTTTTTCATGTATCTATTACAATTTTCTTTCACATCAGTATCCACCTTTGGATATACATGTGGACTTTCCGTCCCCTTTTTTTGTTTTTTGTTTTTTCCTTTTTTCATGGCACCTGACCTTCTCATCCAGCATCATCGATCGCTGACACACTGGTGTGTACCACCCTCTTTTGTTTCTCCTCCTCACCTAGGAACATTGACACATATATATGCACATACTTTTCCATGTCCTGAATCCTATGCACAGGTATCACAAAAATATATAGTTTTTATCCGCACTGAACCATCCCCACTTTTGATGCCCCTTTGCGTGTTTACATAGACTGCATAAGACCTGTCCTGTATAGTTCGAGGATTTCTGTATACACACTCTCTTATATTTTATATTTTGTATTTTTTAGTTTTTATATATATTTATGTATATATATCTCACAATTTTTCTTCACACTTATATATATTTTTATTCTTTGTATGATATATACGTAGATATGGCCCTCTTTTTTTTATGTATATTTTTTTATGTATATTCTTTTATCTATTCTTCATTTTTTATAATCCGGCCTTTTTAGCATGTTTTATATGATCACAATAAAGTTATGTTTTTAGTAAGCTAAAGGCTCGTAGCACACTCGGACAAATTAATGAGATCAGATATGATGAAGTATGGCCGTTCCCCTGCACATCCATAATGAAGCTAGTGGCTGAGTAATATGGCTTCCGGAGAGGGAGTAGCAATATGGCGGTGTTTGTTCCGTCCCCTCCGTTACCTGGATACGGGCGGCTATAAATATTCCGGGAGTACGCTATGTTGACGCCGCTCCAGTTGACGTCATTGTGACGAAACGCGTAGGGCGGAGTCTCCGACGTCAAACGTCACTTCCGGTTGTCGGCCGTGGAACGCGGAAGCCTCCCGGCGAACACGACTATTCTGACCCTGATCTACTGTACGAGTGAGTCTACTACGCCGCTTATTTACAACTGTATGTTACTATTATTCACCATGGGGTATTTTTCCTTTCATGTGAGCACTCAGGGCACCCGCCGCTGACTACTCTGACTGCTCGTTCATCTCGAAAAGGAACATCTCCATACATCAACATACAGGTTGTACCAAGCTATTTGCGCCACCTAGTGGCCACTCGTGGAATTTCACTTATCCACTTTTTTATTTTTTTTATTTTAATTTATATATTTTTTTCACTCACGCTGTTACAGATCAAGTGGCACATTCATTTGGAAATCACTCACATATCTTCGGTTGTGGGTCTTTTGTCACCACATCGGTTTATATATATATATATATATACAATTTCTTCGCATGTATTGTTTGATTTGAATATATCTTTGTTACCCATTTATTATTATTTTTAGATATTGCACCATTTGTGGGTTATTGTCTACCAGTACACTTCCCCTTACACTTCACAAGGGGCATTTTTTATTTTTATTTTTATTTTCAGAGGTAGCGCCACCACCAATCTTCACACTTCTTCTATAACACTTGCACCTTACACCCAAGGTCTGATTGGGGCAGCTTACACCTCTATCTAATATATTTCTCTCCCAAACATCTAGTCCGTAGCGCTGGTCATATTTCTTTATTACATCTCCCCCACTGACCCCCTCATGGAGGTGGCAGGTCCCTTAGAGCCCCAGCTTCCCATGGTTGCACTGACAGCGGTCCTGCAGTCCTTAGTGTCCTGGGTGAAAGTGGCGTGTGGGCAGAGGCTGAGGAGGAAGCATCTCCCGCCTTCCCCTGCTTAGTCTGTCTGTCTCATCTGATTCTGAGCCTGATGCTGCAGTGGACGCGGCACGTCCAGGGGGATTAAATATCACACCCCCAGATCCATCCGACAGGGAGGATGATTGCTCCGTTGTTGGAGCAGGGAATGAAAAAGCGCTGGTAGATACACTTTTCACTGCAGTGCGTGAGAGTTTAAAAATGGAGGATTCGGCTGATGCAGCCATGGACGTGGCTGTGTCGTTTGGTACGCATAAGTCACCTCGTACTCCAAAGGTGTTTACTTATGTGCCTTATTATGATGGTTTTCCTGTATGGAATGGGAACAACCAAAATTGCCCTTTGTGGTCCCCAAATGCTTTGCTGTAAGTTACCCTTTTGAGGAGTCCTTTTTAAAAAAGTAGGCTAGTCCACCAGTGGTGGACTCTCCTTTTTTTCAGGTGCAATAAAGCAACCATGATCCCAGTAGAGGAAACTCTGTCCTTTTAAGAAGCCGGCTGACAGGAAAGCAGAGGCTGTTGCACGCAGCATGTTTACTTTGGCTGGTTGGGCATTGCTGCCAGTCTTTGCCTCAACCCTGGTCTCTCAGTCCCTAACTGAATGGGCCAAACTTTTGCGCCAGGGCCTGGAGAGTGAGTAGGTCCGTGTTGATTTAGTGGACCAGTTGGTCCATGAGCTGCAGTTTATTTGTGATGCAGTTTTACAGATACAGCTCCTGTGCTGTCCAAACTTTGTTTCAGTGGTGGTGATTAGGTGCTTGCTGTGGCTTAAGAATTGGTCCGCAGACCAAGCCTCTAAAAAAAAAACTCTCATTGTTCTGCCCTTTTAAGGTGATCGCCTGTTTGGGGCTACCTTGCATGACATCATTAAGGGTATCATGGGGGGGGGGGAAGAGTACCTTCCTGCCACAGTCAAGAAAAGAGAAGGAGCCTTGTCACAGCCTCCTTCACAGTCCATAGAAATTTATTTTGTGCTTCTGGAACGGAGAATAAGGGAAATAGATCTTTTAAATCTTCCCCGGGAGGTTCCAAGCGACCTTCGTCTGGTAAGCCTGGAGCTAGCTTCTCCGGACCAGCAGACAAGACTCCTTCAGCATGAAGGTCTGCCATTATTGGGGTGGGGGGACATCTTCACTGGTTTTCGGCCCCATGGACTTATTTTGTAAGCGTCAAGTAGATCCGCAAAATGTTTATTTTAGGGGTACCCAGAAAGGGGGGAAAAGTTTGTTGTTTCCAGGTTTTTTAGGTCCTGAGTCTCCTTGTGTGGATTTAATTCCTGCAAAGGTTCAGGTGATGTCTGAACTAACTAAGGCCCCCCCATCCCTGTCCAGGGAATTGATTTACCTAGGTCTGATTTTAATTCTAACCAGGGTGGTCCTTCCTCTGGACAAATTTCACCAGCTGCTGTCATGCAGACAGTTCTCTCTCTCGATTTGCATACAGGTTCTGAGTCTGGTGGTATCCACCTTCAAGACTGTTCTGTTTGCACAGTCCTACATGCAGTTCCTTTAGCAGGTTCAGTTCCGCAGGAGGATACCGAAGTTCATGATGAGGTCACAAGGTCCTCTGACAGATGCCACGGTAAGGCTAGTATCATCCTTGGCTCAGGCGTCTTCTGCAGTTCCTGCAAGGAATCAAGAGCAAGGATCTTCCTATCATCCTGGTGGCCATAAACGTCCCTTGGGGGCTTCCTCTCAGAGAAGACCAGTTATCCCAAGGGCTAATCTACCATCCTGCTTTACAATCACTGGTTTTAATGGCTTAGCTATTGAAAGCCAGGTACTAAGGGATAGTGGTTTGTCTGTATCCCTGTCTACTATGGTGAATGCGAGGAAGTAGTTTTTCCCAAGATACACCATCGTAGGGGGAAAGTGTACATTTCTTGGTGTGAGTCTGTTGGCGCTCATCCTTGATCCTTTTCTGTGGCTCAGATATTAACCTTTCTTCAACAGGGCGTTGATCAGAAGTTGACCTGGAGTACCTTCAAGGGCCAGCTGTCTGCCTTGGCTATCTTCTTTCAGCGACCCCTAGCCACGCACTCTTTAGTTCGTACTTCATTTAGGGGGTTTGACATGTAGCTCCACCTTTTGCTGCCATGGGATTTAAATTTTAGTGTTTTCGGTTCTCCAGAAACCTTTATGTGAGAATATTTGTGAGATTCCCTTATCTACATTATCCCAGAAGGTGACATTCTTGGTGGCTATTGCCTTGGCCCGCAGGGTATTGGAATTGGCAGCATTGTCCTATTGCAGTCCCTATTTGGTGGTCCATAGATATAAAGTGGTTCTTCGTTCCTGTCCATCATTCCTGCCCAAAGTTGTCTCTGACTTCCATTTGAATGAGGACATTGTGTTGCCTTCCTTGTGTCCCAAGCAAGCTCATCCCAAGGAATTCGCTTTTCATACCTTGGATGTGGTTCATGCAATTAGGGTGTATCTAGCAGCTACTGAGTCCTTTCGGAGGTCAGACTCACTTTTTGTGGTTACAGACGGACCAAGAAAAGGGCTGGCTGCGTCTTCGGCTACCATCCCCAGATGGATCAGACAGCTGGTGACTCAGGCCTATTCCATTAAAGGTCAGGTTCCACCTTTCCCTGTCACGGCACATTCTACTCGGGCGCTGAGTGCATCAATATCACAAGTTTGCAAGGCAGCCACATGGTCGTTGATGCATACCTTCACAAAATTCTATAAGGTAGATACTTTGCCATCTGCGAATGCTTCTTTTGGCCGCAACATTTTGCAGGCTTCTGTTTAAGAGGGGCTGTTCCCTCTTGAGGGGTGTTTTTCTTTAAACTTTTTTTAGACGGGGCTCCTGTGACCCGGTTAGGGCTCCTATGTCCTGGTTAAGGGCACTTATGTTTAGCCTTGGGCTATTTTCCCCACCTCTCATTTTTCCTTTTGGCACTGCTTTTGGACATCTCAGTAGTTATGATTTATGGAGTGCTGTGTCCCATCGAACGAAAGAGAAAATGGGAATTTTGTACTTACCATAAAATCCATTTCTTTGAGTTCTACAGACACAGCACCCACCCCTCTATGGAGTTCTGATACTTCTAATACTGCTACTAAACTGATTACCTAGAACAGAGAGGGGAGTTATATACCAAGCTGAGGACGGCCCATAGGCATAGCCAGGTGTTTTTTTTTTTGTTCTGCCTAGTCCTACTCCTGAAGGAGGCAATATAACCCAGGAGTTATGATTTATGGAGCGCTGTGTCTGTCGAACTCAGAGAAATGGATTTTACAGTAAGTACAAAAATCCAATTTTTTCTCCCTTTCCTCTTTAGTATACACCCTTTCTACAGAAGTGGAATTCACAGTGAGAGTAAAGATGCAAATAGTGAACTCATTTCACCCTGCCGAGTTTCGCTGGGGATTGTGCGATGTGTTAGAACAGCTCAAACACATCTCTTCTGCAATTAGCACGTACATGGAAAGTCCAAGTGGTACTTCGATATAATAAATAGCATCAGAGCTGTTAAATTGCAGCACTGTGTTAATTACAAAAGGCTATGAATGGAGACTTTTCCAATATTCTTTAAAGGGAAACATGTAACTATATGCAGTTTTTAGGACCACTATTAAAATATGAAGAAACTCTGAATAAAAAAAATGCTATTACATATAGTATCACTATCTTCACAAAAGTGATGACATACTTGTACCTTTTTTGGACTGATATTTGTATAACCTTAAGAATGATGCTCTCCAACTTAACAGAAGCAAGATCAAAATCCTCATAGTCTTGGTCATGTAAAGCAGTCTCCCTCGAGTAGCTGCAAGTAATTCTCAATGCTTTCTCTAGTTCCCTGGTTACCCCCCAGTGCTCAAAAATGCAAATTATGTCTTTGAGCATGAAGGACTACCCCCTTCTGCCTAATGTTGGTTCTTGTGTTGTGTTGATGTTCTTAGTAACTATTTGTAAACCAGAAAGGGGACAGCGGACAGAAGAGCCATTACCTGCAGGTCATTATTTGTGTACCAGTGTACCCACTCAGGGGAATTCAGTAAAGCAGTAACATCACTCTTCTGGCAGCGTGGCTTCTGTAATATGGCCTGCGCCTAAGTACAAGTACAAACACTTGCCAGATTCAGGTAGTTCTTATTACTGCCACCTTTAGAATATGCCACTATGGCTTTGACAGATTCTAAAATAATTATTGCCAGTTCACAGATAAGCAAATTGCCAGTAATAAGACCAACTCAAAGTTGGTATACGGAGTTTGGGGGGGTTGTGTGCTTATTAGTTTATTAATATGTTTGAATATTTTTAAATGTGTTTTACAATTATTTCAGTGGTTGCTAGGATAAAGGCTGCCTGCATCCTAGCAACCAAGCATGCAGGTCACACTGAAATGACGGTTTCCCTTTGCCTGTGATTGACAGCAGATGGCAATAGGCACGTTCCAAAGCTGTAATGCAGTCCAATAGTAGGTTTTGTAATCTGCCCCCTAACATCCCTTTTCAACTAGGGAATGGGGTGTGCAGGGAAGTTAAATGCCACCTTACTCGTCCACAGAATGTAATGCAGGCATATACCGTACCTACAAAAATCCAGACCTGACATCCATTGTATTTTTCATGTTAATTGCAACACTCTCTCCTTTTTCTAGCACTCTCTCCTTTTGTGCCGCTTTGTTTAATTTTTTTTTTTTTTTTTTTTTAAGTACAAATGGTTTTTGGCAATAGCAATTAATTCATACTAATTGCATTACAATAAATCTGTTATAGTTATGTCAAGACCTACCTTCTCCCAGACAAAGCAAGAATGGGAAAGCGGAAAACCTCAGTGAAAAGGAAGACCACCAATCCAATTTACAATGAAGTATTAAGGGTAAGACTATACATTGTGTGTATATATAATGCTTTTGCTGTTGTTTTTGTGCAGGAGGGAGTATAGCTACATATTACTGTACTGGGACCAATTTTGTTTAATATCTTCATAAGTGATATTGCAAAAGGCCTCGATGGTAAGGTTTGTCTTTTTGCTGATGACACAAAGATATGTAACAGGGTTGATGTTCCTGGAGGGAAACGCCAAATGGAAAAGGATTTAGGAAAACTAGAAGAATGGTCAGAACTCTGGCAACTGAAATTTAATGTGGATAAGTGCAAGATAATGCACCTGGGGCGTAAAAACCCAAGGGCAGAATATAGAATATTTGACACAGTCCTGACCTCAGTATCTGAGGAAAGGGATTTAGGAGTAATTATTTCAGAAGACTTAAAGGTGGGAAGACAATGTAATAGAGCAGCACGAAATGCCAGCAGAATGCTTGGATGTATAGGGAGAGGTATAAGCAGTAGAAAGAGAGAAGTGCTTATGCCGCTGTACAGAACACTGGTGAGACCTCACTTGGAGTATTGTGCGCAGTACTGGAGGCCATATCTCCAGAAGGATATAGATACTCTAGAGAGAGTTCAGAGAAGAGCTACTAAACTAGTACATGGATTGCAGGAAAAAACTTACCAGGAAAGGATAAAGGACCTTAACATGTATAGCTTGGAAGAAAGAAGAGACAGAGGGGATATGATAGAAACATTTAAATACATAAAGGGAATCAACTCGGTAAAGGAGGAGAGCATATTTAAAAGAAGAAAAACTACCACAAGAGGACACAGTTTTAAATTAGAGGGGCAAAGGTTTAAAAGTAATATGAGGAAGTATTACTTTACTGAGAGAGTAGTGGATGCATGGAATAACCTTCCTGCAGAAGTGGTAGCTGCAAATACAGTGAAGGAGTTTAAGCATGCATGGGATAGGCATAAGGCTATCCTTCATACAAGATAGGGCCAGGGACTATTCATAGGATTCAGATATATTGGGCAGACTAGATGGGCCAAATGGTTCTTATCTGCCGACACATTCTATGTTTCTATGTTTCTATGTTACTGTTCACTTTAGTCAACTTCTTTATTGTTGTTCCTTGTGGGATTCAGGCTTTTATGCTACCACTGTGTAAACAGCTTCCTTTTTTTAAATGTCCTCCATGCATTCTAACATTTAAGCAAACCCATCACAAGGCATGTTCCTTTAGACAGCTGCCTGCCATCTTGGACCTTTTGTGTCGGTTCACACATATGCGATGCAGAAACCCTGCGAATACACTGCGGGTTCCCACATCGCACTCTACTCACGGGCATTTCACACTGCCATATGCGAATCGCTGGGAGTGTCAATACAAAGTTAATGACACCCCCAGATCAGTTCACATATTGCAGTGTGAACCGCCAATTCGGACATAAATCAGATCACAACGGTGTGAACACCCATGTGTTACGATTCTGGTGTGGACCAAAAAAAGGGTGCTGTGCAACTTTGGTCCGAATGCGGTGCAAATTTAGCCATACAATCTGTATGGACGAATTTGCAATGCACAGACATCGCATGTGATTTGCTGAGCAGTGCACTCTGAATCAGATGCAATGTCTGACATCGCATAGCATATGTGTGAACCGGCACTGTTATGCTGCTGATTTGCTCCAGTCTCTCACAGAGCAGTAACCAGTAAATATTGTTTTCTGCTACTTTTCTGCTGGTTATCTAGTTGGGTAAGGATGGAACTGATGATTAAAGGATACGTTCACCTTTACAAAAAAAAAGTAATAAATGCACAGATGCAGGTAAAATTGTTTTTTGTTAGAAGCCTGCAGAGCATTGCCCCCACAATCAGCAGATCGTGGGTGCTATGCAGGGCTCTTGCAGACTTTGTGTGTAAGCTGTTTGGGCATACATCATACGGCCAAGCAGTTACATACTAGCAGGAAGCATCAGTGAACTTTCACAGTGCTCAACAGAGCTGTGCTAGTTTATTGAGAACTACAAGCCGACAGCCACAAAGGCCGTCGGACCTTGTCGTTTTCTAAATCACAGAACACTGTGAATGGATGACGTGGCTGGCGGGTGGAGCCCCCCATGGTCGTGTCTTTTACAGACTGTGACAGCTAGCAGGAGGGAGAAGATACCCCGCTAGCTGTCAGACCTTGGGTTCAGGGGGAGCGGGGTTCGGTGCATCTGTAACATGTTGCACCCTGAATATAGGTGTGACGTGTTACAAAAGATGAACCTATCCTTTAAATGAACTGCAGTGTGTTTAAAAGCTAGTTAGCTGCTACATACTGTAGAGATGAGAATAGAGCTTTTTATTCCAAACAGTTTATCCATTCCAAAAAAGCACACATAGATTATTACTTTTTGAAATCATACATTTGTTTAATTGTGTTTGATTGCCTGGAGTTCCCCTGTAATGAACATGTAAAAGGGGGACCATGGAAAACACTATCCAGCTGTACCTATAAAACATGTTTAAAGGCGAAGTTCATCTTTAGGAAAAATAACAAATGCACATATTTTTGCAGGTAAAAAAATGTGCATTTATTATTTATTCCTACAGGAGCCTGAAAAGCATTGGATGGCGGGTGCAATGTCAGGCTCCTGCATGGTATCCCTTTAGCTTTCTGCCAGTAGCTCTGTATAGGCTTTCTGTTAGAAAGTTGGAGGAGGAGTCCATTGAGAACTACACATCCATCTGCCGCAGTGGAGAATAGAAAATGTGGTTTACTCATTCACACATCCCTGTGAATGAATGACATGGCTGCATTGGTGGAGCACCGCAGAGCCGCACTGATTTTAAATGCGACAGTGGCTGTGAGAGGAGGATCCCCTGATGGCTATTACAGGGAAGGGGAGAGGGAGAAGGAGCTGGAACATGAGACCTGTTGCATACAGGTACAAACTCTATCAGTGTGTGTTGTAGCATTTTCATTCCCTTTATTCGTAAATAGGAGTTATAGTCACTGTCATTATGAACTCCAAAAATATGTACTTGGCTATTAGGTCTTCTTTTTATCACACACATATACAGTGGGTACGGAAAGTATTCAGACCCCCTTAAATTTTTCACTCTGTTATATTGCAGCCATTTGCTAAAATCATTTAAGTTCATTCTTCTTCCTCATGAATGTACACACAGCTCCCCATATTGACGAAAAAACACAATTGTTGACATTGTTGTAGATTTATTAAAAAAGAAAAACTGAAATATCACATGGTCCTAAGTATTCAGACCCTTTGCTGTGACACTCATATATTTAACTCAGGTGCTTTCCATTTCTTCTGATCATCCTTGAGATGGTTCTACACCTTCATTTGAGTCCAGCTGTGTTTGATTATACTGATTGGACTTGATTAGGAAAGCCACACACCTGTCTATATAAGACCTTCCAGATCACAATGCATGTCAGAGCAAATGAGAATCATGAGGTCAAAGGAACTGCCTGAAGAGCTCAGAGACAGAATTGTGGCAAGGCACAGATCTGGCCAAGGTTACAAAAAGATTTCTGCTGCACTTAAGGTTCCTAAGAGCACAGTGGCCTCCATAATCCTCAAATGGAAGACGTTTGGGACGACCAGAACCCTTCCTAGAGCTGGCCGTCCGGCCAAACTGAGCTATCGGGGGAGAAGAGCCTTGGTGAGAGAGGTAAAGAAGAACCCAAAGATCACTGTGGCTGAGCTCCAGAGATGCAGTCAGGAGATGGGAGAAAGTTGTAGAAAGTCAACCATCACTGCAGCCCTCCACCAGTCGGGGCTTTATGGCAGAGTGGCCCGACGGAAGCCTCTCCTCAGTGTAAGACACATGAAAGCCCGCATGGAGTTTGCTAAAAAACACCTGAAGGACTCCAAGATGGTGAGAAATAAGATTCTCTGGTCTGATGAGACCAAAATAGAACTTTTTGGCCTTAATTCTAAGCGGTATGTGTGGAGAAAACCAGGCACTGCTCATCACCTGTCCAATACAGTCCCAACAGTGAAGCATGGTGGTGGCAGCATCATGCTGTGGGGGTGTTTTTCAGCTGCAGGGACAGGTCGACTGGTTGCAATCGAGGGAAAGATGAATGCGGCCAAGTACAGGGATATCCTGGACAAAAACCTTCTCCAGAGTGCTCTGGACCTCAGACTGGGCCGAAGGTTTACCTTCAACAAGACAATGACCCTAAGCACACAGCTAAAATAACGAAGGAGTGGCTTCACAACAACTCCGTGACTGTTCTTGAATGGCCCAGCCAGAGCCCTGACTTAAACCCAATTGAGCATCTCTGGAGAGACCTAAAAATGGCTGTCCACCAACGTTTACCATCCAACCTGACAGAACTGGAGAGGATCTGCAAGGAGGAATGGCAGAGGATCCCCAAATTCAGGTGTGAAAGACTTGTTGCATCTTTCCCAAAAAGACTCCTGGCTGTATTAGATCAAAAGGGGGCTTCTACTAAATACTGAGCAAAGGGTCTGAATACTTAGGACCATGTGATATTTCAGTTTTTCTTTTTCAATAAATCTGCAACAATGTCAACAATTCTGTGTTTTTCTGTCAGTATGGGGTGCTATGTGTACATTCATGAGGAAGAAGAATGAACCTAAATGATTTTAGCAAATGGCTGCAATATAACAAAGAGTGAAAAATTTAAGGGGGTCTGAATACTTTCCGTACCCACTGTATATTCTTTAATTCCTGTTAACAGACTCATTAATGCTTGCATTTATTTTCCAGTACAAAATTGAAAAAATGGTTTTACTGATCCAGAAATTGAATCTGTCTGTGTGGCACAATGACCCACTTGGCAGGAACAGCTTCCTCGGAGAACTGGAGATTGACCTCACCAGCTGGGATTGGAGTAACACAAAGCCAAACTGGTACATCTTAAAACCAAGGGTACGTAGATGGAGTATACTCCACAGTTAAAAGAAAAACATTTTTTGTTGCAATAACACACATTTCATGGAACCTCAAATCATATATAATAAAAATGTAAGCAAGTTCAGTTGGTGACGTTCACTCTATTTGCTGTAAGGAATTCCTACACTTGTGACTATTGTACAAGTATAAAAGAAAAGAGGGCTAAAGCACATTACATTACTTACAGATTGTGTTGGCTTCTTCTGTTAATTCTGACTGACCTTGCTACCCCTAGACACTTCAAACCAAAATGGGGACAGTTAGGAGCAGTTTTGAGATTCTCTGCTGTTTTCTATCATATTTTCTCCCTCTGCTGACACCTCATTGGTGGACTGCATATAAAGTGGATAGCATGCTACTGCCAACAGGCTGGTGAGATATGAAATATAGTCTGTAAAAGGCCAATTGTCATCATATGAGAAGAATTATTTTACTGGAATGACTGACGCATGCAGACTATTCACAGGTAGAACTGTTATGGCTGTTTTCACATGGCACCTACATAGCTTAATAGTGAAGTAAAAATGTTTATTGATTAAAATTACAAATATGTTATACTTGCCTGCTCTGTGCAATAGTATTGCACAAAGAGGCCTGGAGCTGCCTCTTCTGGAGTCCCCCACGAGCAATTTTTCTCCTCCTCTTCTTCCTCTGCACTGATTCGCATCCCTGGTGGCTCTAGTGGCATCCCCTAAGGGTCTGCTCTGGTAATCAATGCTCTGATTACCAGCACAGACGCCCCCCCCGTCAGGAAAGCCACCGATCGGCTCTCCTCTACTTGCGCCTAAATAGGAAAGCCGATCAACGGCACTTCCTATTTACTATGTGACCAGCTGTGATTGGACACAGCTGGTCACATGGTAAAGAGCCTATGTCCTAGGCTCTTTACCGGGATCGGAGATGCAGTGTGTCAGAGTGAGCGGCCTAACCTGCTGGACCTCATATGATGCCCAGTCAGGATAAAGCAACCACTTTGCGGCCGTCATTTTGCTATGTGACAGGCGGGAAGTGATTAAGAAAGCAATTCAGAAATGGAGGTGTTAATAGTTTATTTTTATTATTTAACAAAACCGTGTTGCCAGATCAATGGTGTCTTCAATGGTGAGAAATACAGGAAGATACTATCAGGGAGGCATGTGATTGGCCCCAAATTGATTCTGCAGCTGGAGAATGACTCCAAATATAAAGCCAATGTCCTTAAGAACTACAGCAAAAAAAAAAAAGAGAGTTCTGAAAGTGGTGGTTTGGCTCCCCACAGATCCCTGATCTCACCACCATCAAGTATAAAGAAGCAGACAAGTTTGAGGCAGCCTACATCCACCTGCAGAGTTCCTTCAAAAACTGCATGCAAGTGAACCTAGAAGAAATTTATGATGGCTTGAAGCCAAAGGGTGGTCATACCAAATATTCATCTGATTTTAAGATTTTTCTTCTGTTCACTTGCTTTGCATTTTGCAAATTGATACAAAATAAACAATCAAAAAAATATTTTTGAAAGGATTCTTCCTTTACACCTGTCTTAAACATTTGCACGTTTTGAACGTTGTGCAGCTCTGATCCAGGTCTACCGAAAGCGCTATCTTGAAGCTACTCACTAATGAGTAAGCACAAGAGTGTGAAATGCGTTTTCTGAGCACCTTTGGACTGTGTGTATCTTGTCTTTTATTCTTTATGGATTTGCAATAAAGCATTTTTAAACATATTTTCCTCGATGTGCCGCCACCTTTCTCTCGCTCTATGATTTACCTCTGGTTGCGGACCAGGCAGGCACCCAGATCTTCACAAGCAGTACATGGGACCTCGCAGGCTGCTTGGAGCGATGTGAACCCAGTTCTCTGTTACATTCTTGAGGAAGCTGCCAAGGATTTTTGCCCAGCTATCTACTTCATGTTTAAAAAAAAAATTATATATATATATATATATATATATATATATATATATATATATATACATACATACACACACACACACCGTATCTCACAAAAGTGAGTACACAACACTGAAGGAATGACACTTTGCTACAATGTAAAGTAGTGAGTGTACAGCTTGTATAACAGTGTAAATTTGCTGTCCCCTCAAAATAACTCAACACACAGCCATTAATGTCTAAACCGCTGGCAACAAAAGTGAGTACACCCCTAAGTGAAATGTCCAAATTGGGCCCAATTCGCCATTTTCACTTCCCGGTGTCATGCGACTCGTTAGTGATACAAGGTCTCTGGTGTGAATGGGGAGCAGGTGTGTTACTTTTGGTGTGATCTCTCTCACTCTCTCATACTGGTTACTGGAAGTTCAACATGGTACCTCATGGCAAAGAACTCTCTGAGGATCTGAAAAAAAATGAATTGTTGCTCTACATAAAGATGGCCTAGGGCCCTAGGCTATAAGGGTTAAAGCAGTGCTGGAAAATAATGGTGGCCGCACAAAATATTGACACTTTGGGCCCAATTTGGACATTTTCATTTAGGGGTGTACTCACTTTTGTTGTCAGCGGTTTAGACATTAATGGCTGTGTGCTGAATTATTTTGAGGGGACAGCAAATTCACACTGTTATACAAGCTGTACACTCACTACCTTACATTGTAGCAAAGTGTCATTTCTTCAGTGTTGTCACATGAAAAGATATATATATATATATATATATATATGAGAGAGAGGTATGTGTGTGTGTGTGTGTGTATGTATGTATATATATATATATATATACACACGTGTGTGTATATGTGTGTGTGTGTGTATATATATATATATAAAATGTGTATGTATACTGTGTGTGTGTGTGTGTGTGTATATATATATATATATATGAGATATATATATATACATGTCTGTATGTATGCGTGTGTGTGTATATGTGTGTATATGTATATATATATATATATATATATATATATATGTATATATAAAATGTGTATGTATACTGTGTGTGTGTGTATGTGTATATATATATATAAACGTGTGTGTATTTATGCAGTATATATGCTATATTTGTCAAATGTGCTTCTGTAAGCATTTGCTGTAAAAACACAGAAATGAAGCTAGTGGAAATACATCAGTTGATCTAGGATGCCCTCTAGAGTAAAGCTGTTGAAACCGCAAGTACATACAAGAATAATATAATTAACATAATATAGTTAATTAGTAACAAGCTATGATAACACTACTGAATCTATTTATAAAGACATGTTGACATTGTTAACCACTTTGTAAAACCATCATTTTTAGCAACTATGCTGGGTTATATGATGAACTATTTGTATGTCCCTTTTTTACCCATCAGAGTCTCTCTGCAATGAATGGGGTGGACCATCTCGGAGTGATGAACTTGTCAATTCGATACATTCCTCCTGGAAGTCTTGGTGAGATATGTCATGTGTGAGAAGAATATAACAAGATGTACATGTGCCTCACACCTCCACACCTCATTTGCTGGGGAGATGTGGGTTTGGTCTGGGAAATCTGCCATCTTTCTAAAAATTGCAGACGTGCTGTTAAATATGCTAATCTATAGTAGACAGTGTAAGATGGATTTCTTGGTTTTAAAGTGTGCCTATGGAAGTGGGATGTGATTACATCTATTTACAGCACCAGTCTACACGTTCAACTGCTTTTGAAAAGTTCATAAGTGAACTGTGACCCATTTGTGTAAAATCACATATCCACTGGCGGTTTATCTTTGTAGATGAGCGGTTTGAAAGAAAAAAGCATGTCCAATTCAGTCCAGTTTCATAATTTGTCTAGTTAGTATATTCTTCATATTTGAATAAATCTCAATTAGCCCCACATCCCATAAAGTACAATAACCAAGAGGGAAAACAAGAACTGTGCTTGGGGCTTTTAAACCAATAAATTAATAAAACACAAATGAAGTAATAACCATAAATAATGAAGTAATAACCATAAAAAGAACTAAACCTTGGGATTTCAAACTTGCATAATTCTTAAGAATAGTACAACTTTGTTATAGAAATCTTCACAAGTTTTATTCAGTACAGAAAGTTTAAAATATATAACAAACAAACAATAAACCAGTCAGTTAACATGGTATGTGTGTACATCAAGATACGATATATATCATTGCCTCTGTGTATCAGCTCCCACGTGTTAAAGAAAAGTGAATAATTAAATAGGACACAACCATCTCATACGTAGGTTGTGTTGTGAGAGTCGTTAAGTTCAACACGTTTGACGATTTGGTTTCTTTAGGAACTCAGAGGTTTTATGAGTATAAAGTATGCCTATGGCTAGAACTGCAATCCACAGGCGACAAAGACGCGCCCTCACCTTAGTAAGGGGCCACAGAGAGAAAGGGAAGGAACAGAAAAGACAAAAGGGGAAGCGGCAGAGAAAGAAAGAAAGAATGAAAGAATCAAAAAGCAAGCAACTCTACTTTCCCCAGCCTTGGGGAAGGCCAATATCTGAAACCATAAAGGTAAAGGGCCCAGATGTTCTTGCTATGTTAAACATCCCCCACCTAAAAGATTAAAGTAGAACTATAGGCAAAACTTATTTATTTTCATTTTGTATAGGGGATGGGAGGTTTCTAACCTTTTGTAAGGTTTATTTTCAATGAAAATTAAGGGACTCTCATGGGGACCCCCAAGTCACTAGAACTAGTGTCCCCATTGGAAGATTTAACCCTCCCCAGAGCAAAAAATATTGACAGGTATTCTAATCCATCTCCCTTCTATCCAAAACTAAAAAAAAAAAAAAAAAAAAAAGTTTCAGCTTCAGTTGTACTTTAAGAAAGAGTCCAGAATTCTCTCTACCTTTCACCATTCTAGAGTAATTTCACCATTTATATTTTTTTTTAGAGATTAAATTGACATTGTTGACTCCTAAAAGATAAACAGAAAATCTTCAATGCATCACCATGCAAAAGAAAAGGTATCCTATTTATTTCTCCTGTGGCCATGTCTTCTGCCCTCACCCTGTCCATGTCACCCTGTCCATGCCATGCAGCCTTCTTTAGACTGTTGAGCATTTAACACTCCTAGTAGTGACAGATGCCTGTGTCCCCTGACACTCACTGCGCCTTTATCTTCTGACCCCCCATGTGTCACTACAGGACCTAGCAAAGAAGTAGAAGTCAGAGAATTAAATCACAGTGGAGGGGGGGGGGCACATTTCAAAACTCTCATCAGTGTTGAAAGTCAAAGGTTCTGATAGAGGCTTCAGGAGCAAAGGCAGGAGACATGGGCCACCGGAAAAGTGAGTGTACCTCATCCTTTGCCTTGATACTGGCATTAAGATATTTAAAGAGCAATGAGATGGGCTGCTGTACTTTCATGTGACTTTTAAGGAATCCTTTACTGAGAGAAATCTAAATGGTGTCATGGCTGACCTCCCTTTTAAGGAGGTTCGTTTGTTTGATATGACTTACCTACCCATATTCTGTCTCCTCTAGCTAACAGACTACCTGTTTAAAACTCCTTTTGGGTTTCCACAGTGGTGATTATTATTCTGTTACAACCAGTCACACATCTACCTGGAAGAGTTGTTAACTCAATCTAACTTTACAGACAACTTCTATTTGCATTAGTTTAATCCTAATTATCTGTGAAATGCCTGCCTGTCAGTCATTTTAACTATCTAATAACTTTGAGGAACCCCTGCTTAGGGAAGAGTTGATGGAATAGCTTTCTAAGCTGACCTAGTCACTGAACCCTGTTCTTTCCAGTGTTCCTATTTTCTCCTCCCTACAATTTACAGGTACAGAAGATTCATATGTTTCCACCAGCTAAGGTAGGTCACCACCTGAGGAAGTTAGATCATTCAGTCACAATCAACTGCCTTTGTAGTTCTAAAAGTACACAGCTCTATGATCAAAGCTGACATTGAAGAGAAAGTTGTAACTTTTATTACTGCTGGCTGGAGTATATCATTCCAAGGCATCCAGACCCTCTCGAATTTTTGTGGGTGCTGTCCAATCATTGGGCATAGTATACGATTTTGCATTTCCATAAGAATATTAGGTACAATTGTATACTCTGGTTTACATATCACAGTTTTAAAGGTAGTGATATAGAGATTCATAAATAGTCAAATCAAGACTACTTTTTTTTCAAACTGCCTGCTGTCTCTTTGCTTGGGTGGCATTTGTGAACATTGACGGCCATTTCTCATTTCATAAGACAACTTTTCTTTAATCCTTAGGTCCAAAACATCCATCTTCAGGAGAAGTCCACATCTGGGTAAAGGATACTAAAGATTTACCTCAGCTTCGTCCTTCTGGGGTAGATTCCTTTGTTAAATGGTAAGTCTTTCATGTAAACCTCCTAATCTCCCATTGATGGAAACCGTAGCGATGGGGGAAAAGTTTTCCGTTATCGATGCACCGATGGGAAGATTCACCCTCTATTTGTACTGGTGTAGAGAAAATACACATTTCTCTTCTGTTTATTGAAGGTCACAGTGGAGATCTTGATCTCTGACCATTGAGTTATAGTGCCACCTTCAGGAGTAGGACACTAAGCACAAAAGAACAAAGCACAGCCTAGGGGCAGTCCTTAATAGTGGCCAAAACCCCAGCCTGCTAGAGACAACTCCATTTTTGCCTAGGAATAAGGATATTTTTATCCTTTTCTTTGCAGGGAATTCTTCTTTTTTTTTTTTTTTTTCTCCCCTAGTCTCCTTAAAGCAACAGATGAGCCGGACGGCTGGGTAACGTTTATTTAGTAGTCCCCCCAACTCAGCCTACGAGTGCATGCAATCCTCTAGCTATGTGCAGAGCAGCCTGCAACAGCTCTAATTGGACAAAAGGACAGCCTGTGAGTGTTCTTCATGGGGAGGGGGCTGCATATGGTTGATCGACCCTTAAGCTGGTTTGTCACAGTGCCCCCTAGGCAGACAGTGCCCTGGCGCATAGTTTTCCTGTCATGGGAAAGGTACCCCCTTTTTCATCCTCAGAATAAAGTAACCCCTCTACCCTTGTACACCCAGGTTAGCTAAGAGTGAGTTTTGGGGTACTTTTACTCCCTTCACTCCCCTGCATTCCATGTGGAGTGTGCTTGGTGCAAATTCTAAGTGTCCTAGTAAATTGGGGCATGACTTCTTGGACATGGCACAGTGTAGTTTAATACTATAGAGACACTGCAGGTTTCAGTACACACCACAGGGGATGCCTCCCCTCTTCTGGCTGCTCATGGCCATGTGTTTTCAGTTGCTGCATAGGCCTTCTCCTTCCCTTAGTGATTGTACCAGCCTTACTGTAGCATATGGCGCTTTAACATGGGACCCCTGCCAGCCCATATCCGGGATGCTGCCATGGGACCCACTGCAGGTAGGCATCTTATTACTTGGAAATCTGACCTTTTTTGTTGTTCTGCCTCACCCTGTCCTGCCCTGTTAGTTTACGAGGCAATAAGGGGCTGTGTTCCCATTCACAGACGGGGAATGACTTGTGGGGTTGGAAATGCCTGGTGCTTGCTGGTTTCTGTTGAGAACTCATGTTGGCTCTTCATTTACTCTCTCCTAGGGTGAGGGTATTTACATGTGGGGGGGGGGGGTGGTGATCTGCTACCGGAGGTTTAGAGTTGTCTGGTGGTTTCAAAGCTCCCTGCACACTTACACCTCTAGTATTCTGTGCAGGGGAGTTTTTTCAGGGGTTCAGCATCTTCAGTCCATCTTCTTCTAGTGATGGTTTGGCTTTGCGCTGCTTACTGCTCCCTATGTTTCCCAGGCAGTTTGACATTGTGTTTGGAACAGTGACCTTGCAGACTGCATGTCCTGGGCTCTGTCCTAGCAATTACATTCTGCTTTAGAGCTCACAGTATTTTAAACTCTACTCTTCCGTGCATACTATTTCAGCCCCTCGTTGGGCTTCTTCAAGAAGGATTTCTGCAGTTTTATGTTTCGTTTGTTTTTTTTTGGACAAAAATGCATCTTGCTGTATCCACCCAATGAGGTCCTTGGCATGCTGCTTGCTTTCCGCTGCTGAATTTTAATTGACTAATCTTTAGCTCTGATGTCTCTAAGCTTTGGTTCCTGAGAACACTGCGGTGTACCCATCTAGACCACCTGTAGTTTTACTAATGCTGCTATCTGTCGAGAATCCCTTGGAGACCCTCGGACTACTGTCTTCCACTTGGAGCATGCCCTACCCTTGGGGGGGTCCTGTGTGTGAACTGGGGGCTCCTGTGGAAGTTTTCCCTCAAGATTTCACTACTCATGCTACAGCTGACTTGTTTCACACTACTAACAGTGCTTAATCATAGCTATGATTAAGCACTGTTAGTGTGAAACGCGTCCGCTATCTTTGATCCATACCTCTGTATGCTTTGGTATTTTTATCCTCCTTTCAGTAAATATTTACATTGGAGTGTGGCTGTCCAGACATACTGTACTTTTTGTTCTAAAAAAATATCACTGCAGGCAGATGCACAAGTACTGTGTTTACTGCCCAATTCTTTGTCCTGGAAATAAGGCTATCTAAGGGGCTTAGAGAACTGACTCATTGGTACAGTTACTTGAGGCATCTTTCATAGCGCATATGAGTTTCTTGCTGCCCATGGAATATCTCAAATCTATTGGATGTCCTCGAAGGATCCACTGCTAAAAAGTGAGTAAGAAATAATTAAACAGTGAGCAGACCTAGCAGAGATTAGATCCTACAGATCACAAAGTTGCTTCTAGGCAGCAGGATTATTTGAGCTGAGCCACCTCTTTAGTCCCCAAGCTAAGATGAGTGAAAAGTGAAAAACGAGTCTGCATATGCATGAACACCCATACTCAAGAGTGCTATGTCACCATCAAGAGGAAGAGGAAGGAAGGGAATTTAAGATAGCAGGTTGAGCATCAACAGTGCATGGACACTTGAGAATAAAAAGTTTCCTTCTCCCTGTACAAATAGTGTAATAATAAATAGGAGGCTCCCCCTAGTGGCTAGTCTGCAAATATACAGAAAGTGTAAGGTACAGTGATAAAGGAAAATGTTAACCCATTCACAAAGTTGGCTGAGCTTGTATAAAAAATGCCTACATGAAGTAATTAAGCAAGTTCATAAAAAAGGGGCATTTCGGAATCCCCTTTGCTAAGATCCCTGCCAGTTACAGCCTCAAGCCTTGGGTAAGATAAGAGGAAAAATTTCCTTAAGACAGCATATAGCCTTCGAGCCACTCGCAACAAGTGAGTCTTCAGAGATTGGGACAGGAGAAACTGCTACAACCCTGGTCCTGATAACGTGACAGAAATCCCTAATTACCATGTTTCCCCAAAAATAGGACCGGTTTTTATATTAATTTTGGCTACAAAAGACGCATAAGGGCTTATTTTCAGGGGACGTCTTATTTACCTGCCTGATCCTGCCAGTTCTTGTGTCCCCCTGTCTTCTCTCCCCCTCCCTCTCTGCCTCAGGAACTTTTAGCATTAGCAAGAACTCTGCTCTTACATTTGGTGGTTACTCCCCATCCAGGGAGGGTGTATGCTCCAGGATCGGATGCTGTGTAAGGGTTACTTCTTTGGCCCTACCAGGCATCTTTGAGTGAATATACCTGTTATATATATGAGTACTCCACTCTATGAAAGTATATGTTATTGGCATACCAGTTAATGTGCTTTATGCCAATTCTTGCTGGTCTATAACGCTTGGTTGCATATTTATCTTTAATAACCATCAACATTGATGATTCTGATGCTTCATACACCTTCCCTGTTGGCTACTAACTAAGCATTTTATCTACATCGTCATTGCCTATTGAATTATGAAGAATACTGATCCATTCGCTCCCAGAGGAAGCATTAGGCAAAACATGTCGAGCAATATGGCTCAACGGAATTGTACGATCTACTGCTAATATACATCACTCGATCTTCCCGGGAAGACAGTACCATTCCCTGTCACCTGCGGCGATGATCATCTCGATGTGAAGTATTCTTACTGATATACTATACTGTGATTGTATAACTGTCCAGCATTACCAACAGTGTAATTACCTATTTGTCAACTTTGCATTTTATATTTCCCGTATATGGGATATTATTGTTATATGTTTTTTGTGTTTTTTTTCTTTGATGATTTTAGATGTTTTATACAATAAAATGTGATTTCTTTTTTTTTTTCAATGGTTTTTATTGAAAATTTTTAAAGCATCAACATTAGAAACAATGGCAGAAAGCATCAGTCAGTGGTAAAGCCATCACCGCAACAAGCTGTAATAACCGCCAGCGCAAACAAAGAAAATACAGTAATTCCCCATATAACAATTGGACAGAAGCCTAAGAGAAAAAAAAAAAAGACAATACATGCGTAGTCCCCTGAGTTAATAAAAACATATGTGTGTGCAGCAACGTGCCACCACGAAGTAGACCCAATAAAAAGAAAAACTTACATGAGATGACAAGGAAGAAAGGTCAAGAGAAAAGGAGTACCCAGTGCCTGCAAAGTCCATGTTTCCTCCTTTTTTCAATTTTTTTACTTTAATTAGGATGCGGCACTTATTACCCTATTCATACGCCCAGCTTACCGCTATCTGGGAGCATATTTCAGGGCTTGGGTCTGAGTCGCAGCAGTCCCATGGCCGATAGCTCCCCTACTTCGGTGGTGAGGAGTTCTGTCTGGAGCGTTACACGCACCATGGAAGGGTAAGTACAGTCCTACCTCTCCCCTTTTTGGTGGTTTTCTTTAGGGTGGATGCGGGTAACCTCCAGGGACAGTCGGACCTGCCTGCAGCTTCCCCCACTCCCATTCCCCCCTGTCTGGACATAGAGTCTGGTGGGGGTCCCAGGGCAGAGAATGCAGCAGAGATCCGTGGGGTCCCCCCTGCTATCCCCCTCTGTAAGGGTCCTGGGATAGTGTGTGTCCCGCCCTGGTAGTCTGGAGGGGTCCCAGTGCAGGAGACCCCTAGGTGCATGCCCTGCTGTTTGCAGTGTGGGTATAGTGCAAGGGGGGGTCCCAATGTAGAGACTGGTGTAGAGTCTCCCCTAAATGTGTGTCCTACCTTCAGGGGGGGTCCCCTTGCAGAGGGTGCAGGAAAGATCCTGTCAGCAGGCTTCAATGTTTGTAGCTAATGGAGTCCTTTTTCCCTTAGTCTGGCTGGTCTCCGGTTGGGGGTCATGTTTGTGTAGTCGAATGATGTCACAGGGCCGTTTTCCCTTAGTCTGGGAGATGCTGGAGACAACGGAAGCCTCGTGGGGATGCCGCAGCTCCTCCTCTTCCTCCTTAGTTTCCTTTTCCTGCGCCCGGGACATATGAACAGGGATAGCGTCCATGATGATGCTGGGTTTGAATTCTCTGCTCTCTCCGGTTGGTAGGGTGAATCTTTGGGGGGTCCCTGTTATCTCTCTCTCTCTGCTGATAGGTACCCTGAGCCTTGAGGGGATCCTTTAGTGGTGCCAAAAGATCGTTTTTGTACTGCAAGGTCTTCCTTTCCTTATGGTGCCTCAGGGTCACATCTCCCCCACTGACCCCATCATGGAGGTGGCGGGTCCCTCAGAACCCCCAGATTCCCATGGGTGCACTGACGGCGGTCCTGCAGTCCTTAATGTTCTGGGTGGAAGTGGCGTGTGGGCAAAGGCCCAGGAGGAAGCCTCCCCTACCTTTTCCTGCTCAGGCTGTCTCCTCTGATTCTAAACCTGATGCCGCCGTGAACTAGGCCGTCCAGGGGGATTTAATATTGCACCCCCTGATCCATCCGATAGTGAGGATGATTACTTCATGGTCGCAGCAGCGGAAAAAAAAGCGCTGGTAGACGCACTTATCGCTGCAGTGCGTGAGACTTTAAAAATGGAGGATGCGGCTGATGTAGCCATGGACATGGCTGTGTTGTTTGGTACACACAAGTCGCATCGTGCTCCAAAGGTGTTTCCTTATGTGCCTTATTTTGACAGGTTTTCCTGTAAGGAATGGGAACAACCAAAATTAACCTTTGTGGTCCCCAAACGTTTTGCTGTACATTACCCTTTTGAGGAGTCACTTTTAAAAAAGTGGGCTAGTCCACCAGTGGTGGACCCTCCTGTTTCCAGGTTGAATAAAGCAACCATGATCCCAGTAGAGGAATCCCTGTCCTTTAATAAAGCGGAGGCTGTGGCACGCAGCATGTTAACTATGGCTGATTCAGCATTGCGGCCAGTCTTTGCCTCAGCCCTGGTGTCTCAGACCCTAACTGAATGGGCCAATCTTTTACGCCAGAGCCTGGGGGGTGAGCAGGTCCCCACTGCTTATGTTGATTTAGCGGACCAGTTGGTCCATGAGCTGCAGTTTATTTGTGATGCAGCTCTGGATACAGTTCCTGTGCTGTCCAAACTTTCTGTTTCAGTGGTGGTGATTAGGTGCATGCTGTGGCTTAAGAATTGGTCCGCAGACCAAGCCTTTTAAGAAAGCTCTCATTGATCTGCCCTTGGAAGGCGAGCACTTGTTTGGGGCTACCCTGGATGACATTAGGGGAATCACGGCGGGGGGGGGGGGGGGAGTACCTTCCAGCAGACAGGGGCCCTCCTTCTCAGCCCATAGAAAATGATTTTGTGCTTCTGGGATAGAGAATAAGGGAAATAGATGTTATTAATCCTCCCCGGGAGGTTCCAAGCAAGCTTGGTTGGGTAAGCCTAGAGCTAGCTTTCCCGGACCAGCAGGCAAGACTCCTTCAGCATGAAGGTCTGTCCTCGCCCATTATTGGGGTGGGTGTACATCTTCACTGGTTTCCGGCCCCGTGGACTTATTTGGTGAGCATCAAGGAGATTTGCGAAATGTTTCTTTTGGGGGTACCCAGAAAGGGGGACAAACCTTGTCCTTTTCAGGTTTTTTTTATGTCCGGAGTCTTCTTGTTCAGATTTAATTCCTGCAAAGGTTCAGGTGATGTCTGAACTACCTAAGGTCACCCCTATCCCTATCCAGGGAATTGATTTACCTTGGTCTGATTCTATTCCTCACCAGGGTGGTTCTTCATCTGCACTAACTCCAGGGACCACAGGCCGTGATTCACCGGCTGCTGTCACACAGCTAGTTCTCTCTCCCATTTTGCATACAGGTTCTGGGTTTGGTGGTATCCACCTTTAAGACAGTTCTGTTAGCACAGTCTTACATGCAGCTCCTTTAGCAGGTTTGGCTCCACAGAAGGATACCGAAGTTCCTGACGAGGTCACCAAGTCCTCTAGATGCCACGGGCCAAGGTCCAATGGCCACGGTAAGGCCAGTATCACCTTCGGCTAAGGCTTCTCCCGCAGTTTCTGTGAGGGAGGAATCAAGAGTGAGGATCTTCCAGTCATCATCCTGGTGGCTGTAAACGGCCCTTCAAGCAAGATATACCATCGTACGTGGAAATCGTACATTTCTTGGTGTGAGTCGATTGGCACTCATCCTCGATCCTTTTCTGTGGCTCGGCTATTAATCTTTCTTCAACAGAGCGTTAATCAGAAGTGGGCCTTGAGTATCATCAAGGGCCAGGTGTCTGCCCTGGCAATCTTCTTTCAGCCACCCCTAGTTATGCACTCTTTATTTCGTACCTTCATTCAGGGAGTTCGACATGTGGCTCCACCTGCACGGTCTCTTTTATGGGATTTAAATTTAGTACTTTTGGTTCTCCAGAAACCTCCATGTGAGGATATTTGGGAGATTCCTTTGCCTACGTTATCCCAGATGACCTTCTTGGTGGCTATCCTGTCGCAGTGCCTATTTAGTGGTCCATAGGGATAAAATGGTTCTTCGTCCCTGTCCAACATTCCTGCCCAAAGTTGTCTCTGACTTCCATTTGAATGAGGACATTGTGTTGCCTTCCTTGTGTCCCAAGGTGGCTCATCCCAAGGAATTTGCTTTGCATACCTTGGATGTGATTTGGGTGTATCTGGCAGCTACTGAGTCTTTTCGGAGGTCAGACTCGCTTTTTGTGGCTTTGGAGGGACCAAGAAAAGGGCTGGCCACTTTTTCGGCTACCATCTCCAGATGGATCAGACAGACTGTGACTCAGGCCTATTCCATTCAGGTTCCACCTTTCCCTATCACGGCCCATTCTACTGAAGCGCTGAGTGCTTCTTGGGCCTTCCATCATCAGGCTTCAATATTGCAAGTTTGCAAGGCGGCCAGTTGGTCATCTGTGCGTACCTTTACAAAATTCGATAAGTTAGATACTTTGGCATCTGCGAATGCTTCTTTTGGCCATAAAGTTTTGCAGGCTGCGGTTTAAGAGGGGCAGTTCCCTCTTGAGGGGTGATTTTTATTTAAACCTTTATTTTTTAGACGGGGCTCCTGTGACCCAGTTAAGGCTCTTGTCTCCTTGTTAAGGGCACTTATGTTTTAGCCTTGGGTTATTTTCCCCACTCCTCATTTCCCTTTTTGGCACTGCTTTTGGACGTCCCACTAGTTATGATTTATGGAGCGCTGTGTCTGTCGATAAATGAAAGAAAAAAATTGGATTTTTGTACTTACCTTAAAAACATTTTTCTATTAGTTTGACTGACACAGCACCCACCCCTCTATGGAGTTCTGATACTTCTAATACTGCTACTAAACTGATTACCTAGAGCAGAGAGGGGGGGTTATATACCAGCTGAGGATGGCCCATGGGCGTAGCCAGGTGCTTTTCGTTCTGCCTAGTCCTACTCCTGGAGAGGGCAATATAACCCACTAGTTATGATTTATGGAGCGCTATGTCCGTCGAACTCAGAGGAATGGATTTTACGGTATGTACAAAAATCCCATTTTTGCAACTTTTGGAAATGCCAATAAAAATCTGGCTATGCCAGTAAATTTTAGGTATTGTGTCAGTAAATTTCAATCTAGTAGGTTGGCGACAGGGTCGTCATTTGTGGCATCATTACACTTCCGATGTAAACACAATAGAGAAGCAATGTGTTTACACATCCTTTTGCAGTGTGCTCCTTCAAGCTGTAGAGGCATCTGAGGACCAGGAGCTAATTGTTTCAGCTCCTGGGCTTAGTGCTGGGTTCCAGTACTCATTGACAGGCAGAAATTCTAGCGCTAGCATCAGTGGGGGGCATACAGAAGCCTCTGAGTCCGATGCCATTTTAAACCGTAACAGTGACACAATAAAAACCCTCATTGTTTCTAGTTGTGTTCTACTCTATTCAAATCTGACTTCTGGTAATAAAAGAACCAAAAAAAAACCACTGAAGTTTCTTTTCAAATAAATTATTTACCTATACATACAGCTGCAAGAAAAAGTATGTGAACCCTTTGGAATGATATGGATTTCTGCACAAATTGGTCATAAAATGTGATCTGATCATCATCCAAGTCACAAAAATAGACAATAACAGTCTGCTTAAACTAATAACACACAAAGAATGAAATGTTGCCATGTTTTTATTGAACACACTAGGTTAACATTCACAGTGCAGGTGATGAAAGTATGTGAACCCCTAGACTAATAACATATCCAAGAGTTAATTGGAGTGAGATGTCAGCCAACTCTGGAGTCCAATCAATGAGATAAGATTGGAGGTGTTGGTTACAGCTGCCCTGCCCTATAAAAAAAACACACCAGTTCTGGGTTTGCTTTTCACAAGAAGCATTGCCTGATGTGAATGATGCCTCGCACAAAAGAGCTCTCAGAAGACCTATGATTAAGAATTGTTGACTTGCATAAAGCTCTAAAGGGTTATAAAAGTATCTCCAAAAGCCTTGCTGTTCATCAGTCCACGGTAAGACAAATTGTCTATAAATGGAGAAAGTTCAGCACTGCTGCTACTCTCCCTAGGAGTCGCTGTCCTGTAAAGATGA
Organism: Pelophylax lessonae; assembly: GCF_965119305.1. Classification (NCBI taxonomy): domain Eukaryota; kingdom Metazoa; phylum Chordata; class Amphibia; order Anura; family Ranidae; genus Pelophylax; species Pelophylax lessonae. The sequence goes on from NC_138774.1 coordinate 155,796,248, forward strand.
CTGCAAGAGCACAGCGCAGACTGCTCAATGAGGTGAAGAAGAATCCTAGAGTGTCAGCTAAAGACTAACAAAAGTCACTGGCAAATGCTAACATCCCTGTTAGCGAATCTACAATACGTAAAACACTAAACAAGAATGGGTTTCATGGGAGGATACCACAGAGGAAGCCACTGCTGTCCCAACAAACAAAACATTGCTGCACGTTTACAGTTTGCACAAGAGCACCTGGATGTTCCACAGTAGTACTGGCAAAATATTCTGTGGACAGATGAAACCAAAGTTGAGTTGTTTGGAAGAAACACACAAAACTATGTGTGGCAAAAAGAGGCACAGCACACCAACATCAAAACCTCATCCCAACTGTGAAGTATGGTGGTGGGGCATCATGGTTTGGGGCTGCTTTAAGACATTTTGCAGGAGAACTTAAGGCCATCTGTCTACCAGCTGAAGCTCAACAGAAGATGGGTGTTGCAACAGGACAATGACCCAAAGCATAGAATTAAATCAACAAAAGAATGGCTTAAACAGAAGAAAATAAGCCTTCTGAAGTGGCCCAATCAGAGTCCTGGCCTCAATCCGATTGAGATGCTGTGGCATGACCTCAAGAAAGCGATTCACACCAGACATCCCAAGAATATTGCTGAACTGAAACAGTTCTGTAAAGAGGAATGGTCAAGAATTACTCCTGACCGTTGTGCACGTCTGATCTGCAACTACAGGAAACGTTTAGTTGAAGTTATTGCTGCCAAAGGAGGTTCAACCAGTTATTAAATCCAAGGGTTCACATACTTTTTCCACCTGCACTGTGAATGTTTACATGGTGTGTTCAATAAAAACATGGCAACATTTCATTCTTTGTGTGTTATTCGTTTAAGAAGAAATTGATGGTCTATTGTTGTGACTTAGATGATTGATGATGATCAGATCACATTTTATGACCAATTTGTGCAGAAATCCATATCATTCCAAAGGGTTCACATACTTTTCTTGCAGCTGTCGTCTCACATTTGCAGCCATGCTGCTATTAGTAATAAGCATTGTATTAACAAAATTATACTTTTCCATTATAATTTTCACTGCTGGTTTTTGTCTTTTTTTTTTTCCTGTATTTTATAACATGCATATTTTGGGTAAAACATTTTTTTTTTTCTGTTTCGCTTCTAATTTTTACCTTCCATTCAGAGTCCTAGAGATTTTATTGGATGTGCTCAATTTCCATATTTTATGCCCCTGGCTATAGAAGGAATTTGTGAATTCATTTATCATGAAATCTCAAAGGTGGCCTACATTCCAGCTTAAAATTCAAAAAACATTTTTGTGTTTTAGCAGTGAGACATAGATTTATTTAAGTCAATATTTGTTTGATGCAGGCAAATTATACACAGTTTTAATTCCTTGATTAGCCTTCAGAAAAGGAAATCCTTCCATATTTACATATTTTAACTAATATTTAAGAAATCTAGAAAAAAGGCATTCTCCCCTATATTTGCTAGCCCTTTTTTTGTATGTGTGTGTATATGTATGTACAGTCAGGTCCATAAATATTGGGACATCGACACAATTCTAATCTTTCTGGCTCTATACACCACCACAATGGATTTGAAATGAAACAAACAAGATGTGCTTTAACTGCAGACTTTCAGCTTTAATTTTGAGGGTATTTACATCCAAATCAGGTGAACGGTGTAGGAAACACAACAGTTTGTTTATGTGTGTGTGTGTGTGTATATGTATATATATATATAGAATATATTCCCTTTTAACTGAAATCTTGATCATACATGGGTTTCTACCCTTTTAGTAGATATGTTTTTTATCTGCTTATTTACATCAGTGCAATGGCATTGCAACTTCCTCTTTATTAAGTACTCATTTTAAAAATGGTTAGAAGTATGGTCAAAGCTCATTTGTCCCTACTTTTCCAGGAGTGCAATCAGTTCTGAACTCCTGTGACCCATATTCAGCAGACAGCAGGCTAAAGTCTGTTATTGGCTGATACCACTGAGCCGGTCCAGACTCTGGAGGGATTCCAATTTTATTGGGATCTGACCAGCAGCTGGCTCAGCCTCTCAGCACACTGCTGAGAGCATGAGCCACCTGCTCTTGCTACCTCCATAGCACAGTGCACCAGTGAGTTCTGGAGAGGCAGAACAGAGATACTGCCAGTCACTGGCTCTCTACTCACTGAAGACCGAGAACTGAGCGACCAGCAAGTTATCCACCTATGTGAATATGATAAGTTATGCTTCCTTATGTAATGCTGCATTTAAATACACTGCTCAAAAAAAAATAAAGGAACACTTTTTAATCAGAGTATAGCATCAAGTCAATTAAACTCCTGGGATATTGAACTGGTATCGTTAAGTAGCAGAGGGGGTTGTTAATCAGTTTCAGCTGCTTTGGTTTTAATAAAATTAACAGGTGCACAGGATGGGCAACAATGAGACAACCTCCAAAACCGGAATGGTTTTACAGTTGTAAACCACTGACATTTTTTTTCCCTACACATCTTTTCTGACTGATTTTCACTCACTTTGCATTTGACTAGGGTCAATGTCACTACTGGTAGCATGCGACTATACCTGGACCCTATAGAGGTTACACAGGCAATCCAACTCCTCCAGTATGGCACATCAATACGTGCCATTGCCAGAAGGTTTGCTGCATCTCCCAGCACAGTCTCTAAAGCATTGAGGAGATTCCAGGAGACAGGCAGTTACTCTAGGAGGGCTGGACAGGGCCATAGAAGGTCCTTAACCCATCCGCAGGACCGGAATCTGCTCCTTTGTGCAAAGAGGAACAGGATGAGCACTGCCAGGGCCCTACAAAATGACCTCCAGCAGGTCGCAGGTGTGAATGTCTCTGATTAAACAATCATAAACAGACTTCATAATTGTGGCCCTGCACCGTGGAGCTCGATTGGTATTTGCCATTGAACACCAGAATTGGCAGGTACTAACGTCAGATTGTTAGTAAAGTGGCTACGACCAGAGCTGTCAGGTTTTTTTCATTCAACCCACTGGGTTGAACGTAAAAAACTGATAGTGTATACCTGTATGGCAGGTTTCCTAATAGCGTCAAAAATTGAAAACACCTGTGCAATGTTCATTACCACAACCATGTGTAGCCTTCATTGGGAGAGCCTGTGACAGGGTGACAATACAGCAGACCAAATGAGAGGAAGGGAAAGAGCATTGTCACCCTATGACAGAGTGCTTGCACAAAGAAATTTGTGGCAGGATAACCAGGTATTATTTTAATGAAAGCTGTAGGTAAAAAAATGTAAAAGTTCCTTTTGAAATTACTTCAACATGTTAAATCTAATATGAGATTGTAGACTAGGTCTTTAAAGTGGAGTTCCAGTTGTTTTAAGGTTTGATAAGAGTCGGCAGCTACAAAAAATGTAATAAACACACACTCACCTGTCCGACGGTCCAGCGATGCAGCCGCCCGAAGCCTCACTTCTCTCTCTCTCTCTCTCACCTCTCCCTGGTGTCGGCATCACAAGTGTGGGCACCCGACTGTGACAGCTTGTGGCTTCACAGCCAGGTGCACACTGCGCATGCGCAAGTCGCGCTGTGCTTCTTTAGTGGCCGGGCAATCTTCTGGGACCTCTGATGTGTCCCAGAAGATTGCAGGGGGGGGGGGGAGAGGAGAACTTGGAGTGGGAGTGGTTACCTGTCAAAAATAGGTACCCCCCCCCCAAAAAAAAATAAAAAATGACAACGCTTAAAGTGGCATGTAAGGGGGTGAGGAGTGCTTAAAGCAGAAGTTCCACTTTTGAGTTGAACTCTGCTTTAAGCACTGAAGTTCTGCAACCTTTTTCCTGAAAGTAGGTATATGTGACTATCAGTAGGCATAATGTTGCATCTCGCAGATTGATTACGCTTGGTTTGGCCCACTGCTTTTTTTTTTTTTGTCTTGTGCCCCTTCCACATGGGGTGGGCTCCATTGCAGTCCACCTACTCAGTAAGGAATTTGTTCACTAATCCCCACTGAGCAGGCAGATGGCTGGTCCATGTCCGCTCTGCTAATGCAGAGCGGACACAGCCTGCTCTCCTGTATGGGTGGTGGGATGTAAATGGACCGCCTGTCCATTTACACCCAACTGCCATCCGATCCGCCAGACGTATGGGGAACAGATCGCCATCCATCTGATTTTAGTGGATAGGATCAGAACGAATGTCAGTGGGTGTCAATGGGCACATGTCCTTTTGCACCTTCCTCTACATAGAGGAGAATAGAGGGTCCTCCTGAAACTGACAGGTGGACCTAATTGTTCCACTAGTGTAAAAGGGGCCTTAGGGGGTTGGTTGTTCTTCTCTTTTTTTTTTTTTTTTTTTTTTTATTAATTTTATTATTTTAAAAGAAATTACAAAGTAATATAAGCAAACAGAAAATAAAATAAAATATTATAAAATTACAAAGAAGAAGCTATACCAAGCAATCTGATGGTACAAGTATCAATAAATGTTCCTTTTAACATTTTGAAAAGGTTTGGGTACCAAAATAATACAGTGGAACCTTGGTTTACGAGTACCTCTGTTTACGAGCGTTTTGAAAGACGAGCAACATTTTTTTAAAACAACTGTCTTGGTATACGAGCACTGTCTTGATATACGAGCAGTTTTATACTCTAAAAGCATGGCATCCCCTCTGTAAATGCACTCTCTCACATACCATTATGTGTCCCAGCGCTTGTACACTGTATAAACATGCCGATTTATATTGTTTGAGTGTCCATGCACTTACTGTATGTATGTGTCTCCTCGTTTCTCTGCCTCTCTCTCACCTCGTCTCCCTGCTCTACCCGGGGGGAGGGGCCGATCACTCCTTCTGACGTCATCTGAGGAGGAGGGGACGAGGAAGCAGAGGGCTGCAGTGTTGTGAGTGAACAGCCAGACAAGCACTAATAAAGAATAATCGGCATCTGTTATGTAGTACAGCACGAATACAGGGACACATAATGTTTAACAAAGGAGATGGCATACTTATACTGTACAGTAATGTACTACTTTATATATAACAGCATATCTTTATATTACTATAAATGCTTGTGGAACGAATCATCTGAGTTTCAATGCTTTCCTGTGGGAAAACTTGCTTTGATATACGAGTGTTTTGGATTACAAGCAAGCTGCTGGAACGAATTATACTCGTAAACCAAGGTTCCACTGGATCTGCTTTTTGGAGATATTACTATGTTTAGTCTCGAAGTATGGAAGAATAATGTACTAAGATTGCTTTAGTAAGGCATTTTATGGCAGGATGCCCATAAGAGCCACATGAAAAATGACATCAAATAAGCAAGAAAAAATAAAAATCAAATTAAATTCAAATCAAACAAGTAAGTATGGTTTAGTTGGCCCAGGAGAAAAAGAAATACAAAATATTTTCTTTAATTTCGAACTGTAACTATTAGTTATTAAATGTGGTTGTTTCTGAATTAGGGGGGGAAGATGAATTAGTGGAGTTTCAATCTGCCTAAAGAGTTTGAGAGAGTTGCTTTGTGGTACCAGTCCGTGTATTGAAACAGTGTCATTTCTGAAGTTGAGAGTGGTCGCTCTGTAAAAAGTTTCCATCGTGTTAAGAAACGACTGGTTGGGCCAAAGAATTGGACTATCGTGTCTAACCTTTCGATATACAATAGAGCCTTTAGATCATTTTTGACTGTCGTTCTCTTTGGTGGAGTGGATGATGTCCAAGTTTTTAGTAACGCTTTATGAGCAGCTAAAAGGCATAACAAAGCCCTGTTGTAGTTGTAAGGTGTTTTCAGATATATCCGTTTTTGGGGAATATGTACTGATGTAATTCCAAGAATGTATCTGGTCCCAAAATATTGAGATTTTCAAACATTCCCAAAACTGGTGTAGTAAAAGTTGGATGAGATGAACCACACCAGGAACAGGTGGAGATAAATGGATCCATTTTATTTATTAGGAATGAGGTAAACGTCCTGTGCATAAGTTTAAACTGGGTTTCTCTCTAGTTTTTGCTAAAGATTTAGATGTCTAGTTTTGAGATGCCCTACCAAGATTTATTTTGATAATTGTTCATCCGTAGAATCCTTTTGCCAGCTTTTTAAAAAAAGTATTTCTCTGTCGATGTGAAAAATAATAAAGAGTTGAGTATAAACCTGGTATAGTATAAGAGTGACGCTCTATTGCTTGGTTAATCAATGATTGTTGAAAAGGGTTTTTCTTGGGGTTGAAACACTTTTTAAGATAGTTTGCCTAACTTTTATAGAGAGTCTCGTGGTGGGGAGGCAGATTAAATTTCTGAGGTAATTCATCAAAAGATTTTATCTGAGTAGAGTTTGACTTAAAGATAGAGAATATGCCATATGAAGACCATTGGAGCTCAAGATTGTGACTTACTCACAACTCACATTGGTGAGTAACATGGGATTGCCTTGTAGAGGTAAGTATTTAGAGATATTTGCAGATAGGCCAAGTAATCTCATAACAGTACCCCAAGCAACTAGCGTATCTCTTATCAATAGGCTCTGTTGTAAATGATTGGGTAGATTATTTAATTTACTATGCAGCATTGCTGGTAAATTGTATGGAGATGCAAAAGCTGTTTCTAGGGTGGTGTTAGTATATAGAGAGTTGTTCACCAGCCAGTCTAAACCGAATCTAAGCAGACGAGAGATTATAGTCTCTTATATTTGGCAATTCTGTTCCACCTTCGCTCTTTGGGAGATAGAGTTTTGCTAAAGCAATTCATGTTTTTTTGATAGCCATAAAAAGGAGGTTATTGCTTTGTTTAACCGCTTGCCAAATGACGGCAACAGCGCGGTCGCCTTATTCTGGGAGGGTGTACAATGACGTCCTCCCAGAATCATGCTTCCTGCTCACCCCTTGGGGCATGCACATGGAAATATCCGTGCTCGCTGGGTCCCATCACGGATCGTGGTAAAGGGTCAATGACAGCGGCCCTTTACCACATGATCGCTCCGTCCAATGACTGAGCGATCAGTTGTCAACAAACCATTGCATGTCCGGTTCAGTTCACTCCTCTCTTTGCACACTGTACACAGCGATCAGTACAGCATGTGAGGAGAGAAGGGAGGCTCATTCGTGCCACGTCAGTGCTCATTCGTGCCACGTCAGTGCTCATTCGTGCCACGTCAGTGCACATACGTGCCACGTCAGTGCTCATACGTGCCACGTCAGTGCTCATCCCTGCCTCATCCATGCCACATCAGTGCTGATCAGTGCCCTACAGTGCCTCACAAAGCTGTAATGGGTAGTCAGTAAATGACGGTGCTTCCTGCATGTTGGGCCTCTGTATGTGGCTAGGCTGTGTAAAAGTCTCACACAAGCAGTATCACCATATTCAGGAGGAGTAGCAGAATGTATTTTGGGGTGTCATTTTTGCTATGTACAGTGCCTTGCAAAAGTATTCACCCCCCTTGGCATTTTACGCGTTTTGTTGCCTCACAACCTGGAATTAACATGGATTGTTTGAGGATTTGCAATTTGCATCATTTGATTTACAAAACATGCCCACAACTTTGAAGATTTTTTTTTTTTTTTTTTTATTGTGAAGCATGAAGCAAACAACAAATAGGACAAAATAACAGATAAAGTCAATGTGCATAACTATTCACCCCCCTAAAGTCAATACTTTGTAGAGCCACCTTTTGCGGCAATCAAAGCTCCAAGTCACTTTGGATAAGTCTCTATGAGCTTGCCACATCTTACCACTGGGATTTTTACCCATTCCTCTTTGCAAAACTGCTCCAGCTCCTTCAAGTTGGATGGTTTGCACTCGTGAACAGCAATCTTTAAGTCTGACCACAAATTTTCTATTGGATTTAGGTCTGGGCTTTGACTAGGCCATTCCAACACATTTACATGTTTCCCCTTAAACCACTCAAGTGTTGCTTTAGCAGTGTGTATGGGGTCATTGTCCTGCTGGCAGGTGAACCTCCGTCCTAGTCTCAAATCACGCACAGAGTGGTACAGGTTTTGCTCAAGAATATCCCTGTATTTAGCACCATCCATCTTTCCCTCAACTCTGACCAGTCCCGGGTGCTGTAAAACATCCCCACAGCATGATGCTGCCACCACCATGTTTCACTATGGGGATGGTGTTCTTTGGGTGATGTGATGTGTTGGGTTTGCACCAGACATAGCATTTTTTTTGATGGCCGAAAAGTTAAATTTTAGTCTCATCAGACCTGAGCACCTTCCTCCATATATTTTGGGAGCCTCCCACGTGCCTTTTTGCAAACTTAAAACGTGCCATTTTGTTTTTTGCTGAAAGTAATGGCTTTCTTCTGGCCACTCTGCCATAAAGCCCAACTCTATGGAGCGTATGGCTTATTTGTTCGTCCTATGTAAAGATACTCCAGTCTCTGCTGTGGAACTCTGCAGCTCCTCCAGGGTTACCTTAGGTCTCTGTGCTGCCTCTCTGATTAATACCCTGCTTGTCCGTGAGTTTTGGTGGGCGGCCGTCTCTTGGCAGGTTTGCTGTTGTGCCATGTTCTTTCCATTTGGTTATGATAGATTTGATGATGCTCCTGGGGATCATCAAAGATTTGGATATTTTTTTATAAACTAACCCTGACTTGTACTTCTCAACAACATTGTCCCTTACTTGTTTGGAGAGTTCCTTGGTCTTCATGGCAGTGTTTGGTTAGTGGTGCCTCTTGCTTAGGTGTTGCAGCCTCTGGGGCCTTCCACAAAAGGTGTGTATATTTAATGACAGGTCATGTGACACTTAGATTGCACACAGGTGGACATAATTTCACTAATTATGTGACTTCTGAAAGTAATTGGTTGCACCAGAGCTTTTTATGGACTTCATAACAAAGGGGGTGAATACATAAGCACATGCCAATTTTCTGTTTTCTATTTCTAAAAAATAGTTTTATGTATATATTTTTCTCATTTCACTTATCCAACTTGACTATTGTGTTCTGATCCATCACATAAAATTCAGATTAACAAAACATTGAACTTAAGGCTGTAATGTAAAAAAAATTGGTTAAAAGTCAAGGGGGTGAATACTTTTGCAAGGCACTTTATCTTATAAATGGACAACTTTGTGAAAAAAAAAATGCGTGACTATATGTCCTGAATTAGCCAGTTCATATTTGCTCCAAGCAGATTGGATATGGTTGCAAAAATCCTCATTGTTTGACAGGTATGTAGGAAATGTTATTTATGCTCTAGATTTCTCATAGAAAATATGAAATTTCCTTTCCTGTAGTTATGTATTACCTGACACAAGCAAGAAGAGTTATCAGAAGACTCGGGTCGTCAAGAAGGATTCAAACCCAGTGTTCAATCACACCATTGTCTATGATGGCTTCCACACTGAAGACCTTAAAGATGCCTGTGTCGAGCTGACTGTTTGGGATCATGAGAAACTCAGCAATCATTTCCTTGGTGGGATCAGGCTTGGGCTTGGTACAGGTAGTGTATTCCAAAGACATTCTCTTTAAATTCATAGCAGTCAATACTGTGAAGTGTTTGTTTCAATTTCCCTAATCTGGAAACCTTGTCGCAGTTGTTTTTATAATATTAAAGTAGTTGTAAAGTCTCATTGTTTTAGAATGCATTAAGGTGAAAAACCTTTTCTGCTTCAGCTGCCACCCAGACCCCCCCCTCCCCTCCCCTTTTTCTTACCTGAACCTGATCGTTCCAGCGACAAGCACGAGCCCAGCAGCTCCACCCACTGTCTCGGGTCCTCATTGGATAGATTGATAGCAGCAGCAGCCAATGGCTCCCGCTGCTGTCAGTCAAATCCAGTGACATGGGAGCCGGGGGTGGGGCCGAGTCCTGCTGTCTGTGTCAATTGACGCAGCAGCAGAACTCAGGAGCATGCCCGCACGGGTGCCCCCATGGAAAGCGTCTCTCCGTGGGGGCACCTGATGAAGAGGAGGAGCCAGGAGCGATGCAGGGGCCATTGCACAGAGCAGGTAAGTATAACATGTTTGTTATCTTTTAAAAAAAACAAAAGTTTACAATCCCTTTAATCTATATACATATATATATATATAATATGAGAGATAATGGATTTCTAGTATTTATTGAATTAGCATTGTGGTAGGATGCCTATAAAGCTGAACTTCAGGCAGATAATTGGTACTACTGGCTCCTGCTCTTTCAGTACTGCTTCCCTTAACTTCCAGTCTTTACAGGAAAGAGTTGAAAGTGCTGTCTCCAGTCAGTCTGTTAGATGGGAGCAGGCAGTGCCTTGCCATCCTAGTCTGCGGGGTTGTGTGTTTCTATTGATGCACACTGTGTAGGGAGCCAGAACTTCCTGCATGAAAGGTATGCTTCATAAGATGCTGCAAGAAAAAGGAGTCTTCCTGAAACGGGAAACCTGGGGCAGTTTAACCACTTTACCACCGGAGGATTTTGCTGTCTTCCTTCCAGGCCACTTTTTGCGATTCGGCGCTGTGCGACTTTAACTGACAATTGCGCGGTCGTGCGACGCCGTACCCAAACAAAATTTACGTCATTTTTTTCCCACAAACAGAGCTTTCTTTTGGTGGTATTTGATCACCTGTGCAATTTTTACTTTTTGCGCTATAAACAAAAAAAGAGCGTTTATTTTGAAAAAATAACAATATTTTTAACATTTTTTTTATATGAAATTCCCCCCCAAAAAAATGTAAAAATCTAATTTTTTTTAAATTTTTGGCCAATTTGTTTTCTGCTACCTATGTTTGGTAAAAAAAAATCACAATAAGCGTATTTTGATTGGTTTGCGCAAAAGTTATTGCGTTTACTAACTAAGGGAAAGATTTCTGTCATTTTTGGTGTTTTTTTTTTTAACGCGTAATGGCGGTGATCTGCGATTTTTTTTTTGCGGGACTGCGACATTGCGGCGGACAGATCGGACCCTTGACTGACATTTTTGACACTTTTGGGGGTACCAGTGACATTACTGCAGTAATCAGTGCTATACATATGCACTGTTACTGTAAAAATGACACTGGCAGTGAAGGGGTTAATTTTATTGGAGAGGGAGGGGTTAATGTATGCCTGGTGCTTACTGACGTGTGGGGGGGGGAGGTGACTTTGTGAGACAGGGACAGATCGGATGTCCAGCTATGCTGAACACTCCAATCTGTCAGTCCCTGTCACTTAGGAGATCCGCCCGCTCTGTTTACACAGGCGGGCGGATCTCCTCACTCGATTCCCCGACGATTGGGGCAGAGCAGCGGCGATCGCTGCTGCTCCTCCCCTGGCCCGACTCCCGCTGTGAATGAAAACAGCGGGAGCGCGCCTCCGGCGGCGCGAGCGCCGCCTTCAGGGGGAGGAGTCCAGCGACGTAGGTCTACGTCGCTGGACGGGATCGTGCCACTTTGCCGCAGTACGCTCAATGTGAGCGGTGGGCAAGTGGTTAAACTGGAGCATAGACAGGGATTAAAAGATAAAGAAGCAGCATAATTATTAACCACTTGAGGACTTCCCCACGCAGACATACTGCGGCAGGGCTTCCCTCCTGTGCGAAATCACATACCTATACCTGATTTTGTCCACAGGGTCTGGGGTGCGCACAGCTGGAACCAATCAGTGGGTCCGGCGTACGCAATGTCCGCTGGGACCGGCCGATCATTCACAGGAGAGGCAGAACTGTGGTCTGCCTATATAAGAAAAGGTAGACCTCCGTTCTGTCAGAGAGGAAGATGGAGATCTTGTATTTCTAAGCAGAAACATGGATCTCTGTCTTCCTCCAGTTAAGCCCCCCCACCACACACAGTTAGAAAGCACTCCCTAGGAGCACACTTAACCCTTTGATCGCCCCTGATGTTAACCCCTTCCCTGCCAATGTCATTAGTACAGTAAGAGTACTTTTTTTTTTTTTTTTTTTTTTTTTTAAGCACTGATCACTGTATTTGTGTCACTGGTCCCCAAAAAAGTGTCAAAACTGTCAGGTGTCCAATTTGTCCACCGCAATGTCGCAGTCCCATTAAAAATTGCTGATCGCCACCATTACTAGTAAAAAACAAAACAAATAAAAATTCCATTAAAATATCCCATAGTTTTGTAGATGCTAGAACTTTTGTGCAACCAATCAATATACGCTTATTGGGATTTTTTTTTTCAAAACTATGTAGCAGAATGCATATTGCCCTAAATTGAAGAAATTTGATTTAAAATGTTTTATTGGATATGTTTGTCGGCAATTTCTCGTTTATAGCGCAAAAAATAAAAACCGCAAGAGGTGATCAAATACCACCAAAAGAAAGCTATATTTGTAGGCGAATAAAAGGGCATAAATTGTATTTGGGTACAGTGTCAAACGTCCGCGCAATTGTCAGTTAATGTAATGCAGTGCTGTATCGCAAAAAATGGCCTGGTCATGGGGGGGGGGGGAACAGATAAGCAGAAGTTCCACTCTAAGTGGTTGTGATTAAATCAGCTGCAAAAGTACTTAAAAAAACAAGGGTTAACATAACTTTAGAGCAGTATTAAACCCAAAAGCAAACATTTAATATATTGAAGCTTACCAAGTCTTCGATATGATGGCTGCATTCGTTTTCTTTTTTTGGCTTTCTATTTCCATCTGGTGGTCTGGCCTGTTGTTTTTCTAAAGAACTAGCTCTCTTCCAGATCTATCTGTTTACAGGGATGATAGATCAGCTTTCATTTATTCATGTAAAACCTTTATCCCAGAAGTAAAAAAAAACTTCTGTAACTGCTTATAAAGTGAGAGTTGGCTTCAAGCTGTTAGTGTATTTAAATATGCTAGTCCATCCAACACTCCCCTCCGCCCAGATTGACAATGCTGCTGTCCAAAGGTGTCCCCTGTGCTCCTTCACCCAGAGTAGAGCCGCTCTAATACAGGAGGTGTGTTACTGACCAGATCACTAGGTGAAAACGGGTGGGGGGGGGGGTGGGGGAGCCTAAAATGGAAAACGAATGTAGCCACCAAATCTATGGATTGGTAAACTGCAATACATTACATCTTTGGTTTTGGGTTTAATATCACTTTAATGATTATGAAGATAATTTCACAGTACCCGCAGCTACAGTAGTTGGTGAGGGCTTGTTTCAAAGCTCTTGCACTGCTTGTTAACCACTTGCTGCCCACCCACTATCAAATGACGGTGGAGCGGTGCGGCTAATGTTCTGGGACGCTGTCCCAGTGTGGCGATCGTGGCCGCGCCGTGTTACTAGAAGACGGCGCGACCCTGATCTTGGTAAAGAGCCAATGACATGGCTCTTTACCCATGTGATCAGCTGTGTCCAATCACAGCTGGCCACATGTAAATAAGGAAGTGCCATTTATCGGCTCTCCTTGCCTCAAACTGTCAGAGTGTGTGGCGAGGAGAGCCGGTCAGCGGCTCCTCCTCACAGGGGAGACCAGGACAGGAAATCAGGGCACTGATCATTGGTGCCCCGATTACAAAAAAGTGAAAAAGTGGCAATCAGTGCCCATAGTGCTGCCAGTTGGTGCCCATCAGTGCCTGCTCATCTAGGCACTGACTGGCAGCACTATGGGTACTGATTGTGGGCACTGATGGTGCGGCCTGTCAGTGCGGTCCGTCAGCCCCCATCAGTGCCGCCTATCAGTGCTCATCAGTGCCGCCTATCAGTGCGGCATATTAGTACCCCCACCTCAGTGCCCATAAGTGCCACTTCATCAGTGCCCATCAGTGCCTCCTCATCAGCGCACATCAGTGAAGGAGCAAACATTTTTTATTTTGAAAATTTACTCACAGGAAATAATAAACTTTTTTTTTTTTTTTTTCAAAAATTTTCTGTCTTTTTTTCTTTTTTTTTTGTAAGAAATAAAAAACCCAGTGGTGATTAAATACCACCAAAAAAAAAGCTCTATTTGTGTGAAAAAAATTATAAAAATGTCATATGGGTACAGTGTAGCATGTCCGTGCAATTATCATTCAGCGCTGAAAGCTGAAAATTGGCCTGGGCAGGAAGGGGGTGAAAGTGCACTGTATTGAAGTAGTTAACACATACGTATGTGAATGTCTATATCATTGCAACAGAGAGCAATCTATTTTTTCTCTTTTTGGACAGAGTAGGCAAAGGTTAGGTTTTTTTTCTTTGATGTGTCTGTTGCATTTTCCCTTTGATTTTCTGAGGTGCCCTTCACTTCTGTGCATAAATCTCAATCCCTTTACAGTGTGGAGAGCTACCAGTAGTGTACTTGTATTCTTCGATGTTGTCACTTATGGCTGTAGAGCTTAACCCAGAATCATCCATAAGCTTATTGCCTTTTGTGTCTCCAGGTTATAGTTATGGTATCGCTGTGGACTGGATGGACTCTACACAAGAAGAAGTGGCTTTTTGGCAAGAAATGATGCTAACGCCAAATGAATGGATTGAGGGATCACTTCCCTTGAGATCATTAGCTGGAAGAAGGAAATTCAAATAAATTGCTGAGTACAGTTGTTACTATGAGTAGTCAAATATACTTTAGGAACTCCATGAAGATCCGAAAACCTACTGGAACCTTTTTTGTTTGTTTGCCTGGTACAACTTTGTTTTCTCCACTGCTGGACAGTTTGTCTTGTGGAAAAAAGTTTTAATGCCAAAGCACTTTATTTTGGATGTACTTCAAAGCTGTTCCTGAAGCTCACCCTGAGGGTAAGAAAATTGGCAGCACCGTTTATTTTTCTAATAGCCTTTCTTAAGGAGACAAAGAACATGAAGAGTTTGCTTCATTGGTCATAAGAAGTGTTGAAGGTCTAAATTGAAGAACTTTGTACATATTTAGCATGAAAACCTGAACATTTACTGTAGATGACAAAAGATGGAAAGCTTGATTTTGGATATGGGGTCAAGAATGGTGTAATAATACAAGCAATGTCAGCCAATGAAGTCATGGTGCTGTCCCTGTGCTGTTAGTGAGGGCTAGCATTGCTTTGCTCTTCCCATCTGTCCTAATGACAAACCACATACATGTAACAGTAAATGCATTTTAATTACTCAAATGTCATCAGCCACTGCCATTGATTTACATAGAAAATACAACCTCTTGGGGAAAAAGTGAAAAAATGTCTTTGGATTTGAAATTAAATATATTGGTCCTGAAATAAAATATATGGTTGCAGAGGAGCTTCAGTGTTGCACCTTGCACTATTAAAAAAAAAAAAGTAAATTAATTATATTTTCATTTTTACCTTTTATCTAAATTGTGTTTTTGTATTACTTAAAAGTAATTGGATTTTGCATCCCTTGGATGGGTTGGCTCTTAATGTAAATTATGATCTTAGTAATAAGGACCCAGTTCTGTAATTATTAAAGTAGCATTTGCTGGTCTTGTAGTATTTTGTTGTCTTTGTGTGGCCTACATTTACCACCTAGAATTCGAAATAATGTGCTTCTGGGCATTTACTATGATAAATGTAATGCAGAAGCAAACCAAATTCAAAGTTCAGCTTAAAAGGTAAATACGGACCAAACCTTGTTTTGATTTAAACATTTTATAATGGCTCTTATCATTGAAAACATGTATAGCTATTAAAACATATGCTGCTCATATATGGTCAAAAAATGAGGTATGTACAGTATATTTTTAGATTTCAAGGGGCTAGGCTTTATCTGATACCGTGTTCGGATTTTAGTGGCTCCAACTGATTGGCAATTGAAAGATCCTAATAAAGTAGCTCATCCATACAAGTAAACACACCAGGGTATTCAGTGATCATAATACATTGTAAGATTGGATGTTTTGCTATTTACAAACTTTACTGGGTGATTGTGCCAAAATACAAAAAATTGACACTATTTCACTAAGCCCCGGTTCACACTTGTGCGAGTGCCGGGTTCGCATGTAATGTCGGAGCGCACTGCTCCTTCATTACATGTGATCGGCTGTGCGGTGCGAGTTTAGCCATACACTTTGTATGGCTAAATTCGCACCGCAGCCGCAGCAAACACGCACAGGGACCCTTTTTGGAAGCCGCATCAGGATCGGATCGCACAGCGGTTCACACTTGTGCGTTTCGATCCTGTGCGAACTGCACGATCGCACTGCGATATGCGATCAAACTGGGGGTGTCGTTAAGATTACATTGACACCCCCAGCGTATCACATATGGCAGTGTGAACTGTCGGGGGTGCGTGTGCGATGCGGGAACAGGCTGCGGATTCGCAGCCTTCCCGCACTCGCATAAGTGTGAACCAGGGCTGAGGCTACATTCACACCTGAGCGTAGCATTTTCACGCGTTTTTTACCGCGATTTTACCGCATTTTTACAGGCGTTTTTTGTGCAGGCGTTTTTAGATTGAATAGAGACCAATGGAAAACGCCTGTAATCTGCCCAAAAAGAAGCTCAAGTACTTTTTTGAGCGTTGGGCGTTTTGCTCACAGCGTCAAAACGCTCAGATGTGAACAGGGGCCATTGAAATTAATAGGATTTGTCTTGTTGGGCGTTTTGAGAGCTGATCCTGGAGCAGAAAAACTCCCCCAAAACGCCTACATGTGAATGGTTTGCACAGAGCTTTATTATGTTAAAGGGGGACAGTACAATTGCAATATAGTTTAATACAGAAGGATTAGGAGGACCCTGCTCATGGAGCTTACAATCTAAAAGAAGGGGGAGGTGGTACAAAGGTAATAGCTGCAGGGGAT
This sequence comes from Pelophylax lessonae, assembly GCF_965119305.1. Taxonomy (NCBI): domain Eukaryota; kingdom Metazoa; phylum Chordata; class Amphibia; order Anura; family Ranidae; genus Pelophylax; species Pelophylax lessonae. Next base: position 155,812,817 of record NC_138774.1, read on the forward strand.
GATCTGATGGAGGTTACTCAAGTACAGTTCTTAGGTGGAGGTGGGGCAGGCTTCCCTGAATAAATGAGTTTTTAAAGATCGCCTAAAGGCTGACGGGGTGAGAGCTGACCGGAGATACTGGGGTAGGGAGTTCCACAGGATGGGAGAGTTTCTGGAGAAGGTGACAAGGGAGCTAGAGAACAAGATGTCTTGGGAGGAGCAGAGAGAATGATATCTGCAGATGAGGTTGATGATGCAGCTAGGGGCAGTGTTGTGGATGGCCTTGTATGTTTTGGTTAGTACTTTGAATTTTATATGTTGGAAGCCAGTGAAGGGATTGACAGAGAGGGGCAGCAGTCACGGATCAGTTAGTAAGGTGTATGTTTAGCAGCAGCGCTCATAATAGACTGAAGGGGGTGATAGCTTGTGTAAAGGTAGGCCAGTAGGGAGGGAGTTGCAGTAATCAAGCCATCAATAAGTTGTTTTGTGGTGTCATTAGTCAGGAAGGCAGGATTTAGCCAGCGATTGGATGTGGAGCCAGAAGGAGAGGTGGGAGACTTGGTTTACACCCAGCACCCTGGCATGTAGGGAGGGACCAATGGTTGTGCCATCAATCTCAATGGTAAAGTCATGAGTGGGATCAGGGAGGAGGAAATATTACAAGCTTGGTTTTAGAAAGATTGAGTTTGAAGAAGTAGTGTGACATCCACACTGATATGTCACTCAGCAAATTTGTAATATGGGAGGAGATCAAGAGGAGGTGAGCTGGGAAGTAGAGAGATAGATCTCCTTTAACAGGTGACTATTTTAAATGCAAAAAATGACACACTGAAAAAGCACTGAATTTTGTAACTGCTTCTAAAAATGGGGGTATATTACCCCATGAATAATTATATTTAGAGAACCTAGAATGAATGGTGGCTATTTTAACTCTCTGGTTGGATTATATGTAGGATTGCTGTTCTTAGGTTTGCAGTGACCCAGCACTTCCAAAACATTGAAACTGCCCAGGAAAAGACTTTGCTGAGAAAGAAGCAGATGCCCCAATGTTTTTTCAAGTGGTACAATATAAAGCTTATACACTTTTTCACAGTGGTTTTTTTTTTTGGGAAAATTTCAGTTTCACTAAGCTGTCAGTGGTATTTTATTTAACAGTCCCTATACAGTATAGCATTGAGAAAAGAGCCCTGATATCTTTGCAGTGAATTTTTCAGAATATTAATACATGCCATTTGTGTGCTATACCTGTTTTCTAAAGCATATAGGTATTGGGATATATTTGAGGGGTAAAATCTCGGTGTTTAATTTTTCCTCACTTTGTTTCTCCAATCAAAAAGACCCCAAAAGGCACATTACCTAACAAAGCAGAACCACATGGTATTACATAGGGGTTAAATTGTGATACTACCACTTCTGTACTGCAGTTTGTATTACAAATGATGCAAAACAGTACATTTCTTTCGCTCATTGACAGACACAGCTTCTGATCTCCATAACCATAGGGTTATACTGCCCCCTAGGTAGGACACTAGGCAGAAAAAAGTCTGGCTACCCCCATGTGCAGTCCCAGGGGGTATACTCCCTCTCTCTGTTATAGGCACTCGGTTTTTTTCTGCCTAGTCCGGAGTAAGGACCTAGTTCTTTGCTGGGATCTTTGGTCCTGGCGGATCTTTGCTTTTTTGGTAGAAATTTTCTTCTCCTGTTGTTTTTTTTCTTTCCTGTGAGATCTACAATCAACTGCCGGACTGGGTGACGGGCTGGATAATCTAAAACCAGTGGTCACCCGAATCTAGCCAGTGCAAGCGCGCGCAGACCTCTGTGCTAGGTAGGCCGTGACATAGCCCCACTAGACGGTGGCTGGCCTGCAAATTAAACGCCTCGCAAGGTCGCATACGACCGGGTCTCAAATCGCAGCGTTCCTCCTGGCCTACAGCTCCCCCATTTCGATGGAGAGGGGTTCTGTCTGGAGTGGTGCCCGCCTGGTTCCTGGTATGGTGAGTTGCTGTCCCCCTCTCCGCCCTGGAGGGTTTTGGGGTGGACGTGGGCCCCTCCTTGGGACGATCAGACCCCTAAGTTCCCCTCCTTCCCGTCAGGCACCCCTCTTTTCATCTGTCCTCCATCCTACCCCCCATTCACATATGCTGGGGCTGTTTGGGTGGTCTTGTCCACCTCCTAGGGTTTGGGGCAGGGCGCTATGCTGGCAATGGGAGCCGGGGGAAGCGCCGATGGCGACCAGACGATCGACTGTGTGGGGGGGATTGTACCTGGTAGGGGCTCCTGCCAGAGCCCCCCAGTCCTGCCTGGGTCTGTCCTTGAGGCCTGGGTTTCTTCCTGGGTCCCTATAACCTTGTGGTGCTGCCATTTTGTTGTAGCCTCCATTTTGGTATGCACGGCAGCCATATTGGGGAAGTCCGGTGGCTATTTTGTGGTGGTTTGCCATTGAAAATAGCGGTGGCCATGACAGTGGAGCCCTGTTGGCAGTGACTTTGACGGTGGGAGCACCTCCTCATCCCCTGGTGCTGACTCCTGGATCCTTTTACTTCCTGATCGCAGCACATGGAGTGCAGATTATCTAGTGGCTTGAGGTGCCTGTTTCTGCTGGGTGGTGAGTCTAGTGGGGTTCTTGCCCCCTCCGCTTGGAGCTTGTGCATGGTGACCGGGTGGTACTGCCAGCACGGTGGGGGTTGTCCCTTGCAGTGTTTTACACTTTTTGTGGGGTCCCCCTGGTGACGCATGGAGTCTTTGGAAAACATCTCCCCAGCTGATCCCTTCTCTGAGGCTGCAGGGCCCTCCGGGTCCCAACAATCTGTCAATGCACTGACGGTGCTCCTGGAGTCCTTTGTGTCCCGTGTGGAGGAAGTTTTCTGGCAAAGGGCTAGCAAAAAGCGCCCCCCACCTTCCCCTGCCTCATCTGTCTCATCAGATCCGGAATCTGATTCGGCTGCCGTGGACGTAGGTCACACTGCTGGGTCTGCAACCATGCGCCCGGAATCCTCTGATATTGAGGATGATTCCTCCACGTCTGCAACCACGCTGGTGCTGGTGGAAGCACTGATTGTATCTGTGCGTGAGAACTTGAAGATGGAGGATGCAGCTGCGATGGAGATGCAGGTTCCCTTTGGCACTCACAAGCCATTTAGAGCGGCAAAGGGGTTTCCTTTCCTCGCCTATTTTGACAGAATTGTCGCTAAAGAGTTACCCCTATGAGTATTCCCTTATTAAAAAGTGGACTGTTCACCGATGGTTGACCCTCCAGTTTCCAGATTGAACAAGACATCCATGATTCTGGTTGAAGAGTCCCGGTCTTTAAGGATCTGGCTGACAGGAAGGCAAAGGCTGTAGCCCGCAATATGTGCTATGCGTGGTGTGAGTCTCTTTGAGGTCACTTTGACGTCAGAAGCTGTGTCTGTCAATGAACGAAAAAGAAACAATTGGATTTTTGACTTACCGTAAAATCCATTCTCTGATCATTGACGGAACATAGCATCCACCCCTCTGTGGAGTTGTAATTATTCTGACACTGCTTGTAACTAAACTGAGTGCCAATAGCAGAGAGAGGGAGTATACCCCTGGGACTGCCCATGGGTGTAGTCAGGCTTTTTTTTAGCCTAGTTTCCTACTCCTGTAGGGGGCAGTATAACCCAAAGGTTATAGAGATCAGAAGCTGTGTCCGTCAATGGACATCAGAGAAATGGATTTTACGGTAAGTCCAAAAATCCAATTGTTTCCTTTCTTTTTGTTTTTCCCTTTTTCCTTTTTTTTTTTTTTCATAAGGGAATACATTTCTCACTTTGTGACCATGCATGTATCACATTTATCTATCAGTTAGTGAGTGTGAAGGGCCCTTCCTACTTTTCTATGGGGAGTAGAGAAGAATCCCAGGGCTAAACATGAGCAATTTTCATACAATGTGTTAAAAACAAAAAGCTATTGGGGGTACACCCTAAACATACAATTCTAAGGTTGGTGCTGCTATAAAGACCAATATACAAACTGAAACATATAATACCGCACACATACACAAAAGAAAGGTTGCTTTCAAATCTTGCAAGGCTACTTAAAAACACCTGCTCTTATTAAGTAGTCATACTATATGGCCATTAATAAGAGCAGGTGTTTTTCAGTAAGGTGTTTTATATGTTTTAGTTCATACAATATGTGTCAGCATGGTCTCTACTGGAAATGCATATAGCAGGGTGACCGCCCAGGGTAGCATTTGGGATACAGGGATGGAATATTGTCACCCCATAACAGTAAATTTCTGAACAAAGACAGTCATGGTAGTTAGTATTTAAAGGTAATATAAAGATGCATATCTTCAAAGATTGAAGTAACAATCCTGATTCCATTCCAATCTCAAAAGTTGGGACGCTGTGTAAAATCTACAAAAAAAACAGAATGCAATTATTTCCAAATCTCATAGACCCATATTTTATTCACAATAGATAATTGAAAACATATAAAATGTTTAACTGAGAAAATGTAAAATTTTAAGAAAAAAAATTAAGGGTAGTTTTGAAATTGACGGCAGCAATGGGGTCTTGTTTACCACTGTGTAGCATCGCTTCTTTCTTTAACCACTTCCTGTAAACCGACGTACCTGTACATCGGCTTGAAGAAGTGGTTGTACCAGGGTGCAGCTAGAGGCATCACCCCTGTACCGTTTTTTAGAGCCGGCGTTAGGCTTTTTGATTCAGCCGTTATCACAAGGAGTGGGAGAGGAGGTCTCCCAGCCACCTTCTACCGCTCTGCCTGGGTCTCCCATCCCATCAGGCTGTCTGCTGACTAGTCAAAGTCCCGAATGAAGCTGGATTCGGCTTCGATCGGATCTCCGATGAGGTAAACCGGAAGTGACGTCACAACATCCCTTCCGATTTACTCGGCTGCCAAATAAGACAGATTTTTAAAAAAGACAGTATTCAAAAATGCAGGTTTTGGCTTTTTGAATACTTTTAAGGAGGAATTTAGGGTCTTTTAGACCCCAGATCCCACCATAAAGAGTAGCTGTCACTGCCTATTACTGTCACAAGGGATGTTTACAGTTGGTACTGCCCCCTTGTGCTGCTGGGCTTTATGGTTTGCTAGGGCTTAGAAACTTCTATGTGAAATAAAATTGGTTGAATTGCGCTCAACACTCAAAACACAAGAAGGTGCTTGTGTGCATAAATACAGTAAATATAAAGGATAAATACAAATAAACAGTCCTTAGGTGAATAAATATAGTGATAAAGTCCTTAAAGTGCCCAGTGCAACACGGATCTCTCAGCAAAGACTGAATACACTTTATCTTCATGTGAGGGACCTCCACCATAAAAACTCTCTCCACCCAGTGCTCAGGGTAAAAACTCCTTACTGGAACTGGTGGACCCCTTGATTATAGGGGGTCTCAAACCGCATAAATGATCCACAAATGCCTCCAAGTTATCCTTAGGATGTCCTTATAGGTAAGGCTTAGCATAGGGAACTCCAGGATGTTATAGAGAAAAGATAAAGGAAACTCCAATAGCGTAATACGTTCTGATACTCGGGGTTTAATAATAAAATTGCACTTACTCAAACACAAGGTTCATAATGCCTTAATTAAAAATGTGCAGCATAGGTTCGGTGTACGAGACGCTCCTCCCGCTCCTGCGTACCACCAACCCGGAACTCAACGGTCTCACGAAGGTGTAACCCAGGAATTTCACTACTTGGGCTGAATCAGGTTTGACTTTTACAAATTTAGAAGCCACCCCAGACTCCCCAGATGCGCCTTTGTTTTCTACAGATTCACTCTTGGTTGTTTTCTGGAATTGGCAAATAACAGTAGATCATCCAGGTAAGATACTATTGAGATTCCTCTCATGCTTAAGGGTTCTAAGGCCTCTGCCACCCCTTTAGTGAGGACTCTGGGAGCTGAAGATAACCTGAATGAGAGAGCTTTGCATTAAAGTTGCAACATCATCTCCCCAATTTGGAAAATACTTCGGAGAAGTGCAGAAAATCAGAATCTGTAGATACACATCACTGACATTCATGGATGCCATGAAACATCCTGGAATCAGAAGCTTCTTTACAGAAAAACTTATTGTAAGGGATGGATATGTTCAGAATGTTCAAGTTTAGAATTAACTGAAATTTCCTGGAAGGGTTTTTGACAAGGAACAGCTGAGAATAAAATCCCAGCCCCTCTTGTTCTTGGGGTACAGGAATTACTACTCCCTGCTGCATCAGCTCCTGCAAAAGAGACATCATAGCCAGAGATTTATCTTGGACCCTCAAAAGCTGGGTTGCAAAAAAACTGCTTGGGGGAGCTTCAGAAAACTCCAACTTGCAGCCCTGAGCAATGATATTTCTTACAAAGATGCTTGAGGTAATTTTCTCCCACTGTGGAAGAAATGACTGAAGTCCCCCTCGCACTGGGAGAAGACCATCACTGACTACTAGTCGGGAGGTATGAACAGGACACCACCCTTCCCTTTATTCTTCTGAGGACTCCAGGCTTTTTTCTGGGCTGAATCCTTGGGATCTTGGGACTGCTGAAAAGCATGGAACTTACGTCTAATAACCAGCTGTTTTTTGTTCAGAACCGCTTAAAGGTCTGGACCAAGCAAAGGTCCCCAGAAAAATGGAATGCCATCAAGTTTAATTTTAGAAGCCAACTTCCCTGACCATGTCTTTAACCATAGGGCTCTCCTGGCTGAATTAATCAGGGCTTAATACCTGACCGACATCCTAATGGACACACCTAAGGCACCCTCCAAATATATAACTACCTTTAAGACAATAGAGGGGGTCTCCACTAAGTCTTCCCATGGGGTACCTGCCTCAATACGCTCTTTCAGCTGATAAAGCCAAAATTCAAGATTTCTGGCCACAACTGTTGAGGTCATCACTGGTTTAAGATTAGATCCCACGCTTTCTTGAGGAGGGAATTGACCCTTTTTTTGCATGGCATCTATAAGGATGCCCATATCCTGAAATGCCAGATCCATACGTTCTGGATACCTGCGAGAACTGCATCCAGCATAGGGTTTTTTGTTCCACGCTAGAGCCTTATCTAGAGGGAACCTTCTTAAGAGATTTGGGAAAAAACTGACCCCTCCCTGTATCCTTCTATTCCCTTTTTACATCCTCAGACAGGACCTTACGCACCAGAAAAACTTGACGCATGACTTTGTCCAGTCCCTGATAAATATGATCATGCAGAGATAACTGCACTTTTTTCTGCTGGATTTCTAGGGTAGTATAAATGACCTTTAACAGTTCATTCCCCTCTTCTAGAGATGATTTATATCTAGAAGACCTCTTTTCCTCCCCCTCCTCCTCTTCATCTGAATCTCCCTGAGAGCAGGAGACACTAGCTCTATCTTCCTCTGAGTCACTAATCTCCCTTGCCCCCAACGGTGGAGGACTGGATGAAATGATAAGCTGACTACCCAACTGAGGTACAGGAAAATTAGCCAACAAAGAGTGAAAAAAATGAAAAGTATCCATAAGCTCGTTTAACTGAGGCAAAAAGCTCCTTCCACTGTAGCAAAGATTCCTGCTTCACCATGGTAGCAATACAAGCCCTGGACAAGGGCTTTGACCAGGAATCTTTGAGGGTAGTTTTACAGGATGGGCATCTCTCTTTAGGTGGAGGAGAGCTTTTATTTTTTTTTCTCTTTGGCTTTGGCCTGCCATGACACAAACCATTACCAAGAGGAAAGGAGCACACTCTACTCCCTACCTCCCAGTGCACTTCCAGCACAGACCACCCATAAACTACACTCCCAAGTGACTTAAAGTGGAAGTAAACCCTCCTATCAGTTTTAGCCAAGGAAGCTTCCATCTTTGTCTCTGTTTAATATACAACTGCCATGATGCTGTACATATGATCAATTACAACAACAACCATTGGAAAGTTTGACAGTTTGGTTGAGAGCACAACCAATGGGAGAGTTAGATTTCAGGCATGTCTGAAATGTAACTTTTTTTTAAACTGTTAAAAAGCAGGGTTTTCTTCCACTTTAAACTGGCATGCAGCAGCAGGCCCTCCTTAAAAGCAAAAAAGGAGGGGGATTAAAAAGAGACCCCATAGGTAAAATGGCACCCCTGCAGCTAATTACTTGGGCTTGGCTGGTGCTCGCTGCATCAGAATCTGCCTGTTCCATCTTGCAGAGTGCATAGAGGAATACTGAGGATAACATTTTAAAGTGGTTGTAAACTCAGGTTTTTTTAATCCTACTGCATTCTATGCATTAAGATATAAAAAGCCTTCTGTGTAGAGCAGCTGCCCTAGCACCAGCAATGTCCACAAGTTGCTCCGCCGTATGGGACTCTCCCTCCTAGTTGGCTGAGACACAGCTGCTTGCTTTGGAGGCACTCAACAGGAGGGAGGGGCTAGGAGCAGCAACAAGGGACCCGAGAAGTGGGGGGATCCAGGCTGCCCTGTGAAAAACCAACTGCACAGAGGAGGTAAGTATAACATGTTTGTTATTTAAAACAAAAAAAAAAAAACAAGACTTTACAATCATTCTAAACCTCTGGCTTGTCTCGTCACTGTAGGGAATGGTAACAGAGGAATCCAGCAAAAGGACCTGCCTCTCTCCCCTACATTCCAGTGGCCGCAATCACTTATGCCCCACCAGGAGTCCCGCCTACCCAGGAATGACATCCCCTGCCACTCGAGACCCGAAACGAGTGGAAATCTGAAATTGCTGGTGACAAAATGACACCCAGACTGGTCTTGGCAGCCCATACCCACCCTGTAGACCTCCAGCTGGCCAATACTCTTGCTGAGTTGAAAGGAAGAGAAGGCTCTGGAACACCCCCTACCTGTCAGGGCAGCGCTGGAATGATTGTCCAAAAAAAGGAAAAAATAAAGGAATGGCAATAACCCTCCCTAGCACCTGGGGAAAACATTGCACCACCCTGCTTCCTAAGCAATGCCTCCACTATGGCAGAGGAAAATCAAGGCCATGGTGGTAGTATACTGCTTTTAAAATTTGAAGTTGTAATATTTCCTGAGAAATTGGGTGGAGCTACTCTCTCTAGGTGCTGACTCTAAAAAGAAACCCAGAATAAAAGACAAATGAAGGATATATGTGCACACACTCTTAGGACCCATTCACGCATACATTGCCGTAATGCTTGAAACTGGTGGTACGCCAATGCAAGAGAACACACCTGCATTTGCAGCTAATGCTTCACCATGCACTATATTACCAAAAATGGTGCAGATCCAGTTTTTTTTCTTTTGCATAAAAATGTACATGAACACATCCTAAATATACCACATGACAACCTTATTTCAACCATTGCAATACCTCAGTGTGCTGTCAGTATAGTGTATTTCAACCATTGTGCTGCCACAGTGTACTATCACTGTATTTCATGAAAGCCATTATATTGCCGCAATGTACTTTTACTCTGCCATATATTGGCCATTTTATTGCCTTAGTGTCTTCACAATACCACATAAAGGCTTTGTCATAGTCTATTTCTTCACTGTATCATGAGCTGGCCAATATACTCACTGTACCTTGTATTCTTACTCTGCTATTGTACAGCCTCAGTGCCTTCAAGTATGTTCTGATATCTAACACTTTAAAATAAATGGTCATTTTTTTTTTTTTTTTAAAGCCCGTAGCGTGTGAAACACACACAAAAGACTCCACCCGGTGCATAAAAAAGTGCACACACACAAAGTGAGAACACAAAAAAGCACAGGGTGTGTGACAACGTATGGTCTTCCCTCCGAAGAGGTAGGACCCGAAACCTCGATCCCCCGGGGAGCAAGACTCCTGACAGGGATTTAAGGTACTTGTGGTCAGTCGGCCGAAACCAAACTGACCCCGTTCTTCAGGGGGACTGCCGAAACAGCCCACCCCAAGTAATAAGTGGAGCTCCCCCGAAGGGAGACCCCATGAGAGAGGGCGAACTAAGCCAAAAGGCCATATCCACCCCCTCCCAAGGACCCACACACTCCAGTCGTGCAAATAAAAGAAAACAAAGGTGATAGTTCAGGTGACGAACTCCAAAGAAAAGGACAGACAAACAAAGAAGTGGGGAAGGGGAAGTGGGGAAAGTGCAATGGTGCCATGTGAGGAACCAAGGCAGGCCTTCCAGCCGGAACAAAAAATTCCTCTGGTGCAAGCCAAAAGGCCTGTCCCAAGAGGCAGGTGTGAAAAAGGTGTGCATAGTGCAGTGACCAAGGTGCCGAAAAAACTCACAGCAAGCTGCCCCTCACCAGTGAGAAATTAAGGCACCCCTGGGCTGCCAACCCAGGGGCACTTACACTACAGGCTTTTTCTATCTCAGCCCCCGGCCAGACCGAGTGTAGCCTATCCCCACCAGCAGACATCAGAACCTGGACAGCTTAGAGAGAGCTTGCCTACCACTGGGGACAGGCCTTTTACAAGGCCAGATCAAAACCCAGGAGAGAAAGCCCTCCCCTCGCCATCCTGTTCCTCAGCCCATTACATCCAGGAACAGTTCCACCGGCCCCCTGAACCGGCTTTCCTGCCCCCTTCAAACTGGTTAGGACAGTTCAACCCATTCGAATCAGAAGGCGGCGGGCCCCACATGCTTTCCCAGATGACCTACTCCCCATACCTCAATACTCTGAGCGCTCCGGGTTTCGGTCATACTGGTACTAGCTAAGGCCCATACCAACTGATAAGAACAGATACTACACTTGATCTTAGCCAAAAGGCCGAGAAGCGATGGTCTTAGTTTACACACTGTACCCCATCATGACCATTGTACTAAGTATCCTCTCTCTACACCATGGTATACATTGTACTTGACTAGGTATCCTCATTATCATGCCAGGCATGGTACTGTCTCACTAGCCAGAGCCACATTACATTTTCTGTGTCTACAAAACAAGTCATGCTGGTCATAAAATAACACTGCACCGTCTCGCTGTATAGCAGTGGATCATAAAAAGTAATGGTTTCCTCGACACGCTTAACGCTGCACCTGTGTACACATGTATGCAAGCAGGAATGACATTTAACCTTTGTAAATAGTCACTGCACATTATATTAGCCATCTGGAGGTTTGAGCGACCTTTAATCTAGGCTCAGTACGTCGTAGAAACACCTGTTTCAGGATATGAGAAGTTTTAATGATTTGTATGTATCATCACAGAGCAGAGTCTGTTTTGCGAATATACCTTGGGAGGAATTTGTAAGTATGTGTTCATACAGGTGCATCTCATAAAATTATAATATCAAAAAGTTAATTTATTTCAGTAATTCAATTCAAAAAGTGAAACTCCTTTATTATATATAAATGTATTACACAGAATGATATATTTTAAGCATTTCTTTCTTTTTATTTTTATGATTATGGCTTACAGCTAGTGAAAACCCAAAATTCAGTATCTCAGAAAATTTGAATATTACATAGAATCAATAAAAAAAGGATTTTTAATACAGAAATGTTGGTTTACTGAAATGTATGTCCATGTACAGAATAATATCCACTCAATACTTGGTTGGGGCTCCTTTTGCATGAATTACTGCATCATTCCGGTGTGGCATGGGGGGGAGATCAGCCTGTGGCACTGCTGAGGTGGTATGGAAGCCCAGGTTCCTTTGATAGCAGCCTTCAGCTCGTCTGCATTGTTGGGTCTGGTGTCTCTCATCTTCCTCTTGACAACACCCCACAGATTATCTATGGGGTTTAGGTCAGATGAGTTTGCTAACCAATCAAGCTCAGAGATACCATATTCATTAAACCAGGTATTGGTACTTTTGGCAGTGTGGGCAGGTGCCAAGCTCTGCATGAGAATAAAATCAGCATCTCAATAAAGCTGGTCAGCAGAGGAAAGTATGAAGTGCTCTAGAATTTCTTGTAAGAGGGCTGCGCTGACTTTGGACAGTGTGTTTTAAGTCAGAGTAGCCCTCTTTTAGGAAATTCTAGAGCACTTCATGCTTCCCTCTGCTGACCAGCTTTATGGACATGCTGTTTTTATTTTCCAGGAGGACTTGGCACCTACCCACACTGCCAAAAGTACCAATACCTGGTTTAATGAATATGATATCACTGTGCTTGATTGGCCAGCAAACTCGCCTGACCTAAACTCCATAGAGAATCTGTGGGGTATTGTCAAAAGGAAGATGAGACACCAGACCCAACAATGCAGATGAGCTGAAGGCCGCTATCAAAGCATCCTGGGCTTCTATAACATCTCAGCAAGGATATTATACTTATTTTTTGATTTGCATCCTTTTCAGGATTTATTCACATTTGCATCTGGTTTATTTGATTATACACCCTATTTTTGGTTGTCACATTACTCATTTTTATTGTATTCACATATGTTATTTGGCACCATATTTATTTAGCGCACCAGACCATCTCCTTTTCAAATTTTTTTTTCCAGATCAGGTATCTGGATCTTTGGTAGCAGCTTCACTATTTTGTTTTAAAGATTTATCAGCGCACCCTTATTCAAACATCTCAGCAATGCCACAGGATAATCGCTTTCATACCACGCTGCGTTGATGCAGTAATTCATGCATAAGCAGCCCCGACCAAGTATTGAGTGGATATTATACTGTACATGGACATACTTTTCAGTAAGCCAACATTTCTGTATTAAAAATCCTTTTTTTTATTGGTCTTATGTAATATTCTAATTTTCTGAGATACTGAATTTTGGGTTTTCACTAGCTGTAAGCCATAATGATCAAAATAAAAAAAGAAATGCTTGAAATATATCACTCTGCATGTAACACATCTACATAAAATATGAGTTTCACTTTTTGAATTGAATTATTGAAATAAATTAACTTTTAGAAGATATTCTATTTTTCTGAGATGCACCTGTATGTCTGAGCTCTAGAAGTAAAGCCTCGTACACACGCACAGATTGTTGGCCGACCGATCGGCCGTCTTTTGTCCAGTGTTTGTTGGTTGAAATGTGCTCTAGACTTGCACTGGACTTTTGTTGGCCAACAAAAAACAACTTCAGAAGTGATGTCATGTGATGGTTGACTTTCCGTGTGTTTTTTCTTCTCTGAGCATGCCCAGTCTTGCTCATCTGATTTTTGTCTGCCGAAATCTGTACTGACTGAGGAACAATCGGCCGTTCTTTGTTGGCCAACAAAAATTTTATAGCATGCACACCAGATTTTTTTCGGCCGAAAATTCGCAGTTGGTTGTCGGAAGCATCATACTAACAAGCCTACAATTGGCCGATCGGACGTTGGCCGACAATTTACGGCCAACAATGTGTGCGTGTGTACGGGGCTTTAGTTAAAATCTCATCTAGGGTGCTAGCTGCATGGAGTTTGTGTCTCCCTTTCATTTACTCTTGTTTATGTAAGTTTACCTCAATTATATTGGAATGCATTTTAAAACACCCCAAAAAGCATTCGACTTTAAAGATATCTTCTGAACTGATTCAAACATGCAATTTGATAACATCTGAATTATGGGATTTCATACTTTAAAAGGCTTGGCTCTTTTACAGTATTCATACATTGTTCTCTTATTTGCTGTTGTGATCACACCCAGATAAACAGGCATAGCTAGTACAGCCAGTCTTTGTAGAATAGGTGTGTCCCCCCGGCTCTCAAAGTAAACCTGTGTACTGCAAGGAGGTGTAAAATAAAGATGACCACAGATGGATCCAAATTCAGCCGGTTCAGCAGGGACTGGACACATTTTTAACCAGCTATGGCTGTTCCTATTTAAGAGGAGTTGATCTAAGGATTAACTAACGGGACTGCTGGTAAATGTTCATTCGATCAGTGCATACAGCCAATTGGCAGCAGCACTGATCATTGTATTCCTACAGCGGAGGCATCCCGCTGTCACAATACATTAACGCAGCAGGCAAGATTCTTACATCCACATGGAATGTGTGGATGGGGAAATCTGTTTAGGTTTTTTTTTTCTTCCTAGTGGTTGAAAAAAAACTGATCAATGTATGCTCAGAATAAAAAAAATATTATATTTAGTCATTTAAAGCCATTTTTTTTTTTTTTAAGAAAATCCAGGTAATATTATGGTTTTATGCTATTTTCCCCAATTATAATGTACAAAAAAATACTTTCTTCAAATACCATAGTTTTATAAAGACTGTTGTATAAGAACACGTATAATTATGACCTTTGTAGACAAAATGTGCTTAAATTGTGTGACTTTCACTGGAAAAATTAGATCTGAAACCAAGCCGCTCCAAGCTCATTGCCATTTTCCACTTACTTTTATACCAGTGGATGAACCTGTATTGGTTTTACACTAAGACTACATTCACACCTGAGCGTAGTGTTTTCACGCGTTTTTTACTGCGATTTTTAATGCGTTTTACAGGCGTTTTTTGTGCAGCTGTTTTTAGATTGAATAGAGACCAATGGAAAACGCCTGTAATCTGCCCAAAAAGAAGCTCAAGTACTTTTTTGAGCATTGGGCGTTTTGCTCACAGCGTCAAAACGATTAGATGTGAACAGGGGCCATTGAAATGAATAGGATTTGTCTTGTTGGGCGTTTTGAGACCTGATCCTAGAGCAGAAAAACTCCCCCAAAACGCCTACATGTGAACGGAGCCTAAGGGCTCATGCAAACTGTAGCTCAAAAAAGCTGCTCCTACAGGCTTTTGAGCACTAATTTTTTTCTACTTGGAAACTCCCCTACATGTAAGCCAATGTGTCCATGCACATTGTGCCTTTTTAAGGAGTTTACAGGCATATGCTCTTCCAAGCAGAAAAAAAAATCATACTAAACTTGCATTTTTGAGAGAAGCTTTCGAACTCATGAAAAAGTGCAAATGAGCATGAAAAAGCTCAAAGAAGCTTGAAAACACACAAAAAAAATAAAAAAAATAGGAAAAATGGAGGTTTATGCTCAAAGAAGATTAAAGGGTAACTCCACTTTCGTGGGGGGAAAAAAATAGCAAATAAAGAAAAAAACAATATAACGTATACAATTGCGACAGAAATCCTATTGTAATTGACTGTTATTAAAAGTTACCTTTCCTTTTCAATCTGAAGCTGTTGTAATTTTTCTGAAAATGCAATGCAATATGGCTACCAGGAGCTGTTCTGTGCACAGAATGTGTACTGACCACACCCCAGAAACATCATTTCCTGCTTGTGTGATTGGCTCACCAATTTTCCCAGAAGTCTGCCTAAGATACAAGTCAGATTTCAGGCATTCCCTGCAACAAAAATGTCATTTTTGGTGAGATACTCGCAATAGAAACACGTCTAAAAGGATGCAGGCCCAGCAGTTTTCCTCATTAGTGCTCTGCAGCTTCCACAGCTGACAGATAATTATGAAACCACTCCCATTAGACCCACTCAGCACAGAGGAACAAACAATGCTTTCTTCAGAATAACAAAAGGTAGAAATCTGCAACAAAGTTTGTTACAATCCTTGTAATCTACATAGATTGCCCAGAGGGGAATGTTTTTTTCTCAACAAAAGTGGAGTTACGCTTTAATAAATTTGTGCAAAAGAGCCCAACAAAAGTACAAGCTGAAATAAAAAGCTCAAATGCCTGTAAAAACAGCTTTTTTATTTAGCTGCAGTGTGCATGAGCCCTTACAGGATAACTCTGCATATACAGTTGCTACGCACAACCAGGTTATAAAAAATGTTATTAACAATTACCTTTACTTTCTGCATCTGCTGTAATTTTTTGTAAAATTCAATGCAATATGGCAGCCTGGGTGTGTTCTTTACACAGTTGGTGTACACTATGCCCTAGAAAATTCATTTCCTGCTTTGTGTGATTGGCTCACTGATTTCCCAGAAGTCTGCACTAAGATTACAGTTGAAGCAAGTGAAATGCAGATCAGAAAAGGGTCAATTAAAGATCAAATGCAACTTTGTTGACAGCTGGTGCAGATAGGATTCTTAACGGTCAAGATGGTGCTGAACACATCTTATTGATTTATTGGAAAATGTCAGGAACAGGGAGACACATAATTACATGGTATTCATGTAGCTCCACAAAAAGAACAATTAATTAAACACAGCACTACCACCTAGTGGCAGAACTACTATTCACAACATATTATATGAGAATGGTTGTTGCACCAATGTCTGTATAAAAAGCATGCTAGCACCCTCTCTCAAAAACTACTCCTCTTCTGGCTTTGATAGTGGTTGCAATGTTTAAAAGTACCACCACTTCCATCACGTTATCTTTAAGTGTTATCTTGGAGGTTTTCCATGACTTGGGATTATTTCCCAGTATTACACTATAACGTGCCAGCCTGGTAGCACTAGGGGATGATTCCCTCTGCTACTTCTACCGATCCTGGTCTACATTACAGCTGACCCCTACTTTTTGATAGTTCCCGTCATCTTCTTTATATTCTTTGAAATGAATCCGTTGCAATTGTAACTTACTGCCACTAGATCCTTTGTATTTTTACTATTTTACCTGTGTATGCATACTTGGAATCTGCCTTTCTCATTTTATTTTACAATAAAAATTTAAATGTGAAAAAAAAGTACCACCACACTGCCTGTACTGTCGATGGTTAGGTAGAAAATCTAAGTAAGCTGTTTCTATTGTTGAGCCCATTGTAGCTTGGAAGTGGTTGAGAGATGTAATTTCTTTATCTGCAGCTTTAATCCACTTTTGCTTCTCAATAACGAAGTAGCTTTTGCACTTTTTCCCAAATGACTTGAATCTCTGAAGTCCATGCCACTGGTAAAAAAAATGATGAGGCACCCCCTTTTGAGTGTCTTCTAATTGTTTTTTACACTTATGTCCTTTTGTTGTTGAAATTGTCTATTTTTTGCTTTTCTTCTCCTATAACTCACAGGAGTTCCACAATTTCTAAGGTACATCTTACCTAGTCCTGCATGTGCTAGCCTTTCATCAGTATAGTCTGGTATAGCTTTCTATCATTTGCTTCTCATGTACATTCTGTAGCTCTTCCCACATTTCTTTTCAGGTTTTACACTTGCATATGTGCACAATTTGATTATAATCTATATTTAGGGATATAGTACATACCTTTCCATTTTTGTCCACTCACCTGTAGGTGGATTTGGCCTGGGCTTCTGTATACATTCCATGCACTCGGTTATAGCAGTATCTTTATTATAAACTTCCAGGACTAGTAGTTCTAGTTTTCCATTCGTTTGTTGATGAAAAAAATAGGAAAAGAGAGACAGCATTACATCACAATAATGTAGCTCCAATAGAGTACAAATAAACATGCCATTACTTTATGAACAATACCTTTGGTGCAGATGTTAAAAGCCACCTGTGTACCTCTAATTTGAGGAATGCACACACGCCTTAAATTCTATGTATGTACAAACCTACGACAGATCTACAGCCCTAGTACCCAACCTGCAACCCTTTGGTACTTATTGGCTTGAGAACCCCAGCAGTCAGTATTATCATTATTATTAGTGAGAGCATTGATTTTTAAATGGGCAGTACTGGCAGGGGTCTGTATGTTTCTGCTTTAATAAAAAAAAAAAAAAAAAAAGCAGGTTGGTAATAGGGTAGTTAGTTTGGAATATGACAATAAAGAAATGCAAGCTTGACATTAAAGCGTTCAAAAATGGTGGAGGCAACTGTCATGTGAACCATAAGTCTCAAAACCATTCGGCAACCTGGACTGGAAGGATATAGCGGTGCAGCCCTTCTCAGATTGGGGAAGTCCAACACTGCACAAAACCCAAAGAGGGCACAAATGCCTAGTGCAATATCTTTATCACTTTATTAAAGGGTGTAAGAAAACATAACATACTCACAAGCCAAGTGGACTATGCTCCATGCAATGGAGCCATAGCTCTTTTAACCACTTGCCGACCACCCACAGTATATTTACTGCGGCAGTCAGCCCCTCACAGGCAAAGCGACGTAGTATTACGTCGCTAGCCTGAGAGGCTCTAGGGGGCGAGCGTCCGCCGCCGGAGGCGCACTCCCGCCTCCGCTCTTTCTCGGAACCACCCCCCCCCCCCGCGCGCGTGTGACCGGCGGACCCGACGTCCGCCGGCCACTCGCGATCGTCTGCTGTGAAGGGAGGAAGGCAGACGGCTAATGTAAACAAAGCCGCCTGTCATTCTCCCCTGTGTAAGAACAGAGATCATACGGTCCTGCTATGCAGGATCGTATATCTCTGTTGTTAAACAACCAACCACATCCCTTCACAGTTAGAAGCACGCCCCTAGGGACACACTTAACCCCTCCTTCTCCAATAAAGTTAACCCTTTCACTGCCAGTGTCATTTTTACAGTAACAGTGCATATGTATAGCACTGATTACTCTAGTAATGTCACTGGTAACCCCAAAAGTGTAAAAAATGTCAGTCAAGGGTCCGATCTGTCTGCCGCAATGTCGCAGTCCCGCAAAAAAATTGCAGATCGCCGCCATTACATGTTAAAAAAAAAAAAAAAAATTACAAATCTTTCCCTTAGTTAGTAAACGCAATAACTTTTGCGCAAACCAATCAAAATACGCTTTTTGCGATTTTTTTTTTTTACCAAACATATGTAGCAGAAAACAAATTGGCCTAAAATGTTAAAAAATTTTGATTTTTACATTTTTTTTTTTTTTTGGAATTTCATATAGAAAATGTGAAAAACATTGTTATTTTTGCAAAATTGTTGCTCTTTTTCTGTTTATAGCGCATGATCAAAAAAACGCAGAGGTGATCAAATACCACCAAAAGAAAGCTCTGTTTGTGGGAAAAAAAGGACGTCAAATTCGTTTAGGTACAGCGTCGCAAGACTGCGCAATTGTCCGTTAAACTCACGCAGTGCCGAATTGCAAAATAGGGCCTGGTCAGGAAGGGGATAAAATCTTCTGGGGCTTAAGTGGTTAAAGGGGGCCAGTTCCCTAAAACACGTAAACTGCCATAATCCATATACCAGTTGGTGTTGGAAAGCGGACTTCATGATCCTGTGCTTTGTGCATTGGACATGTCCATTGCCCACTTGGCTTGTAAGTATATTATGTTTTCCTATACCCTTTAAAAAAAAAAGTGCTAAAGATAATGCACTAAGTGTTTGCGCCCTCTTTGTGTTTTTTTTTTTTTAATATGATGACTTGACGAACTAGACTCATGCAAGTCTCTATTCTGGATTTCATTCATGTTCTGTAAATATCATATATGGCTGTTCAAGCTAACAGAATCCATTTCAGAAATTAGCCAGCCAGTAACACTGCATGGTAGGACTCTCATGTATTGTACAAGTTCTGGGTTCTTGTGATCTTGGGATCATGTGGCTTCTTCATTAAAAACAGAGTGATTGTTTGACAGATCGCAGATAACAAAAACATTACTACCTAGTTTTCTAAAGTACATTTTGTATTAAAATGCACTTATCCGTTAATGTTCTGATTTTCACACAGTTGTAGTGTTTGTATTTACAGATCACTTTTTATTTTCACTTTCCATCTAGAATGTTTGGGCACCATTACAGGCCTAACAATGACTGCATGGTAGAAATGCTTGTTCTGGCCAGCTATGCAGTGTTAATTTTGGCAGCAAATTTCAATTTAGTTTTAGTCTTAGGACTAAAATGGCATTTAATTTTACTCCCATTTTAGTCTTCTGCAAGTGTTTTAGTCGTATTTAGTCAACTAAAACTCCAGTACATTTTAGTTGACTAAAATGTCCTACATTTTAGTCGACTATGACTTATTTTAGTAATCTATAATCGAATGGGTATAGTTCAATTGTAATTTGTAATGCATTATTTAAGCATATCTCTACAATTTCCAAACTCATTATATACTACTGCTGGTCCTGGAGTGAAAAATATAATATGTTATTATTTATGCTATTAAGCTTTGAGCATGCACCAGTGTTAATTTTGGCAGCAAATTTCGATTTAGTTTTAGTTATAGTCTTTTGACTAAAATGCCATTTTAGTTTTAGTCGTATTTTAGTCATCTGAATTGTTTTAGTTTTAGTCGTATTTTAGTCGACAAAAACGTTTTAGTCGACGAAATTAACACTGCAGCTATGCTGTCATATATTTTGCTGCAGGTTTCAATAAAAAAACAGATGTGGTCAAATAAATTACATTGTTTCAATAAGGACGTTTCTCAGAAACATTTCATACATTCTCTTCATCTTCCATTTTTGGTAGACCCGAGTTCTTCAGAAATCGCCACCTCTAAAAGGCATGGTCATGTATTATCCCAACATGTGATAACCTGGAGAGAAGGAGCTCTGAGGGTACCCTTGTTCTAATGAGCACACATATCACTCAGCGCACAAATCTCTGCTACTGGAGATCGATTGTCCCCCTTTCTAAATGAGAAGAGTAAAATTGTCCATACACAGATCTCACCCTGTACCACAGCTAGAGAGGGAAAAACCTTCTGCCCATCACTCAGAGGGACCGGAGCCTGGGATAGGAAAGGAGTTTAACACTTTTATTATTAGCTTAGCCAAGTCAGGCGCCAGGGCAGGAGGCGTCCTACTGTACAGCAGACCTCGGGACCACTTATGAAGAGAGTGACTGCACACATTATGAAGAGGAGAAATTCCAACTTCTCACAATAAGCTGATCCTTTGCAGCTCTATAATAAACCTTTGTTTTCTTCGGTTTAATTATTACACAACAGAACAGAAGGGTATTGTGTAGCTAAACTGAGATTGTAACAACATAGGAAACAAAAAGCAAACACTTAAACCTGCTTCGTCTATTATCATAGGTTGGAAATGTGTATGTTGCCTATTGTAAGTGTGTGTATATACAGTATATACTGTATATAGAAATAATAATACATTTTCTACAGCTGCAGATCTGTTCTTTACCTGTCATTTACATTCTATATTAAAGCCTAATTTTGTTAAGAAAAAAAAAAAATCAGCACAAGGAATGTTACAGTTTCTATGAATGATGAACTATCTATGAATGGAGGATGAGCTGATCATTGAACAGACCTCCTCCATTCATAGGTCATGTGTCAACCATAGAAGCCATAATATGACAGTACTATGAATGGAGGAGCTGGGCAGAAAGTGCGGATACAGTCGACCTCTCTTGATGAGTACGTAGAACAGGTCCCTGAGCTCCATTAACCACTTGTCTACTGGGCACTTTTAACCCCTTCTTGCCCTGGCCAATTTTTTAGCTTCCAGCGCTGTTGCACTTTGACAATTGCGCGGTTATGCAGCACTGTACCCATGTCATTACTTTTTTCACACAAATAGAGCTTTCTTAGTGCCGGTTCACATTAGTGCGATCACAGAGATAGCATGTAATTCGGAGCGCACTGCTCCTAAATTACATGTGATCTCTGTGCGGTGCAAATTTCAGCCATACAGTTTGTATGGCTGAATTCGCACTGCAATCGCACTAAGCACGCACATGACCCTTTTTTTAATCCACAGCAGAATCAAATCGCATGGTGTTTCACACTAGTGCGATCCAATTTTGTGCGGACTTGCAGATCGCACTGCGATATGCGATCTCAACTGGGGGGTGTTGTTAACATTTAATTGACACCCCCATGCGTATCGCATATGGCAGTGTGAACTGCCAGGAGTGCGGATGCGATGAGAACACGCTGTATATTCGCAGCGTTCCCGCATCGCACAAATGTGAATCGGGACTTAAGGTGGTGTTTAATCAGCACTGGGTTTGCTAAACAAATTAAAAAAGACCAAATATTTTGAAAAAAAAAAGTTTTTCTTAGCTTCTGTTATAAAATTTTGCAAACAGATAATTTTTCTCCTTCACTGATGTGTGCTGATGAAGCTGCACTGATGGGCACTGATATGTGGCACTAATAGGCAGAACTGAAGGGCACTGATTGGAAGCACTGATGACACCGATTGGCACTGATATGCAGTACTGTTGGGGCTGCAATGATAATCAGGAAACTGATGATCAGTGCCCTAAATATCAGTGTAGTGTCCCTTTTACCAGCTCTCTTCTCCCCTCATGCTGTGACAGCAGGAGGAAAGGAATGCTGATAACCAGCTAGTATGTTTACATCATGATCAGCTGTGATTGGAACAGTTGATCACTTGGAAAAGAGCCACTCTAATTGGCTCTGTACCCCCATCTGTGATCAGCAGAAGGACACAGCGATCACAGAGCGCGCTGGGTGCGCGGTTCTAGGAAGATGTCAATAGACGCCCTACCAGAAATGGACGACCACGCTGTAACCATCATTCGGCTATAGAGCAGTCTGCAAGATGTTAAAGTGATTGTAAAGCCTAGAATTTTTTTTTTTATATAATAACAACAAACATGTTATGCTTATCTGCCCTGTGCAATGGTTTTGCACAGCGCAGCCCCAAACCTCCTCTTTTGGAGTTCCCTGCTTGCACTACAGGCTTCTCCTCTTCTTTGTGTGCCCCCATCACAAGCCATTTGCTATGGGGGCACACCTGCAGGCTCACTCTCATGCTACACAGCCTGTGTCTATTGATACAGACCGCATGACTCATTCCCACCCCACCCCCCCAGCTCCCTCCTCACACAATTTGATAGACAGTAGCCAATGGCTCCTGCTACTGCCGCCTGAGTCCCGTGAGAAGAGGAAGAAAGAAGAGAGGAGACGGCAGACGGGTACAGCTCTGGATCCCTGATAAACTCAGGTAAGTGTTTTGAGAAAAAGAGCGAAGAGGGAGATAGTTACTGGCATATTTTTTACCTGAAAGAGGAGCTCCAGGTTCCTTCAGAAAAAATTAAATGTCAGCAGCTACAAAAACTGTAGCTGCTGACTTTTAATATTAGAACACTTACCTGTCCAGCGATCTAGCAATGTGTTCACCCGAGCCGATTTTTGGATCGGCTCTCAGGTGCTGCCGCCGCCATGTTGGGTAAGGAAAACCTTCACTTTAAGGCCCCTTTCACATAGGCTGTTCCATTAGGTCTGCCTGTCAGTTATTCAGGCGGACCTGATCAGACCCTCCAGTCTCTTCTATGGAGCGGCAGATGTCAGTGGTCCACTGACACCTGCCGCCATCTGATCCGATCCTGTCCACCAAAAACAGACGGATGGTGGTCCTATTCCCCATCTGTCTGGATAATCAGATGAAAACGGACAGGCAGTCTGTTTCCAACTGATAGCCTCATAGAGGAGAGCGGGACTGTGTCCGTGTCCGCCTGTCATCCACCGGCACAGCAGGGATCAGCGGAGAACTGTGTGAAAGTGTGTGCCCGTATGAAAGGGGCCTAATGCAGGGAATGCATTAAAGTAAAAAAACAACCAGCCTTTAGAATCACTTTAATCCCTGCTACACCAGATATAGTTTGTGAGGTTGAAAAAAGACATCAGTCCATCCAGTTCAACCTATGATGTGTGTGTGTGTTTGCTGTTAACCGTACATTGTATACCCCTGTATGTTGTGGTCTTTAAGGTGCCCATCTAATAGTTTTTTGAAACTATCAATGCTCCCTGCTGATACGACTGCTTGTGGAAGAGAATTCCACATCCTTACTGCTCTGACAATAAAGAACCCCTTACGTATTTAAAGGTTAAACCGCCTTTCCTCTAGTTTTAGTGAGTGGCCACGTGTCTTATTGTATTCCCTTTCTCTAAAAAGTTTGTTCCTTATGCTAGGGTCGCCAGTACAGTATTTGTACATTGATATCATATCCCCCCTCAATCGTCTTTTCTCCAGAGAGAATAAGTTCAGTGTTTGCAGTCTTTCCTCATAGCCGATGCCCTCCATTCCCCTAATTATTTTTGTTGCCCTTCTCTGGACTTTCTCCAGTTCCAGCATGTCCTTCCTGAGGACCGGTGCCCAGAACTGGACAGCATACTCCAGACTCCAACAGATAATTGTGGTGTGAAGGATCAGAGGAGGAAGATTTCTACTAAACCAAGAGACAGCTGCACAAGGGACACCTCGTACAGATAGTAATGTCCCTGTGCTGATTTTTCTTTTTTAACTAAACTTAATCTGGGTATACATGGGCTGAAAATCAGCCGGTTCAGCAGGAACCTGACTAATTTTGGTCCATGCGTACCGCTGTTCAACAGAAGCCAGTCTAACAATAATGCTGGAAAACCAGCATTTGATCAGCTCGGCAGTCAATGGCTGCAAGCGCCAACCTTTGTATTCTGACGGGGGGTTGGGGAATCTCCATTGTCAGAATACAATAGAACAGCGGGAGAGATCTCTGCATCAACATATTTTATGTTGACTTGGGGATCTGTCAGTTTTTTTTTTATTTAAAAAAAAAAAAAGGCTTTAATTATTTGTACTAGCTGTATGTGTAGCTGTATTGAGTCTTTACATTGCAAATGAACACAAGAGCAATATTGTCTTTTCTAGTGACTCGTTAATTTTTTTGTATTTAAAGAAAAAGATCTATGCGTGATAAAAAGGTGCTTGTGTCAGTTAGTAGCACTGACTTTTATCTCCCCATTCATGCGGTTTCCAGCTGCACAACACACTTCTCTATCACACGGAAACCACAGCTAAGTCTACATTCATTGTTTTCAGTTGCCGTGTATTTCCCCATTTTCCTGTTTGTGCATGCTTTTTATTACAACTGAAAATGTAGAGAACAAAAACGTGCAAGACGTGGTGCATGAGCTACAGGATGACCACAGGTCTTTCCGGTGACTAGGCCTCTGCCCTCTGAGTTTTTCTGGGCACAGCTTAAGTGTTCAGTTCCTATTTAAAGGTCATCCCAGAGGAGAAGAAAAACCTTCCCTTACATTGGGGCTACCCCTGCACTACAAGGCTTAATGTGGTTCTAAAGGCAGAAGGTTTTAAAAAATCTTCTAGGAGCCTCTCCCTCCCCCCCACCCCCTTTTACTTACCTGAGCCCCATCTCGATCCAGTGATATACATGAGAGCAGCAGCTCTCCCGGTCTCTGGTCACTGGCTGACACGGCAGCGCTGCTGTCAAAAATACAGCCAGTGAGCCAATGAGGAGACAGCAGAGGGTGGGACCTATCCATGCTCGACAATGTCAATTCACAAGAGCACGGCTCGGGAGCAAGCCTGCTTGAGTGCCCCCATAGCAAGAGGCTTGCTATTGGGGGCACTTGCCAGGTGAGGAAAATGGGGGAAGTAGTCCCCTAGACCCAAACTATTTAACCTTTACAATTTGGGGGCAGCCCTAATACAAGAAAGCATTTTTCCTTTACTTGGAGTTCAGCTTTAGGTATAGTGTTAAAGTTGAGGATAGGTCAAGGGTTAAGTGTGAGGTAAAGGTTAGGAATTATGGTGAATTTTAGGGTTCAGGTTAGGTGGGTACAAAACTAGTCAGTAGAAGGTGTACAGAACTGCAAACCTATGTTTACAGCCTTCGTGTAAAAAAAAACTGCAGACAGCTCTGAACACTTTCATTCTCTTTTCTATGGGTTATTATTTTCCTTTACTGCATTAAAAAAAAAAAAACTAAAAAACAAGATATTTGAATTTTGCATATTTACTATGGACCTGAAAACCTGGGCAAACCCATTGCAAATCCTGCTATGAGAAAAATGAGGGGGCTAGCCTCCTGAAATGCCAGCTGTCTGCCTGCCTTTGGCTTTAATACAGTCTATGTCACAGAGATTTAAAATAAAGAAAACCAGCGCTATCAACCTAAAATAAATTTTAAAAAAGTGAAACTATGAAAATATGTATAAATGTGTGTATCTAGTTGCTAACTTAAAGTGCTCCACTTACCGCTATTTGTAACCATCAAGTAAATAATATAGTGTACCACAACTTGTTTGCAAATATATATATCATAAAGTGCAATAACTAAATTAATACAAATTTGCATATGACATAAAGTGCAATTGTACAAAAATTAAAAAACCCAGTTCATTCAAAATTCCACAGAAGCGCATTTGTGAGGTCACCAGGCACTGATGTCGGACAATAAGGCATGGCTCGCAGTCTCCGCTCTGATTCATCCCAAAGCTGCTCTGTCGGGTTGAGGTCAGGACTCTGTGCAGGCCAGTCAAGTTCCTCCACCCCAAACTCACTTATCCATGTCTTTATGGACCTTGCTTTGTGCTCTGGTATGCAGTCATGTTGGAACAGGAAGGGGCCATCCCCAAACTGTTCCCACAAAGTTGGGAGCATGAAATTGTCCAAAGAGTTCTCTTCACTGGATCTAAGGGGCCAAGCCCGACCCCTGAAAAACAAGAAGGTTTTACCCCCTTCATGACCAGGTCATTTTTTGCTATTTAGCACTGCGCTATTTTAGCTGGTAATTGCGTGGTCATGCAGCGCTGTACCGAAACAAAATTTATATACGGTAACTTGTTTTCACGCAAATAGATCTTTTTTTCGTGGTATTTGATCACCACTGGGTTTGTCATTTTTATGTGATATAGAAGAAAAAAAACTGAAAATTTAAAAAAAAAGAAAGAAAGAAATTACGTTCTGCTATAAAACATATGTAATAAAAATTTTAAAAAATCTAAATTCTTCATAAATTTTTGCCCAAAATGTATTCTGCTACATGTCTTTGGTAAAAAAAAAATACCAATAAGTGAAAGCATCTACAAATTATGGTATATATATATATATATTGGAATTTTTATTTAGTATGTTTTTTTTATACTAGTAATAAAAGATGCCCCCTTGTTTGTTTTGGGTGAATTTAATGGGGTTTTAGACCCTAAATTAGATAGGCACCCCCCTGTCTCAGCTACATCCTTGACCAGGGGTACGGCCCTTTCGCGTTTTATGCTAGAGGTGGGCTGGGTGGATTTTTGGCGTACAACATTTCCTAATATTAAACAATTTTCTAAAACACATGCCTCTCTGTTGCGCATAGATCTGTGTCTGGGCTCTGGGTCTGCTTTGGCCCAGGTACGTGGCGTGGAATGTGCGCAGAGAGGGGTCTCTGATCACTCTCCGGTGGTGATGGGTGTAATGGCCAGAGCTTCCATCAATTTATTGAAGGTCCCGTGGCCAATGAACGCCTTTTGGTTAAACTTGATACCATCTAGTGCAGCCATCTCTTTCCAAATTTAAATTTTTTTTTTTAGATAATGCCTCCTGTGAGGATGCATTGATTAGATGGGATGCCTTTAAATGCTTTCTTAGAGGTATTTTTATTTCTGTTATAAATCAAATTAAATCCTGCACGAGGGAGTTGGAGGAGGAGTTGACACGGCGGGTGCGGGAGTTGGAGGAAGAGTATGTGGCTGACCCTGGGGACGCCAGTAGGGCAACCTGGCTTGCAGCTCAAGATGTATTGACTAAGGAAATTAATTTAAAGGCAGAGAGGAAACATTTTTTTTCTAGGGTAACATTCTATGAGGAGGGGGAGCAAACCAGCCGCCTCTTAGCAAAAATTGTTAATGTGCGCCCTTCGGTTCCAGCTATTGGAGCCTTGACACTTCAGAATGGTAAAATGGTTAATACCCAGGAGGGGGTTATGCAGGAATTGGTTAGATTTTATACAGATTTGTATGCATCTCGGGCGACTTATTCTTCCGAAGAATTTTATACTTATCTACTAAATATTACCCTCCCTCAGCTTACGGACACTCAAAGGTCGCAATTGGAGGCCCCACTTTCATTGGAAGAACTGCGGGAGCCGGTAGGTCTGTTTCCCAAATCCAAGGCCCAGGGGAATGGCGGGTTACCGATGGAGATATATCAGAACTACTCAGAAATAATGTTGCCCAAAATGTTAGAGGTAGTCAATAAGACAAGGGTTAGACAGAGGTTGCCCGAATAAAAAAAAAAGTAATGGTGGTAATCAGTGACTTGTAATGGGACTGCAATAGTGTGACAGACATTCTGACACTAACTGACGCGGAGGGTTAACTAACTGCCACGGACATCACCAGTGAAACGAATACAGTGATCACTGCTAATAATATGCGCTGTCATTGTACTAATGACACTGGCTGGGAAAGAGTTAACATCTAGGGCTATCGAAGGGTTAAATGTGTGCCTAAGGCCCCTTTCACACGGGCTTTCTGATCAGGTCCGCCTGTCAGTTTTTCAGAAACCCGGACTGTCCGACATTATTCAGACAAGAATGTGGCTTGGAACAGGACCTGACATGAGGGTGAGGGGGCACTATGCACGTTCTATTCTCTTTTGAGCGCCAAAAGGTGTCCCAGGTCTGTTACAATCCTATAGTGTATACTAAAAAAAAAAAAAATGTACGTGCGCCGCTAAAGTGTTCGGGTTTGGTTTGAAGAAAATGTGGCAACCTACCCCTATGGGGCAGCGGGTGTCAGCGGTGACATGTCTGATGACACCTACTTTCCGATCCAATCCTGTCCGTGAAATCCAGATGGATGGTAACCTTTTTTTCCATCCATCTGGAGGATCAGGTTGGATGAAAACAAACAGACAGCCCATTTTCATCCGATCCCCCATAGAGGAGAGTGGGGCTCTGACAGGTCTGTCTCTGCAATGTAAGCGGAGACGAAGCTGTCATCCGCCTGGTCAGTGGGGATTGGCAGATCGATCCCCCGCTGAGCAAAGGGGAGTCCACCGGGCGGAAACGCCCATGTAAAAGGACTCTAACAGTGTTTTCTGTGTGTACTGTGAGCTGTTTTTACTAAGCTTTGCAGAACAAAAAAAACAGCACATCACATCTGTCAGTAGAGAGCCCTGTGTTGTTTACCTACACAGGGCTCTCTTCTGCCATTCGCTCAGCCGATCGGCGGGTTCTGGCCATAAATCATTGGCCGGGACTGGCTGATCGGCTTGTGCTGTAGCAAATGACAGCACAGCCGATTTAGCGGGCCCGTGCTTGTGTGCCCCAAACCCGGAAATACGAAATCCCGTATATTTGTGTGTGAACCAGAACAGTGGTACTGCTCTGACGCAGTATAACTGTGGTGGGCGATCCTGAAGTAAATAGTGTAAAGGGTGCAAATCAACACATCCAAAAATATAAATGCCTAGATAAAAAGCATTTCTTTACAAAATATAAGTAAAACCATGACAACACTGAGTTGTATGAAATGAGAACTAGTTGCAACAATGATAATACACATTGTTATTAGAAGACTAGAGCTGTAATATTATCACAACCATCACCACAATGTAACAATGTGTAACCCATGAAAACATGATGATATGAACACTGGTTTATTCCACATGAGCGGGTACAGGGAATGTTATGTCATGGAAGCTCACCTCTGTTGAACATTCTTGTGTACTTGCGGACCCCTCAGGTGTAAGTGGCACTGCATATATAACAGGAAATATCAGTTGGTATGAGGACAAACAGAACTACTAGCTGATCGAGTTACAATACACACACATGTGTAGCACTGTCCCTGTAGGGCTTGCTGTGTGATGACGTCTTAGGCCTCCCTCTGATTACCTGCAGACAGTTGCTGGGGGGTTTTCACATATCCCTCCTTACTCCCAGTTGCTTGTTACTCAATAACAGTCCAGGAGTTTTGGTTTAGTATTTATTGTGGAACTTGGATGAGTCAATCGAATAGTGGGATACTCCAACTGAACTATTCACAGTAGGTAAGGACAACTCTCACTTGGCCTCACCAGATTATTTGTGGAAGCAGACACACTGCTTTAACCATACTGCCACTTGTATAGAGGAATTAAGTCCTCTTGCTCTCTTTAGCAGCAGACTTGATGCAACTACTTTATCTTCAGGACACTCTCTATCATCCCCTTGACTGACACCCATCCACTGACTCTTCTAGCTGAAGGGATGGCCCTCTCAGGACAGGCTCCATGACACAGATCTGTACTCACTGTAGGCAGAATCAGATCATTTCCGGTGTCTCTCTTCCAGTCAGCTTGGCAGGACATCTGGGTTCGACTCCTACCTGACTCTCAGGGCCTCAGGTCGCCTACCCGAGGCCGCGTGACAGCTTCTACAGAGGAGGGGCAGCCACCCCCTCCCTCTGGGCTCCCCTTTCCAGCTGAAGACCCCAAGCAAATGTGCCCATGGCATTTATACAGTCACCCAGCATGCACCAAGGCACTTTCTTCTTCCAATCACCAGGGCTGTAACAATGCCTGCCTACTCACTTGTCAGGTTTTCTCCCACTGTCCAATTTGCCTCCCTATTGGACTAGTGTGAAACATTTAGACAAGCTGAGCTGTACCCAAGCACCATGAGCAGACCCTACAAATGGTTCCTGCTCTCTGGTAGGCAGAAATCAATATAAATGTTCCTGGCAATCTCTCTGGTAAGCAGAAAGACCCAAAAACTAGATTTTTTTCTAGCACCCACCTAGAAGGGTGCTACACATGTAATATCCTTATTTTAGTGCCAAATAAAAAAGTACAGGGAAGCTGGTTCTTTGTAAAAGAGAACAAGATTACGGAAGACAAATATCAGTTCATTGTTGGCATATTTATTATTTTCTAACTGATTAGAATCACTTGTTGATCATTAATTGATCACTGTGCTGTGTTAAGGTCACGCAGCAAAACTGATGACCTATCCACCTGCTAGTTGCCAGCCTATAATGATTAGGACCTCCGACTTTCTTGATCTCCATATTCTTCCTGCTTAAAGTATTGAATCTATAATATCAGGATACCAGCCAGTCAACTAGCATTTTATATTATTTACTTTACTCACTTGAAGACCAAGCCTTTTCTGGCACTTTTTGTTTACAAGTTTAAGTCAGTATTTTTTGCTAGAAAATTACTTATAACCCCCAAACATTTTATATATATATATATATATATATATATATATATATATATATATATATATGTATGTAGCAGTGTTTCCAGGCATTGGGCCTGAGGTGGGTCTGCCATTGTTACCGGGGACACTTCCAACACATTTAAGTTGTGAACCCAGGTGTGAGAAGTGAGACAATGACCACTCCGGCATCTTTGGTTTGTTTTGTATATTGGGGATGGGAGAAGGGAATGAGTGGGATACTCCTCTGGCTCAACTAGGTTTAACTGGGACACTGTACAGAAAAATGCCCGTTATCGCTGTCTTGACGCCAGCTGAATGCCGGCCAACGCTTCCTGGCGCTTGAAGATACTTAATCTGCTCAAAAGTGCTAGAACTCCAACTTTAATATGTTTGTTAACTCAGGAGATCCAGGACTGTAGTACATTTGACTCCTGACACTCTATTTAGTTCTGAAGTCCAGTGAACAACTCCCTCCAGCCCTTCACTGACTGAGGTAGCCCCTTGTAACTGCTTGTGCTTGCTGCAACTCTTAACGCTGTACACTTTAACTCTTCGGGGCCCAACTTCTGGCGCCCCCTTTACACTTCAGGGTCCTCTGACTAGGCACCCCCTCAAACACTTCAGGGTCCTCTGACTAGGCACCCCCTTTACACTAGCTGGCTCCTGGATCCCTTGTCCCCTCTACACTAGGCAGACCCCCAGGGGCAGTTCACAGTACTCACGACCTTGGAAGGCTTTCCTGGAACTGAACCCCTCTTCCTCCACTGGTCCTCAGACCACTGGATCCCTTCTGCAACTCAGCTCAGCTCTCTCTCTGCACTCTCAGGCAAGCCGCCCGAGACACCCGATTCTTCTGACAGGAGGAGAGACAGCCGTACTCTCCCTCCTGGGACTCTGCTTCCCGCCAAAGACGCTGCATCATGTGCTCCCCTCAAACTTATACCCACTTGCAGAATCCTCTGTGGCAGAATCTGCCTTCTGGGGTAGATACAAGCCTGAATGGGCCACTGATTGGGTTTCCTCCATTGCCCAATGAGAATCCTCTTACAGAGCCAGTGGGGAGACTCCCCTCTCAGTAACCACACCTGGGAGACATGACAGCCCAGCTGAAATCACGTCCCAGCTGTTAGGCAGCCAAGGCCCACTATACTTTACCTAGCACCTACCTGTAGGGTGCTACATATATATATACAGTATCTCACAAAAGTGAGTACAATCCTCACATTTTTGTAAATATTTTACTATACCTTTTCATGTGACAACACTGAAGAAATTACACTTCGCTACAATGTGTACAAAGTAGTGAGTGTACAGCTTGTATAACAGTGTAAATTTGCTGTCCCCTCAAAATAACTCAACACACAGCCATTAATGTCTAAACCGCTGGCAACAAAAGTGAGTACACCCTTACGTGAAAAAGTCTAAATTGGGCCCAAAGTGTCAATATTTTGTGTGGCCACCATTTTTTTTCCAGCACTGCCTTAACCCTCTTGGGCATGGAGTTCACCAGAGCTTCACAGGTTGTCACTGGAGTCCTCTTCCACTCTTCAATGACAATATCACAGAGCTGGTGGATGTTAGAGACCCTGCACTCCTCCACCTTCCGTTCGAGGATGCCCCACAGATGCTCAATAGGGTTTAGGTCTGGAGACATGCTTTGCCAGTCCATCACCTTTACCCTCAGCTTCTTTAGCAAGGCAGTGGTCGCCTTGGAGGTGTGTTTGGGTCGTTATTATGTTGGAATACTGTCCTGTGGCCCAGTTTACAAAGGGAGGGGATCATGCTCTGCTTCAGTATGTCACAGTACCATGTTGCTATTCATGGTTCCCTCAATGAACTGTAGCTCCCCAGTGCCGGCAGCACTCATGCAGCCCCAGACCATGACACTCCCACCACCATGCTTGACTGTAGGCAAGACACACTTGTCTTTGTACTCCTCACCTGGTTGCCACCACACACGCTTGACACCATCTGAGCCAAATAAGTTTATATTGGTCTCATCAGACCACAGGACATGGTTCCAGTAGTCCATGTCCTTAATTTGCTTGTCTTCAGCAAACTGTTTGCGGGCTTACTTGTGCATCCTCTTTAGAAGAGGCTTCCTTCTGGGATGACAGCCATGCAGACCAATTGAATGCATATAATTTGAGCACTGACAGGCTGACCCCCCACCCCTTCAACCTCTGCAGCAATGCTGGCAGCACTCATACGTTTATTTCCCAAAGACAACCTCTGGATATTATGCTAAGCACGTGCACTCAACTACTTTGGTCGACCAGGGCGAGGCCTGTTCTGAGTGGAACCTGTCCTGTTAAACCGCTGTATGGTCTTGGCCATCATGCTGCAGCTCATTTTCAGGGTGTTGGCAATCTTCTTATAGCCTAGGCCATCTTCATTGTAGAGCAACAATTCTTTTTTTCAGATCCTCAGAGAGTTCTTTGACATGAGGTGCCATGTTGAACTTCCAGTGACCAGTATGAGAGAGTGAGAGCGATAAAACCAAATTTAACACACCTGCTCCCCATTCGCACCAGAGACCTTGTAACACTAACGAGTCACATGACACCAGGGAGGGAAAATGGCTAATTGGGCACAATTTGGACATTTTCACTTGGGGTGTACTCACTTTTGTTGCCAGGGGTTTAGACATTAATGGCTGTGTGTTGAGTTATTTTGAGGGGACATAAAATTTACACTGTTATACAGGCTGTACACTCACTACTTTACATTGTAACAAAGTGTAATTTCTTCAGTGTTGTTACATGAAAATATATAATAAAATATTTATCAAAATGTAAGGGGTGTACTCACTTTTGTGAGATTCTGTACATTATATATATATTAGCAGAGACCCCAGGGAACAAAATGGCAATTATTGCAATTTTTTATGTCACACGGTATTTGTCCAGCAGTTTTTCAAATGCATTTTTTGGGGAAAAAATACATTTTAATCAATTAAAAAAAAAACCCAATATATAACCCCATTTTTTGTATAATGTCAAAGATGATGTTACGTCAAGTATATAGATACCCAACATGTCACGCTTTAAAAATGCGCACGCTCGTGGAATGGCGACAAACTACAGGACTTAAAAGTCACCATAGGCAATGGAGGTCTAGCGCTAAAATTATTTCTCTAACTCTAACAATTGTGGCGATACCTCACATATGTGCTGAGAAAACCATTTACAAACATGTGGGTGACTTACATATGCCTTTGCTTCTGCGCAAGAGCACAAAGGGATGGGGGCACTTTAAAAAATGTTTTTTCCCATTTACTTTATACACTGTCCCTTTAATTTTCTTATTTTTTTTTCTCACTTTTATTTCTATTACAAGGAATGTAACCATCCCTTGCAATAGAAATAAGGATGACAGGTCGTCTTATGGAGAGATCTGGGGTCAAAAAGACCCCAAATCTCTCCTTTACCTTTAAAAGCTTTAAAAAAAACAAATTGTTTACTTTACGTCGCTCTGGTCCTCCAATCCCTTAGAGGTAATCAGAGATGATCTAGTCTCTCACTGCCTCTGTGACCAGCTGACAGCACTGTTGGATCATTTCTCGGGTCAGCCAATGGAAACGGTAAGCCTGAGAAACACCGGCGAGCAGCAAAGGGATGTTGTTCTGAAGTTCAACTGCTTCGGAAAGCGATCCAGTGTCTCATGAGCTGCTCGGATTGCTTTCCATAGAAAGGCAGTCGCCCACTGAAAAAAAAAAAAAGATACTGGGGTTATGGCTGAAAGCTATAACCGGTAAACTACTTGCAAACTGCAACTTTATATATATATATATATATATATATATATATATATATATATATATATATATATTTATTATATATATATATATACTGTATGTATTGCGGTCTGCAAATGGTTGACAGAAATCTCCACGGAAGACAATACATAGGCTTTCACTGCTGAACTATTTCTAAAAAAGCTAGTTGCCTGGCTGCCAATCTACTATCATTAATACTTTCTGGGCCACTGACCGCAGACCAATATTCAAAGTACTGACTTCACGGGTTGCAGTCAGTGACTTGCTACCAAAGTCACAGCATTAGCATGGCTGGCAGGTCATTGCATGACAGGTTGACTTTGAAGGAAGCCCGTTCTGAAAGAGATACAGAAGCTGCCATTACTGATCTCCTGAAAATGCTAGTTTCCTGGCTCTCTGGTTTTCATCATTTGAGACTCTGTCCCTGGAACAAGCATGCAGATCAGAAGTCGGAACTTCTGATTAGCATTTGAATTCCAAGTCAATAAAAAATCTTGAAACCATTGAATCAGACTGACAGCCAGGGCAATTCGATTTTTATTTTTTTTTTTATTTAGATGGAGAGGTCAACTGTGGTGGTCTCCATGCTTCTCTGGTAATGTTTTTGTGTATTGTAAACAACTGTCATTTTTGTTCTAATAAAATAAACGTTCCCCTTTTTTGCATCGTTACATCTCATTGCTGCTGCTTTTCTGCTGTATTTTTGCAGCAATTTCCTGTGTACATACATGCACTCCAGTATTGGCTGCACAGCTTATCTCAGGGCAGGTTTACCGATGGTGACAACAGTGAATAGTGTCGGTGTAAAGTATGTTGAAACAGCCCACTGTGGCCACCTATGGTGCCTGAGTGAGGGGAGCACAACTGTAAGGCTACCTGTATACGTCAATGTGGCGCCTCCATGTGGTTGAGAAGCGTTTTTATGAGCCTCTGCTGCCTGTCAAAGGTTGCTGGATGGCTCCATCCACATTGTCATGGATGCTTTATAGCACAGCAAAAAAATTAGGACATGTTCCATTCAGGCAGGCCTCCCAACATGGCCCACAGAAGTGAATAGAACTGCACCGACACCATGATGTAAACCCATTCAATGGACTTGGTTGTGGTGCAGTGAAGAGGGACTCAATGTGCAGCATATTGCCTTCTGAAGGCCATCCCTTGCTGACTGTGATCCACTGCAGATAATGAGTCAGCCGCTATGCCCATAAAAAGGGACCTAAGATAAGGGACAGAGTGTTGTCACCCAACAGCAGGAAGGGACTTGAAGCGGACCCTCCCCCTTCCTCTCATTACAGATTTGGAATTTTTCAGCAGGAACTCTCTCCTACTTCCTGATTCCTTGCCTAGGAGAGGATGACATAGATCTTGGTCTGCCTCCTGGGATATACATCACACACCCTATGAAACCCCCCAGTCAGTGGATCTTGTGCATGCGCACCCAGTACTTGTAGCTGCTTTTAGAATCCATTCATGTTAACAGGTGCAATGGAACGCTCACCCTTTTCTGCATGTTTCTGTGAGTCGCATTAGGACAGCCAATTCTTTCCATGAGCTGCTACACACACTAAAGTGTCTGACACGCATTGCACCAAAACGCATTGTACTGAGTGTTTTGCGTGTGGCAGGAAGGTATGCAATTGTGTGCAAGTTTCCGCAATGCACTGGTGAGAAGGAAGCCTCACTTTTCGGGTAGCTGTGTAATGTGTAACTAAAGGCAAGACTTTTTTTTTTTTTTCATTTTGGATAGAGTAAGGAAGGGTTATAACCCCTGTCTGTTTTTTTTTGCCATCTGTGTACCAATCGGGAGATTTCCATTCACTTCCTGTACCATAGCCAAAGCAGGAAGTGAGAGGAAATCCCTGGTTGTCACCAGAACTGGTGTCCCCATTGGAAGATTCCCCCCCTATTCCTGTTCTGGCGACAACCCAAAAGTTGGGATTTTCTTTGACTCTTGGTTAGAGATGGGCTCAGGCGTGTAAGGATCGTAGTCCCAACCCACCTGAGCAATCCTGCCAAGAAGCCATCACGGCACACCGCCAATCATTGGCAGCATATGTATGTGCAGCTGCGGGCCAGGAAATGCCTCACTGCCTATGATTGGTGGTGTGCAGTGACGGCTTCATGGCGGGATTGCTCAGGTGGGTTGGGACTACGATCCCATCCCTACTTTTGATAATAACAGTAGGTAAACAGGACAATTGGAGAGGGTGAATCTCCCTAACGGGGACACAGACAGCAATAAAAACTAACAGGGTTTATAATCTGACTCTGCTCTATCCACAACTGAAGACAAAAAATCTGTCTTTAGTAATACTTTAACCATTTGCCTACCGGGCACTTTCACCCCCTTCCCGCCCAGGACAATTTTCAGCTTTCAGCACTGTCACACTTTGTATGACAATTGTGCGGTCATGCTACTCTGTACCCAAATAACATTTTTATCGTTTTTTTTTTCACACAAAAGGAGCTTTCTTTTGTTGGTATTTAATCACTGCTGTGTTTTTTTATCTTTATTAATATAATAAATGAATAAAAACAGAGAATTTTGAAAAAAAATGTCATATTTTGGTATACAATTTTGTAAACAGGTAATTTATCTCCACTGCTGGGCACTGCGGAAGTGGCACTGATGAGGCGGCATTGATGAGCACTTATAGGCTGCACTGATAGGCGGCACTGACAGGTGATATTGATGAGGAAACACTGGTGGGCACTGATTGCCAGCAATGGTGGGCACTAATTGTCAGCAGTGGGCACTGATTGGCAACCGTGGTGGGCACTAATTGTCAGCAGTGGGCACTGATTGGCAACTGTGGTGGGCACTAATTGTCAGCAGTAAGCACTGAGTGGCAACAGTGGTGGGCACTGAGTGGCAACAGTGGTGGGCACTAATTGTCAGCAGTGGGCACTCATTGGCAACAGTGGTGGGCACTAATTGTCAGCAGTGGGCACTGAGTGGCAACAGTGGTGGGCACTAAATGTCAGCCGTTAGCACTGAGTGGCAACAGTGGTGGGCACTAATTGGCAGAAGTGGAGGACACAGATTGGCAGAATCTGATTATCAGGTCTTTTCTTTTCCGGAGGATACACAGAGCGTGCTGCCTGTGCCCAGCAGCGGGTGCGATCATGGGAGGCCATGATATGATGGCCTCCCAGAACTGAACAACCACGTTGTAGCTGTCATTCAGTTATAGTGTGGTCGGCCTGTTGGTTATTATTGCTGTTTGTGTCCCCATTAGGGAGATTTACAATCTCCAACTGTCCTGCTTACCTACTGTTATCATCCAGAGTCAAAGAAAATCCCAACTTTTGGGTTGTCGCCAGAACAGGAATAGAGGGGAAATCTTTGGACACCAATTCTGGTTCTGGTGACAACCAGGGCTTTCCTCCCACTTCCTGTTTTGGCTATGGAACAGGAAGTGAAGGTTACATTTTCTCAATGGGTCACAAATGTAAAAAAATAAAATAAAATAAAAAAAATCTGATAGCAGGTATAACCCTTTATTGCTTTGTTTCAAAAAGAAAAAAAAAAGGAAGAAGATTTGCCTTTAGTTGTACTTTACCCTTCAGGTGGGGTTTTCTGCAGACAGCTAGGATTGTTTGTAGAGGGTGCGTTGCTCGGAGTAATACGGTAGGGGCGGGTGGGGCTGCAGTAGTAGGCGGATTACGGTAGCCGCTGATGCCAATGATGAGTCAGAGTGTTTGGTGCTGATGTTGCTGCCATTTCATCAGATCAGAGCGGCCGTCTTCTCCCTCCTCCTCCTCCTCCTCTGTCCTCTCACCCCTGTCCCCCGTGTGATAATGGGGCGCTGTGCTGTGCGGAGCCCGGTGTAAGGAGGTAGGTGTGCCCAGCCCTCGTTCTCCTCCTATAGCCGAGGCCTGACACTCCCCTGTATTCAGTGAAGATGGAGGTGGCCTGAGCACCCCGCTGTTATCAGGAAGCCCAATTTCCTGTCCTCACCATCAACGTGGCCGATGTGTATAGTGAGCGCTCACCTTTCCGAGGTGATCCTGCCTCTCCATACAGCACCCCCTGCAGGCCGGCCTCGTCACTGCACCCTCCCTGTCCACAGGCTTTGTTGGTAGGTGAAGCCCTGACACCCCCATTCTCAGAGGTGAATGATCCCCCCCCCCCCCATAGGAGATCGGTCATACTGAACTGCCAAGGACTCATTGGAGGTTGGGTTGTGTGAAGCCTTTCTCCCATACACTCTATGGTAGTGCTGTGCCTCCCCCTATATGGAACTGTCATTACCTGTCTGCAGTGCCTGAGATTTTATACTTTAAGAAGATCCATACAACAGAAGACAAGGAACCACATCTGAGATAGAACCTCCGGCCCATCGCATCCAACCCACTGGGAACAATGGAGGCCATCTGGTTGTATCAGTTCCGTCTGATAGTGATCGGAGACTCCACCGTAGGAAAGTCCTGTCTGATTCGCAGGTTCACAGAGGGCCGCTTCGCCCAAGTCTCTGACCCCACCGTGGGGGTGGATTTCTTTTCCAGGCTGGTAGAGATTGAACCAGGCAAGCGGATCAAGTTACAGATCTGGGACACAGCAGGACAGGAACGGTTCAGGTAAGAGAAACTGCTCACCCCTCTCAGGATATATGGTCATTTGGTGGTGGCCTTTCTATGGTGGATCCATCTTGTATTAAATCAGCACAGTATGAAAGCAGGGGCTGTGTTAGCCATAGTTATGACACTTTACTGTTGACATCCTAAAGTTCCTTTTAGGTAGCTTGTGGGATCCTGATGTTCTCATGGGTAACTTACCTATGATCTTGATGTTCCTACAGGAAACTCTTAGAATCTTGATGCTCCGACCTATAGGAAACTGGTGGGATCTTGCTGTTCCTATAAGAAACTTGTGGGATCCTAATGTTCCCATAGGTAACTGGTGAGATCCTAATGTTCCCATAGGTAGCTGGTGAGATCCTGATGTTCCCATAGGTAGCTGGTGAGATCCTGATGTTCCCATAGGTAACTGGTGAGATCCTAATGTTCCCATAGGTAGCTGGTGAGATCCTAATGTTCCCATAGGTAACTGGTGAGATCCTGATGTTCCCATAGGTAACTGGTGAGATCCTGATGTTCCCATAGGTAACTGGTGAGATCCTGATGTTCCCATAGGTAACTGGTGAGATCCTGATGTTCCCATAGGTAACTGGTGAGATCCTGATGTTCCCATAGGTAACTGGTGAGATCCTGATGTTCTCCTAGGTAACCGGTGGGATCCTGATGTTCCCCTAGGTAACCGGTGGGATCCTGATGTTCCCCTAGGTAACCGGTGGGATCCTGATGTTCCCCTAGGTAACCGGTGGGATCCTGATGTTCTCATAGGTAACCGGTGGGATCCTGATGTTCTCATAGGTAACCGGTGGGATCCTGATGTTCCCCTAGGTCAGTGGTCCTCAACTCCGGTCCTCAGGGCCCACTAACAGGCCAGACTTTAGGTATTACCTTGGGGAGATGCAGACTAGAGTACTGCAATCACTGAGCAGCAAATGATATCACCTGGGATGTATTTTGGTTATCTTGCAAACCTGGCCTGTTAGTGGGCCCTGAGGACCAGGGTTGAGGACCACTGCCCTAGGTAGCCGGTGGGATCCTGATGTTCCCCTAGGTAACTGGTGGGATCCATATGTTCCTATATGGAACTTGTGACTGGTGGGATCTTTCTGTTCCCATAGGTAACTGGTGGGATCCAATGTTCCCATAGGTGACTGATGGGATCCTGATGTTCCCATATGTAACTGGTGGATCTAGATTTTCCTATAGGTAGCTTGTGGGATCTTGATATTTCTAAACGTAGCTTGTGGGATCTTGGTGTTTCTATAGGTAGCTTGTGGGATCTTGATCCTATAGGTAACTGGTGGAATCCCGATGCTCCTATAGGTAACTGGTAGGATCCCGATGCTCTTATGGTTAACTGGGGGGATCCCAATGCTCCTATAGGTAAATAATGGGATCCCAATGCTCCTATGGGTAACTGGTGGGATCCCAATGCTCCTATGGGTAACTGGTGGGATCCCAATGCTCCTATGGGTAACTGGTGGGATCCCGATGCTCCTATAGATAACTGGTGGGATTCTGATGCTCCTATAGGTAACTGGTGGGATCCTGATGCTTCTATAGGTAACTGGTGTAATCCTGATGTTCCCCTAGGTAACCGGTGGGATCCTGATGTTCCCCTAGGTAACCGGTGGGATCCTGATGTTCCCCTAGGTAACCGGTGGGATCCTGATGTTCCCCTAGGTAACCGGTGGGATCCTGATGTTCCCCTAGGTAACTTGTGAATGGTGGGATCTTTCTGTTCCCATAGGTAACTGGTGGGATCTTTCTTTTCCCATAAGTAATTGGTAGGATCCGATGTTCCCATATGTAACTGGTGGGATCTTGATGTTCCTATAGGTAGCTTGTGGGATCTTGATATTTCTAAAGGTAGCTTGTGGGATCTTGGTGTTTCTATAGTTAGCTTGTGGGATCTTGATGTTCCTATAGGTAGCTCGTGGGATCTTGATCCTATAGGTAACTGGTGGAATCCCGATGCTCCTATGATTAACTGGAGGGATCCCAATGCTCCTATGGGTAACTAATGGGATCCCAATGCTCCTATGGGAAACTAATGGGATCCCAATGCTCTTATGGGTAACTGGTGGGATCCCAATGCTCCTATGGGTAACTGGTGGGATCCCAATGCTCCTATGGGTAACTGGTGGGATCCCAATGCTCCTATGGGTAACTGGTGGGATCCCAATGCTCCTATAGGTAACTGGTGGGATCCTGCTGCTCCTATAGGTAACTGGTGGGATTCTGATGCTCCTATAGGTAACTGGTGGGATCCTGATGCTTCTATAGGTAACTGGTGTAATCCTGATGCTCCTATAGGTGACTGTGGGATCCTGATGCTCCTATAGGTAACTGGTGGGATCCTGATGCTTCTATAGGTAACTGGTGGGATTCTGATGCTCCTATAGGTAACTGGTGGGATCCTGATGCTCCTATAGGTGACTGTGGGATCCTGATGCTCCTATAGGTGACTGTGGGATCCTGATGTTTCTATCGGTGACTCGTGCTTTTCTTTCAGTTTTGGCACTAAAGCCCACCGTGCATAGTAATAGTAAACCTGACAAGGCAAGCTGACTCAGAGGTTGGTTTTCCCCAGCAGCACACCATGTTATAGTCGAGGCCATGACAAGGTATAGTAGAGGTTTGGTTGCAGCTATATTTAGTAGATCACAGGCCTTGTAGGTGTAGGTTTGTTAACATGAATGCACATTGTAGTGCCTGTTCCTAAAACTGAACTCCAGGCATGATCTTAACTGTATACTTGGTTCAGATTGGCCCAATGGAAGTTTGCATATTTCATACCAGAGGGGTCTCTGTGGAAGCTCATGATTAATAGCACTACTACAGTGATTGCTGCAATTTTCTGGCTGCTGTCCTGAATGGCTGCCAAACTGCATACTGAGCAGAAGGGGGCACTCACTCAGCACTGGCACCATTTTATACTACTCCTGGATCATAAAATCACCACCCCTCTTTTCCACCTCTTCAAATCATGAAATTGCTTGTATTCACTGAAAAGAAATACAAGGTGTTCTCTGAATGGCAGCAGTGCCAAGTGAGTGATTTCCTGTGGTCATGGTCTGTGTGCAATAAGGCAGCCACTTAACACAGGATCCAGAAGATCCTGCAGTGATCACTGTAGTAGTGCTAACTGTTAGATCGTCCGCTTCCACACAGGCCCTTCAGATATGAAATATGCAAACTTCCATTGGGCCAATCTGAACTAAGTATGCAGTGAAGATCATACCTGAGTTCAGTTTTAGTAACAGGCACTATAATGTGCATTCATGTTTACAAACCTTCACCTACAAGGCCTGTGATCTCCTAAGCTTCCACAGAGGTTCCTCAGATAAGACATATGCCTACATACGCTGGTTCAAGCTGGACCAAGTATGCAATTAGGATCATACCTGAAGTCAGCGCTGTATCTTGGCCTAGGCCAACAAGGCCCAGGCCTAGGGCAGCACTTTGCAGGGGGGCAGCAAAAAAGCTGCACCACGCACAAGGAAAAAAAACAGCCTCACGCACTTAAAAGGGTCCCTGCTGGCTTGCGCTACACTTTTAGTATAGTGCCAGTCTTACAGAGCGAATTGGGCTGGATGGCAGGGTCCAGGAGGCTAATCAGTCTGGCACCCCCATAAAGTGGTCACACTGTTACCTCCTGGTATGATATGGTATGGTATGATGATGGGCACTGATGAGGCTGACCTTATGGGAACTGATGAAGCTACACTGATGGGCACTGATAGACTTTGGTTGTGGTCTGTGGTTTACAGATGACAGGGCGGGTCATAAACAGGAAGAGGTGTGGCCTTTACAGGAAGGGGTGCGTCATATTTAAATTAGGGGGTGCACAAGTTTAGTCAGGCCTAGGGCAGCCCAAAACCTAAATACACCACTGCCTGAAGTTCAGCATGAAGCCCTAATATTTGTTTAAAACAATATTGTTTTTGGCCGATTTGTTTACAAGACACATTCCCCCCAAGCTTGATCCTCAGGTCATGTGGCTATTGACTGGCTGAATAAATCATCAGCTTATCTCTTTTGGAGCTTCTGATGGCCAGATATCTGAAACCCGTCCCCAGATCTGCCAAATACTTGTACAGGGCTCAATTGATACTTTCAAATTATGGAGAATGCTGCAGGAGGAGCAAGACTTCCATGCCTATCTTTATATAGGCTGAAGTGGGGGACAGAGCTGGAATTTCAATATTAGAGTCTGGAGGATATAAATAAGTGAGGAATATGTAGCCTAACAGCATCCATCTGTAAACTGGGAGGGCCAATCCCTCGAATGGGTGTAAAGGCTGATTTTGTGTAGTGCTCTATATTTTCCAATCAGAAATAAGCATTGGTCGCTTAGCTTACCCTGAGTTGCTAAACATTAGAATCTGATTAGTTTCAATGAGATAGAACATTCAGTTATAGCATGGCATTGGATAATATGCAATAAGACTTTTCTGTTTCCTTTGTTCTTTGTATTTATGAGAGCTTCTTGGGTCTGAACTCAGGACCTTTATGTACTCAAATGTATTTTCACTAGAACTGAATGGAATGATCAGTCCCAGCATAGATCATACCTCTGTACAATATTGCTCCCTTGTCAGCAGATCCTCTGTTTTCTGTGTTTAGTTGTGGTTTTGTCATGTGACATTTTCTGTAGTCTGATGTAGACTGAGCATCTTCTACAGTCACTTCCTGCTGCATCTTTAGCCTAAAATACTCCCCTCTGTAGTCTTTGAGACTCTGCAAATGATGTAACTTCCTTCATAGCTCTGATAGTGGGTGGGATAGAATACATCCTAATTAGCATTCAGTCCCACCCAGTCACACCTACAGGAGGAGTCCAAACCTCCCAAGTCCCGTCTCACAGAATTATTCAAAATCAAATAGTAACTTCCTTCATACACCGCCTGTTCTTAAAGCCAGCTGTGCTGCTGCTGGACAGAATTGAATGGATCACAATTAGAATTCAATCCTGCCCAGTTAAATATGCCGACCAGTGTAAACACGGAGAGTCCCTCCCCTCAGATCCAACCCTCCCAGAGCCCTGCTCTCTGTGATCTGATTCATTTACATATGAAGAAAACCCCTCCCATCGCCCTTCCTCTGTAGTCTTCCAGTAAGCCATCATTCTATGGCATGCTACAAGTCAGGAATGACACATTTACACCTGGAGTGATCTGTATTCGGATCAGTGCCGGAACTACCAGGGTCGCAACAGTCGCATATGCGACCGGGCCCTGGTGTTCCACCGCTGTCAGGGGACCCCAGTGGGGTTGCTAGTAGCGGGGCTCTGAGCTGAGAGTGTCATATAGCTCATAGCCGGCATTGACCGTTCCCCCCTCCTCCCTCATATGGAAGGGAAAGGAGACAGCCGATCTGATCCTTCTCCCCAACCTCTTTCCTCCTGTATGCAACGCAGGCAGTGTAAGTTCATTAGCTTCACATCTAATGAAGTGCACCAGATGGAGAGAGGTGGGGGGAGAAGGATCAGTTTGGCTGTCCCCTTTTCCTTCCGTACGAGGGAGGAGGGGGAACTGTCAATGCCGGCTCTGAGCTATATGAGAGAGACACTCTCAGCTCAGAGCCCTGCTGAGGTGGGAGGCAGCATTGCTGAACACTGATCTGGGGTACTGATATGCAGGGCTGATGGAAAGCACCAATGGTCACCGATAGCCGGGATTGATGAACACTGATAG
Organism: Pelophylax lessonae; assembly: GCF_965119305.1. NCBI lineage: Eukaryota > Metazoa > Chordata > Amphibia > Anura > Ranidae > Pelophylax > Pelophylax lessonae. Next base: position 155,857,343 of record NC_138774.1, read on the forward strand.
GCTGCACTGATGGGCATTGATGAGCACTGATAGGTGGCACTAATGGGCATTGGGCACTAATAGGTTGCATTGATGGGCACTAATAGGCTGCACTGATAGGCGGCACTGATGGGCATCGATGAGCGCTGATAGGCGACATTAATTGGCACTGATGGGCATTTAAAACTGATAGGCAGCAGTGATGGACACTGATAGGCAGCAGTGATGGACACTGATAGGCGGCATTGATGAGCACTGACAGGTGGCATTGATGAGCACCAATAGGTGGCATTAATAGGATTATCAGTGTAAACAATGCACTGCCATTCTTGCCGTTAAAATTGGCTCACCTTTCCTCAGACAGACTCAGCGTGGGAGGAAAAGGTTGCCGATTAATGGCAAGTCTGTTTTAATGTGTTTCAGCTGATCACATGGTAAAGGGCTGCTGTGATTGACCCTTTACGGTGATCTGTGATCATCCAAAGGACACAGCAGTCATAGAGTGCGCTGGATGCACGCCCCAGGGGGCATGTGGGAGGCAGGGTTCTGGGAGGAGGTACATGGACGCCCTCCCAAAAAAAGGCTCAGATGAAAGTGGGGGGACGTCAGGGGGGGCCATCATGGTTTCTTGCACCGGGGCCCTAAAGCAGTGGTTCCCAACTCCAGTCCTCGGGACCCACCAACAGGCCAGGTTTGCAAGATAACTAAATTACATCACAGGTGATCTAATTTGCTGCTCAGTGATTGCAGTATTCTAGTCTGCATCCCCCAAGGTAATACTTAAAATCTGGCCTGTTAGTGGGTCCCGAGGACCGGAATTGAGAACCACTGCCCTAAAGGATCACTCGGATTACTCTTCAGGGAGCATCTGACAGGCGGTGAGAAGGAGTTGTATCACCTCCTCATCACCTATTTTAACCCCCTAAATGCTGCAGTACTGCACTGAAAACATGCACTAGAAATGGTTGTTTCTGGAAGGCAGTAGTGCCCACCAAGCACAACCGGAGGTAGAGTTCCCACCACAGCCATGAAGCAGAGTATCACAGTCACCCCCAGCCACTGCCCCTTCAGCTAAACAGGAGCATTTAGGGGGGGGGGTAAAAACCTGGGGTTGTGCTGCACGTTTACACCAATAAGTTAAACAAGCCCTTAGACTGCAATGTAGTATGGTAGAGATTTATGTGTGACTTACTTCATTCACACCAATGTGTTTTTTCATGCTTTTTTTCAGAAATGCAGGACTTTTTTTAACATTGGTTCCTATGGAACACATTCTCACCGATGCATTTTTGTGCCTCTGCGTTTTTTTTGAAAGGGTCAGGGACTTTTTTGAACGCAAAACTGTGTTTTTTTTTTTTTTGTGTTTTTGGTTCAATAAACCGCAATATCCTGCTATTTGTGCATTTAATCTGCCTAAGAACAAATTTGCAAATAAAAAAAAAAAAGCACAAAAAACCCAAATAGCGATAAAAGCACTGCGTTATGCTCAAAAGCAACATGCATAGATGTGAATCGGGCCTAAATCAAGTTTTTTGTGTGTGTTGTGTGTGCAAACACCATATACACATAACAAATCGTGCCTTCAACAAAGACAACTTGCTGTTTCTTTGTTAAAAAGAATGCGATCGGAGCAGAAAAAACCACGATCATGTGATCAGCTCTGTATTTGTATGCCCTTTATAGCTAGAATAGCACATTTCATGTCCAAGAGATGGTTTGTAAAGTTACACTTCCTGCTGCACAGCACTCTGTTCACTGCAGAGAGGAATGGGGTGTGATATGTGAGACTTTTTTGTTTTGTTTTTCGTTTTAGAGCGAGTAAAGATGGATTAAAACACTTGCCAGTTTTTATTACTGTCTGTGCCCCTGTTAGGAAGATTATTCTCTCTCTCTCTCTATATGTCCTGTTTAGCATTATCAGTAAAAATTAAACAATATCCCAAATTCTGGGTTGTCCCCAGAAAGGTAAGAGGGGAAGTCTCCTAATGGGGACTCTAGTTCTGGTGAGCTGGGGGCCCCAAGAGATTCCCTTAATTTGCAGGAAATTCCTCCTCTCACTTCCTGTTTGGCTATGGGACAGGAAGTGGAGTAAAATTTCTGCATTGGGACACAGGTGGCAAAAATAAACCTTACAGGGGTTTTAACCCTCCCTTACTCCCCTGCTGACAGATAAAATTTAAACAAAAGAATGCTAGCAATAGTTGGTTATCTGTGCATCCACCAGAAATATTGACTCCAAATCCCCCCTCGTCTAGTGTTCCAGCGTTATCTCCCCTTTCCCTCCCCGCTTCCACCAGCATCATTCCTGCTGTAGCCGCTCACGCCTCTCCTACAGCGTAGGGCCTTGAGCCTGCAAATAATATACTTACCAACAGTCCCAGGACAGGCTCGCTAATTGGTCCATTGTCCTGGCTGGCTGGGTCCGGATTTTTAGTAATGTGCAGCATGTCTCTTGCTGTTTCTACTGGTCACCATGGTGACCGAACACTGAGGCCCCTGCACTAGGATTGGATCTGTGAGGACACAGCAGATGGGCCTGTGGAGAGGTTCCAATCCCTACAAGGAGCCAACAGAAAACCACGCCTTGCTCTGCCCCCGTTTTTTTGTTATGCATGCTGCTGGGTGGTCCGACTCCGGAAAGAAGATCTCTAAAGTGTAAGCCCCAAAGTAATTGTGGGCACTGGGCAGTATAAGTGGCGATACCCCACTTCCACAATGACCTGAATGGTGGAAAAACATGTGCTGGGGGTACAATGGTGACAAAGCCAGTAAAAGGAGCGTACACAGTTGTATAATAAAAAAAAAAAATAATGTTTATCTAGACATAAAATAACACATTACAGCTATAAACATAGCCAAATAAAAACTCCATTAAAATAGCATGTGGGTATTACCACAGCGATAGCACTATGATATTTGGGTCCTCCAGTGCCGACGCATTTCCCATGTCGCTTTCTCAGGGCTATAGAGACCACAAAGTACATATCTAAGCAAAAGACCCGCATGCATAAAAATCTCCCTTTTGTGGGCGCTAGGACCACATGGGAGAGACCTCACAGATCGGGACAGCCAACAACCCCCTGTGCCATACTGATCTCTAGAGTGAAGTATATGGAATAGGTCCCACAAAGAGAAGGAATTCTTTTCAAGTTAGCTGTATTGATAAATCCACTTGTTCAGAGTGTATATAGAGAAAAATCTCCTATTTCCAGGGGTAGGTACATATGAAATATAGGTTTGAACGTGGTTATATTGCCAAAATGTGCGGGATGTCCCCACCGGTACTTTGTAGCTAGGGGTATCCTCTCCTGTGTGACAGGTTCAGAGCACGCAGTCGCACGCTCAGCCAATCCCAAAGCCCCTGCCTCTTGCATACATGCAGCTGCGGGGCAGGGAAAGCCTCGGAAACAGAGATAGAGGAGCCAGAATCAAGTAAACAAAAACAAGTAAACAAAAACAAGCAAACAAAAAAGGAGGAGGGAAGCTCGTAGTAAATGGCAGAGTCCTCCTTCCCCCCTCATGAGAGATTGCGTGGCGGTGGCTCAAGGAACTGCTCCACCCCCCCCCCCAGACACCCAAACTGGGATCAAACTGCGTCTATGAGGCCAAACAGCCCCCCCCCCCGCGCAAGGTTAGGTATACCACCCAGAACCTGCTGTCATAAGTAAAGAACTTTTGTGCCTTCCTGACCCCCTCCCCCCCCCCACACACACAATGCCCTCCTAACCTCCCTGCACCATGCAACCCTGACCCCCCCTGTACTCTGCCACCCTGAGCCCCCGCACCCTACCCCCCTGTGCCATACCTTCCTGACCCCCCTGTGCCATATTCTCCTGACCCCCCTGCAACTGTACTCTGCCCTCCTGACCCCCTTGAACTGTCCTCCTAACCCCGCCAATACCATGCCATCCTGACCCCCCCCCCCAACCTCCTGCCCTACATGCACCGTGCCCTCCTTATCCCCTCTGCACCATACCCTCCTGTTCTCTGCCCTACTGATCCCTATTCCCTATATCCTGCTCTTCATACTGCTAACCTCTGTACACTTTAGGGATCGACTGATATAGTTTTTTTCAGGGCCGATATTGATTTTCCAGTCACCCTTCAGGCCCATAGCTGATATTAGGTACCGCTATTATATGTACATTTAAAGTTTTTATTTTTACACTGTCCTTTAAAAAAAAAAAAAATTTACTTGGATCACTTTTATTGCTGTCACGGGAGACCCTGGCGGAGAGGCAGGATTGGGAACCTCCCTTCCCGCTGCTTGTAATAACAGCCGAGCGGCTGCTTAGCCAAAAAGACACAGCTGCAGGAAGGAGACAAACAGCACACAGCCAACCTCACGTGATAACGTTTATTTGAAAACACATAACACATTACAGGAATTGCACTCACATGTCCAATCAGAAAGACAGGCGCTTCAGGACCTTCTCCCCCTCTCCATTTCAGATGGCCTACGGTACGCCCTGCAGCCGACGATCAGCTCAGGACACCGCCACTGCTGGTCCATTGGTCTCCGGTCTCCCCGCCAGGTGCCTGCGTGCAGTTCCACTGTGCGCCTGCGCACAGACCCGCCGGCTACTCCCGACTGCGCATGTGCGCCACAGTCTCAGCCGAGGCAACACTGGATGCCAGACAGGGGTATGAAGGATCACTTGTGATGCTAGATGGTTGCCAAGACGACATGTTTCGGAGGCAAAGCCTCCTTCTTCAGGTCGCGCCCCTGCTCCTCCCCAGCCTCCTTTTATATATGACCCCACCAATGCCAATTATCTTCGAGGGCCAGACCCAGAGGTAATCCATCCCATGTGGGAGGGGGAGGAAAACAAGGGACTTACAAGCAACCCAATACAGATTGTCCAGTCCAGTTCCATATGGAGCCAATAGACACTACCGTAAGATTAATAAAATGTTAAAACTTTTTTTTTTTTTAAATATTAAAAAAATTTAAAATAATTTGTATATATAATTGTACTAAGAACCATAGCAACAAGCCAAAAAAAAAAAAAGGGAAAAAAGTGGAATTTTGATAAAAATCATACCTTAACAATACATTCGATCAAATAAATCAATCAGATGATCGCACTGACCTCTATTTCCTCGTTCAGCCCCCCAGGGGACATGGAACCGAGTGAGAAAATCCAAAAGGTCTCTTGCCCACATAGCCTGGAAAACCTTTCCCCCTCTGGAAGGGACATAGGTATGGCCGCAATGCCAAACAGTTCCAGGCCTTGTGTACAACCTCCATGCACCTTGCAGAAGTGCCTGGGCACGCTGTGTTTATCTTTTTTCTGCTCTATAAAGCGGCAATGTTCTCCGACCCTAGTACGCACTGCCCGGACTATCCTCCCTATATAGAGCAGACCGCATGGGCACTTTAGGCCATATACCACGAACTGGATGCTGCAGCAGATAAATTGCTGGATTTTGAAAGATCGACCATCTTTCAAAGTGAAACTACGTTTCCAATGTTTACACCTATACGACCCTATCATGTTTAAAAACATGGGGATATCTTTGACTTTTTGTATTTGTTTTCGGGTCTTAATTTTACTAGGTGCTACTATGCTCTTTAGATTATTGGCACGCCTGAAGACAATCTTGGGCTTCGCTGGAAGTACTTCGCTAAGAGCCGAGTCTTGCCCCAAGATAGGCCAGTGCTTCTGGATAGCCTTCTTTATGGCCCAATGCTGATCATTGAACCTAGTGATAAATAATATATCACGAGGGGCCCCATCCTACACCTTAGGTTCCATTTACCACACCCTTCCAGGTACCAGTCCCTCGTGATCGTCGGCTGCAGGGCGTACCGTAGGCCATCTGAGAGGGAGAGGGGGGAGAAGGTCCTTGCTGAAGCACCTGTCTTTGTGATTGGACATGTGAGTGCAATTCCTGTTATGTGTTTTCAAATAAACGTTATCACGCGAGGTCGGCTGTGCGCTGTTTGTCTCCTTCCCGCAGCTGTGTTTTTTTTGATTAAGTCCGCCACCCAGTGGATCTAAGGAGGAACTGCAACGACCACGCACTGAAAGTAACACACCACAGCAAGTCAGGGACTGTTCATCGGATCAGCGCATGTTCTGGTGATATACTGCAATTTATGTGTGTATTGGCTGCTTAGCCGCATTGGTTGTTATTACAAGAGCCAACCATCCGGTCTAAAAAAAAAAACAGTAGCGGGGTGATGTCTGTAGCTGTAGGCATCACTGCGGTACAACCACTTGAAGAAATATCGGCCATATCAGCAAGTTTGTTGCCGATACTTCAAAAAAAAGTGAATATTGGCCTCCGATAATCGACCCCACCAATAATCGGTCCATCCCTAGTACACTTCTCTTCATCTTTCTGACCTTTGTACACTGCCCTACCTTCTACTGACCTCTGTACACTGCCCTACCTACTACTGACCTCTGTACACTGGCCTACCTACTACTGACCTCTGTACACTGGCCTACCTACTACTGACCTCTGTACACTGGCCTACCTACTACTGACCTCTGTACACTGGCCTACCTACCACTGACTTCTGGGCGCTGTTCTACCTACTCTTGACCTCTTGGCGTTGACCTACTGACCAATAATCAGTCCATCCCTAGTACATTTCTCTTTATATTACTGACCTCTGTACACTGGCCTACCTTCTACTGACCTCTGTACACTGGCCTACCTTCTACTGACCTCTGTACACTGGCCTACCTTCTACTGACCTCTGTACACTGGCCTACCTTCTACTGACCTCTGTACACTGGCCTACCTTCTACTGACCTCTGTACACTGGCCTACCTTCTACTGACCTCTGTACACTGGCCTACCTACTACTGACCTCTGTACACTGGCCTACCTACTACTGACCTCTGTACACTGGCCTACCTACTACTGACCTCTGTACACTGGCCTACCTACTACTGACCTCTGTACACTGGCCTACCTACTACTGACCTCTGTACACTGGCCTACCTACCACTGACTTCTGGGCGCTGTCCTACCTACTCTTGACCTCTTGGCGTTGACCTACTGACCAATAATCAGTCCATCCCTAGTACATTTCTCTTTATATTACTGACCTCTGTACACTGGCCTACCTTCTACTGACCTCTGTACACTGGCCTACCTTCTACTGACCTCCGTACACTGGCCTACCTTCTACTGACCTCCGTACACTGGCCTACCTTCTACTGACCTCCGTACACTGGCCTACCTTCTACTGACCTCCGTACACTGGCCTACCTTCTACTGACCTCCGTACACTGGCCTACCTACTACTGACTTCTGGGCGCTGTCCTACCTACTCTTGACCTCTTGGCGTTGACCTACTGACCAATAATCAGTCCATCCCTAGTACATTTCTCTTTATATTACTGACCTCTGTACACTGCCCTACCTTCTACTGACCTCCGTACACTGCCCTACCTTCTACTGACCTCCGTACACTGCCCTGCCTTCTACTGACCTCCGTACACTGGCCTGCCTTCTACTGACCTCCGTACACTGGCCTACCTTCTACTGACCTCCGTACACTGGCCTACCTTCTACTGACCTCCGTACACTGGCCTACCTTCTACTGACCTCCGTACACTGGCCTACCTTCTACTGACCTCTGTACACTGGCCTACCTACTAATGACTTCTGGGCTCTGGCCTACCTACTCCGGACTTCTGGGCTCTGGCCTACCTACTCCGGACTTCTGGGCTCTGGCCTACCTACTCCGAACTTCTGGGCTCTGCCCTACCTACTACGGACTTCTGGGTGCTGCCCTACCTACTACTGACTTCTGGGTGCTGCCCTACCTACTACTGACTTCTGGGCGCTGCCCTACCTACTACTGACTTCTGGGCGCTGCCCTACCTACTACTGACTTCTGGGCGCTGCCCTACCTACTACTGACTTCTGGGCACTGCCCTACCTACTGCTGACCTACTGACCAATAATCGGTCCATCCCTAGTACACTTCTCTTTATCTTACTGACCTCTGTACACTGCCCTACTTACTACTGCCCTCTGTACACTGGCCTACCTACTGCTGATCTCTGTACACTGGCCTACCTACTGCTGATCTCTGTACACTGCCCTACCTACTGCTGATCTCTGTACACTGGCCTACCTACTGCTGATCTCTGTACACTGGCCTACCAAAAGGTCAAAAAGAAATAAAAACACAGTTTTTGACAACTCCTGTATTAAAAATAAAAAACAATGTCCCCCAATGTAGATGCATCATTCCTCTTGCTGCCCACCCCCACCGCTGAACCTGAAAAAAGAAAAAGCTCCTCTGCCCATGAAGGCTACCGCCGGCTGCCTGTTCAGCCATATGACAGTTCTGAAATAAGTAAGGGGAGGGGTCACCTGGTGACACTGCCCCCTTGTAGCATCACCGACCGGTGCATACTGGGTCGGTGATGTCACAGGGGGTGGTGTCATCAGGTAATGACACTGAGTGACCCTGCCCGTTACCTATTTAAAAACTGTCATGCAGTGCAACAGGCAGACAGCGGTAGCCTTCCTTGCAGGCGAGGCTTCTTCTTTTTTTTTTTTTTCTCGGGTCTTGACCGTGGGCATCGTGATTGACGATGGTACTACATCGGGGGACATCATTTTTTATATTTAATAAAGGAATTGTCAAAATCTGTGTCTGTGTTTTTATTTTTGACACTTTTTTTGGTGAATGAGTAGGGATGCATTGTACCCCATACTCATTTACATAGGGGGGACCGGTATCTGAGGGTCCTCTTGTTTAAGGGGGCTTCCAGATTCCGATAAGCCCTCTGCCCGCAGACCCCCACAACCACCGCCCAGGGTTATGGGGAAGAGGCCCTTGTCCCTATCAACATGGGGACAAGGTGCTTTGGTGTTGGGGGGGGGGGCAGAGCCCCTCCTGGCCTAAAGCACACCCCCTATGTTGTGGGCATGTGGCCTAAATGGATTTTAGGGGGGACCCCACACCATTTTTTTTTTTTTAATTTCGGCATGGGGTAACCTTCAAGATCTATACCAGACCCAAAGGGTCTGGTATGGATTGAGGGAGGACCCCATGCCTTTTTCCCCTTGTTTTTTTTTTTTTATTCCGGCAATTATTTTGTTTTCATTTAGAGCCCATTCAGACTAGCGCGACTTGTCAGCCTGACAAGTCGCGGTCCATTGAGTAGTACAGGACCCGTTCTAGTAGGAGCGACACAAGTCGCTCCGACTTAGAAAAAGGGTCCTGCACTACTTTGGGGCCACCTGGGAGCGACTTGCATAGACTTCCATTATGTGAAGTCCCTGCAAGTCGCGCCGAAGTCGCGGTGCACGCGACTTCACAGGTCGCCCCCCGAAGTCGGATCGCCTCAGTGTGAACCGGCTCTTAGCTGTCAGTGGGGAAGCATTATTAACGCCCCTCAAACATCTGCTTTTAATGCCAGTGGGAATTAATGCTATACCTGTGAAGGAAATAGGAAATATTTACTTAATATGAACCACTAAAAAATTGTGCCCCCACCCCAGATTAAACAGGAAAACTGACACTTCCAGGAACAGCCAACCTCCATTTCACCTCTATTCCCTGCTGCAGTAACTAGTGAGAGTTGTGGGTGGCCAAGAAGCACTTCTTCCTAAGACCTCCTGCAGTGCAATGGATGATAGTCCCAGTTTCCTCTATGAGCCAAGACAATTTTCTGCCCTGGGGACCAGACATTTTCCCCTGCTCGCTATCTTCTTGGTTACTACCGCCATGAGTTCACCTGACTCTTGAGCCTGTTTGAGAGGACCCAGCAGCTGCATGTGTTGCCTCCACCAATAGGAAGTTTCCATATCATGTAGGCAATGATATGGACATCCGAAGAAGGACTTCAGGTATGTAAAAGAGGCTTTTAGTTACATTTTTTTCATACCAGCGGTTAGTTGCGGGGGGGGGGGGGGGGGTGTTGTTGCTTATATTCAGGAGTTGGACTTAAATAAATGAATAGCCCCCAGAAGTAGTAGTAGAGGGTGTACATATTAGGTGTGGAGAGTGGTAACTTGGATACAAGGCTTTTCACACAGGTACATTGTCTTGTGAGTTTATCTTGAAAGAGCTTTTCTCTGATTGCAGCAAGTGACAGAGAAGCTGTGATATAACAAGCATTAGAATAACAATCATTTTCCTTTTGTTTGACCACAAGACTTCCAGGTCCCAATAAATGATGACCTCTCCTGTTTCAGTGTGTCAGCCCCACAATAGTCTATGGGAACTGAGGTGACATCCAGGAGATGGAGGTATATGTAAAGGTAGTGAATGTGTTTTTATTTTTCCTACATCGAAATCTCTGGAGTAAAGCTGAGAACAAAAATTTCCCCTCCGGGAGTTAACATGGAAAAGATGCAACAGCAAGAAAAAGAAAGCCTTCAGTGAAGTGCTGGGAGTTTTCAGAGGTGCCTTTTATTTGAAATATAAAGTAGCTGAAACATCAGCCTTCTGTGGTCAAACTAACCATAAATCTGGCGATCATACTCATCCCTATAATCGCAAACAATTTAGGCAAGACTTGTTATGGCTGGAAGCCTATAGAGAGATATAAAGGGTAATACAGAGAGTACTATGAGCACATCTAGTGTTTCACACACATACTGTCCATGATTATCTGTAATGTATTAGGGAGTAGTAACACATAATGCATCTCTTGGTGTCGGTTCACACTATGGCGATCCGACTTAAAGCGGAGTTCCACCCAAAAGTGGAACTTCCGCTTTAGGGAGTCCTGACCCCCCGACATGCCACATTTGGCATGTCATTTTTTGGGGGGTGAGCGGGTACCTAGTTTTGACAGGTACCCGCTCCCACTTCCGCTCGGAGCGCCGCGGCGCCCTGAACGGAAGTTCTCCTCTCCCCCTCCCTCCCTGCAATTTTCTGGGACACGTCAGAGGTCCCAGAAGATTGCCGGCCAATCACGGCGCGCAGCGCGACTCGCGCATGCGCAGTGGGTACCCGGCTGTGAAGCCGCAAACTGTCACAGCCGGGTGCCCACAGCAGTGATGCCTGCGCCGAGGGAGAGGATCGAGGCTTCGGGCGGCCGCATTGCTGGACCGTTGGACAGGTGAGTAAATGGCTGGAACTCCGCTTTAAGGGACGACCTGTGAAGTTGCGTGCACCGCGACTTGCACGGACTTCATAAAATAAATGTCTATGCAAGTCGCTCCGAGGTCGCCCCGAAGTAGTACAGGAACCTTTTTCTAAGTCGGAGCGACTTGTGTCGCTCCTATTAGAACGGTTCCTGTACCACACAATGGACCGCGACGGTGCACGACTTGTCAGGCTGACCAAGTCGCCTGACAAGTCGTACTAGTGTGAACCGGCACTTAAGGGTCTAATACATTTTGTCATCTTGATTCTCAAAGGAGAGAAGAGGTCACGTATTAAAATGTTACTAAACCCAGGATCCTGCATTTACTTTATCTTGCCTCCCACAATACACAGAACATGGAAATGCAATTATTCTAGCAAATATAAACTGCTAAATACATTTTCTCATCAGCAGTATATAGCAATCTTGTGACTTCTATCAGTGACTGGTTAAAGCTTGTAGGAGGAGTTTTCATTCTCCTTTGACTGTCCTACGAGGCTGCAGGACCCCTGGACAGTGCTGATTGGCCCTGTGCCGATCACATGCACTCTCTCAAGAAAAAAAAAAAACTCTGTAGCAATACATACCAAACTGAGCATGTGCAGAGTGACTCCAAAGGCTCTGTACTATCAGATGGATTAGGGACTGTGAAAGAAGGGAGTTTTAGAGAAGACAGGATCAAACAGCCTTTTTACACAATATTTAACACCCCTTATGTTCCACATCAAGTATAACAAGCATGCTGTACTGCATATACAGACTGATTTTACTGTTGTGGGTTTAGTAAAACTTTAACTATGCAAACACCTAGTAACCTTTATATTGTGAGAAAAAGCCAAACCTTAAGTGTTCCCTCACCCAAGAACCTAATATTTTGAAGCTTAACACACCTCATGTCCTAAGGTGGCAGCGTTTACACCATACTGTATCTGTGGAGGAGTCCCCCAAGACGGGAAGTGTTTCAGGCTACAGAAGACCTGCTACTCCTCAACAGAACTTGGGGGAAGTTAGTGTAAGCCAGAGAGAGCTGGCAAATATTTCATCTGATACGAGAGCACAGAAAGTTTCAGCCCACAAGATATCTGTCAGGATCAATGGGTATTGTTGGAATTTTTACAGACCAAAGGCATAGTTCATGGTTAGGGTTTACATAGTAGCAGAGTTTAAGTAGTAGCATTGCTTACCAATCTAATACCACTTTGATCTAGAAATACTCCTGGGATGTCACAGAAACTTGGTAGGACATTTTAAAATAGTTGTTTTTGTGTTTTCTGAAATTATTTAATTAAAAGCGAAAAATGTACTTCCCCACTTCCTTTTATAAAGACGCCTTTTGAACACATCAGTCATGCTGAGTACACCTAGAGAAAGTGGGTGAGCATGGAGACCACTGTTCTACTGATATCCATCCATATGCCCTTCAGAATCTGAAGAGGAGCATGGTTCAAGAGAGGTGCTCTCCACCTCCAAAATGGGCTATCCTTCTTAAAACAGAAAAACCTCCACCCTCTATTATTATATCTTCATTAACTAGAACAATTCCTTTTTTCTTCATTGGCCATCTCTCTTCAAAACCCCTGTGCAGCAAATGGCTGGTATCAATATAGCAGGAAGCTACACATGCTTGACCTCCATCTTAACCACTTTACCACCGGAGCATTTTGCTGTCTTACGTCTGGGCCACTTTTTGCGATTCGGCACTGTGCAAATTTAACTGACAATTGCGTGGTCATGCAACACCGTACCCAAACGAAATTTACGTCCTTTTTTTCCCACAAACAGAGCTTTCTTTGGTGGTATTTGATCACCTGTGCAATTTTTACTTTTTGCGCTATAAACAAAAAAATAGTGACAATTTTGAAAAAATTATATTTTTCAAATTTTTTTTTATATGAAATTCCCCCCCCCCCCCCCAAAATGTAAAAATCAGAATTTTTTATCATTTTAGGCCAATTTGTTTTCTGCTACATATTTTTGGTAATAAAAATCGCAATAAGCGTAATTTGATTAGTTTGCGCAAAAGTTACTAAATAAGGGAAAGATTTCTGTCGTTTTTGGTGTTTTTTTTTTTTTTTTTGCGGGACTGTGACATTGCGGCGGACAGATCGGACCCTTGACTGACATATTTGACACTTTTGGGGGTACCAGTGACATTACTACAGTAATCAGTGCTATAAATATACACTTTTACTGTAAAAATGACACTGGCAGGGAAGGGGTTAATTTTTATTGGTGATCAAGGGGTTAATGTATGCCTGGTACTTACTAACGTGTGTGGGGGGAGGGGACTGAGTGACACAGGGACAGATCGCAGGTTCAGTTATGCTGAATCCTGCAATCTGACCCTGCCTGTCACTTAGGAGATCCGCCCGCTTTGTTTACACAAGCGGGCAGATCTCCACACTCGATTCCCCGACGATCGGGGAAGAGCAGCCGCTCCTCCCCTGGCCCAACTCCCGCTGTGACTGAATACAGCGGGAGCGAGCCTCCGGCGGTGCACCGCCGAGAGAGGGGAATGTCTGGCGACGTAGGTCTACGTCGCCAGACGTTATCGAGCCACTTTGCCGCAGTAGAGCTCTAGTGAGCAGTGGTAAAGTGGTTAATTACATTCCATGATGGCACTTCAGAGAGAGTAAACCTCCCTACCCACAGAGGTACAGAAAGAAATTGAACTCCTCGAACTTCCCTTTTATCCATGGATGTCACAATATATGAAGAGCTTTAGACGTTCCACAATAATTCATAGACATAAAAGCAAAAATCACTATTTCACAAAAGAAATCTTTCCATGAGGATGTTTGCCTCCCGAATTATACTTGCCTTTCGCCCCTCTTACCCCTGAGTTTTCTTCTTTCTTTCCAGGATGGGGATCTAGAAGAATTTTTCCATAAAGGTGTCTCAGGCAACTGTTGGCTATTTTCAGAGCTGTCCCACCGAATGGGGCATCCTGCTTGTGAGTGCATAAGTTCCCAACTTATTTGGGACAGGATATGTGTCTAATATTGTGTTGATTCTAAGACCAATTAGCCAGCACTTTGGGGTCTTTGTCAGATTGAACCTGGACTCCTAGTCATTGGCTGTTACATGCCCTAGACTGGAGTATTTCAAGGAACCAGTCCAGTCAGTACTTTTCACCTCTAGGTAAATGTACAGTGGGTACGGAAAGTATTCAGACCCCCTTAAATTTTTCACTCTTTGTTATATTGCAGCCGTTTGCTAAAATCATTTAAGTTCATTCTTCTTCCTCATGAATGTACACATAGCACCCCATACTGACAGAAAAACACAGAATTGTTGACATTGTTGCAGATTTATTAAAAAAGAAAAACTGAAATATCACATGGTCCTAAGTATTCAGACCCTTTGCTGTGACACTCATGTATTTAACTCAGGTGCTTTCCATTTCTTCTGATCATCCTTGAGATGGTTCTACACCTTCATTTGAGTCCAGCTGTGTTTGATTATACTGATTGGACTTGATTAGGAAAGCCACACACCTGTCTATATAAGACCTTCCAGATCACAATGCATGTCAGAGCAAATGAGAATCATGAGGTCAAAGGAACTGCCTGAAGAGCTCAGAGACAGAATTGTGGCAAGGCACAGATCTGTCCAAGGTTACAAAAAGATTTCTGCTGCACTTAAGGTTCCTAAGAGCACAGTGGCCTCCATAATCCTCAAATGGAAGACGTTTGGGACGACCAGAACCCTTCCTAGAGCTGGCCGTCCGGCCAAACTGAGCTATCGGGGGAGAAGAGCCTTGGTGAGAGAGGTAAAGAAGAACCCAAAGATCACTGTGGCTGAGCTCCAGAGATGCAGTCAGGAGATGGGAGAAAGTTGTAGAAAGTCAACCATCACTGCGGCCCTCCACCAGTCGGGGCTTTATGGCAGAGTGGCCCGACGGAAGCCTCTCCTCGGTGTAAGACACATGAAAGCCCGCATGGAGTTTGCTAAAAAACACCTGAAGGACTCCAAGATGGTGAGAAATAAGATTATCTGGTCTGATGAGACCAAAATATAACTTTTTGGCCTTAATTCTAAGCGGTATGTGTGGAGAAAACCAGGCACTGCTCATCACCTGTCCAATACAGTCCCAACAGTGAAGCATGGTGGTGGCAGCATCATGCTGTGGGGGTGTTTTTCAGCTGCAGGGACAGGACGACTGGTTGCAATCGAGGGAAAGATGAATGTGGCCAAGTACAGGGATATCCTGGACAAAAACCTTCTCCAGAGTGCTCTGGACCTCAGACTGGGCCGAAGGTTTACCTTCCAACAAGACAATGACCCTAAGCACACAGCTAAAATAACGAAGGAGTGGCTTCACAACAACTCCGTGACTGTTCTTGAATGGCCCAGCCAGAGCCCTGACTTAAACCCAATTGAGCATCTCTGGAGAGACCTAAAAATGGCTGTCCACCAACGTTTACCATCCAACCTGACAGAACTGGAGAGGATCTGCAAGGAGGAATGGCAGAGGATCCCCAAATCCAGGTGTGAAAGACTTGTTGCATCTTTCCCAAAAAGACTCCTGGCTGTATTAGATCAAAAGGGGGCTTCTACTAAATACTGAGCAAAGGGTCTGAATACTTAGGACCATGTGATATTTCAGTTTTTCTTTTTTAATAAATCTGCAACAATGTCAACAATTCTGTGTTTTTCTGTCAGTATGGGGTGCTATGTGTACATTCATGAGGAAGAAGAATGAACCTAAATGATTTTAGCAAATGGCTGCAATATAACAAAGAGTGAAAAATTTAAGGGGGTCTGAATACTTTCCGTACCCACTGTACATGTCTCCATTGTATCAGTGGGGTGAGCTCTGTGGGGTAGCTGTTTAGAAAGCCAAGAAAAATTTAAAAAATTTGAAGGTCTGACAGATTAGGGGTAAGAGCCTGTGTCTATCAACAGGCTTCTACATAATAAACAGAGGCATTTTCCACTATATAGCTATAACTGTATCACCATATACCTGGTACAGGAGACACTTGTTGATCATTTTTAAGTTGGGAGATCTGTTTTCTCCGTTGCCTTACTGTGCTAATCTGGTCTGGCTTAAATTGGCTAACTCCGTATTTATTTTCTTTTATCATATGTTGTACCGTTATTCATTGTAATAACTGTAATCACATGAGTTACTGATTTGCTACTGGGACAGCTTGCAGTGCTTTGTAAGTTTTACAGTATCTCACAAAAGTGAGTACACTCCTCACATTTTTGTAAATATTTTATTATACCTTTTCATGTGACAACGCTGAAGAAATGACACTTTGCTACAACGTAAAGTAGTGAGTGTACAGCTTGTATAATAGTGTAAATTTGCTGTCCTCTCAAAATAACTCAACACACAGCCATTAATGTCTAAACCGCTGGCAACAAAAGTGAGTACACTCCTACGTAAAAACGTCCAAATTGGGCCCAAAGTGTCAATATTTTTTGTGGCCATCATTATTTTCCAGCACTGCCTTAACCCTCTTGGGCATGGAGTTCACCAGAGCTTCACAGGTTACCACTGGAGTCCTCTTCCACTCCTCCATGATGACATCACTGAGCTGGTGGATGTTAGAGATCTTGCGCTCCTCCACCTTCGGTTTGAGGATGTCCCACAGATGCTTAATAGGGTTTAGGTCTGGAGACATGCTTGGCCAGTCCATCACCTTTACCCTCAGCCTCTTTAGCAAGACAGTGGTCATCTTGGAGGTGTGTGTTGGGGTCGTTATCATGTTGGAATACTGCCCTGCGGCCAAGTCTCCGAAAGGTGGGGATCATGCTCTGCTTCAGTATGTCAAGGTACATGTTGATATTCATGGTTCTATCAATGAACTGTAGCTCCCCAGTGCCGGCAGCACTCATGCAGCCCCAGACCATGACACTCCCACCACCATACTTGACTGTAGGCAAGACACACTTGTCTTTGTACTCCTCACCTGTTTCCCACCACACATGCTTGACACCATCTGAACCAAATAAGTTTATCTTGGTCTCATCAGATCACAGGACATGGTTCCAGTAATCCATGTCCTTAGTCTGCTTGTCTTCAGCAAACTGCTTGCAGGCTTTCTTGTGCATCCTCTTTAATAGAGGCTTCCTTCTGCAGACCAATTTGATGCAGTGTGCGGCGTATGGTCTGAGCACTCACAGGCTGACCCCCCCCCCCCACCCCTTCAACCTCTGCAGCAATGCTGGCAGCACTCATACTTCTATTTCCCAAAGACAACCTCTGGATATGACACTGAGCATGTGCACTCCACTTCTTTGGCGGACCATGGAGAGGCCTGTTCTAAGTGGAACCTGTCCTGTTAAACTGCTGTATGGTCTTGGCCACCGTGCTGCAGCTCAGTTTCAGGGTCTTGGCAATCTTCTTATAGCCTAGCCCATCTTTATGTAAAGCAACAATTCTTTTTTTCAGATGCTCAGAGAGTCCTTTGCCATGAGGTGCCATATTGAACTTCCAGTGACCAGTATGGGAGAGTGAGAGTGATAACACCAAATTTAACACACCTGCTCCCCATTCACACCTGAGACCTTGTAACACTAAGGAGTCACATGACACCAGGAAGGGAAAATGGCTAGTTGGGCCCAATTTGAACAATTTCACTTAGGGGTGTACTCACTTTTGTTGCCAGTGGTTTAGACACTGCTGGCTGTGTTGAGTTATTTTAAGGGGACAGCAAATTTACACTGTTATACAAGCTGTACACTCACTACTTTACATTGTAGCAGTGTCATTTCTTCAGTGTTGTCACATGAAAAGAATAGGTATAATAAAATATTTTAAAAAATGTGAGGGGTGTACTCACTTTTGTCAGATACTGTATATTTTTCAATGAAATATGGTGCACTTATTGTTTTGTTTGAAGGTTTTTTTTTTTTTTTTTTTCAGAGTAAAGCTGCGCATAGATGGATCGAAATTCAGCCAGTTCCGTATTTAACAGAAGTTTACACATTTTGTCACTAGGACTTTTTCAAGGTGCAGTAAACCTCTTTTTCAAGAGGTAAGCTTGCTGGAAAAAGTCCTAGTGATGAAATGTGCTGAGGCGGAACTGACGTCAGATGCTGGAACACAAAAACATGCATTAGAACCGCTAGCCTTATGAACAATATATGTTTAACACCTTCTTTTTAATAATAAAGCGGTTTTAAATTCTTGTGGAGATCATATGTTTCATTAATGCCCTTACTATAAGGGGTAGAGGAGGTATTCGGATCTGGTGCCTGTTTGGAGTAAAGCAGCACCTAGTGACTGGCTGGAGTATTACACCATGCCTTTTTCCCCTCAATGACCTGCTTAGTGATAAGAGGTCAATTTTTAATCTGTAAGAGTCCTGCATGTACACTGTTTGGGACACCATAGTGAAAATAAAAAGGGCATTTATTTTGAATGTTAATTACTTTTGTTTGGACTATTTTGAGTGGATTTTTCACTGAACTTAGTTATCTAATTTACACTTAGATTGTGGATTGGGTTTCTTCAGAGGTGCTATCACTATGTGTTTTTTTTTTTTTAACTGCACATTATTTAATGTTTTAGCCCTGGTTTATATATGTATTGTAATATTTTTACCTATCCATGGTGATAAGATTTGTTTCAACAGCTTGAGTGTGGAGAGTTTTTAGCACAGGTTTATAAAGGAATGGTCCTCGTAGTCTTCCAGCTGGGATTCTAGGATTCATTTGGTTGGTTGTTTTGGTTGTTCTAGCCCAGTTTTTATTTATCAAAGGCAGAGCTGGTGTGTCCTACCTTTAATATGGCTGATTATAATACTCTGTGGTTCAGGATAATCCAAGGTCTTTTAGCTTTTTGATACAGTTTAGCAGGGAGTGGGATCTAAAAAGATTTCCATATCAAAGCAAATGCTTTATGGCTTTAATATGGCTGATATGTTGAGTTGAGGTAGGGGATTCAGGCCTTAAGACATGGGTGCTCAACCTGTGGTCCTCCAGCTTTTGTGAAACTAAAAGTCCCATCATGCCTCTGCTTGTGGGAGTCAAACTTGTAACGGTCAGCCTTGCAATGCCTCATGGGACTTGTAGTTCTGCAACAGCTGGAGGGCCAAAGGTTGAACATCTAAGCCTTAGAGTGACCCATTACTGTGGTTAAATGGGGCAAAGTAATAGGGTCACTTAGCTTGCCCAGCAGCATATACTCACCTTTCCTTTAGGGATGCACCGATCCGATATTCAGATCGGATATCGGCCCCGATACGGGCAAAATAGCTGGATCGGTAAAATTAACAGATCCACGGGCCGATCTGGTTTTGCTCTTTATAGCAGAGAACAGCTGTCAAAGAAAAAAAAAAGAGCCTCCTGCAAATGCCTTTCAACTCTCCCAGTTAAGTAAACACAATGATTACAATGTATCTTTTTCGTTCCGTCTGCCGGAGGAGGGAAGTTTAACCTCTTAAAGACTAAACCCATGACATTTTAGATTTTGAATGCACAATGTTATAAGGTATCTACCGATACCGATCCGGAAGTATTATTTTGTTATAAGCTCACAAAACAGTACTTCTGGATCGGACTCGGGATCGGCAATTTCACATAGCAAAAGTTAGGTATCGGGACAAAAAAAGTCGGATGGGTGCATCCCTACTTTCCTTTTACTCCTTACCACTCCCTTCAGCTGTCACAAACAAAATAACGTACGTGCTCAGCCCTGTTTAGACTCTTGACAAGTCAGTTTTAGCTTCATACTGGGATTTACATAGCATTGGAGGAGGGAGGCAAAGAAGCATATATGCTGCAGCCGATGGAGGAAGTTTAATAATCTTTTTGCTTTATGTATATCTTTCAGCGATCACTCTGCAGGAGCTCCTAGCCTGTGATATGACTGCTATAATGAGAAATGTCTGCCCTTTTTATATGTTGTTTCATTAAAGTGTTACTAAACCCAGAATCCTACAGTCACTATATCTGGTCTCCCACAGTACACAGAAGATGAAAATGCAATTAGTTTAGTAAATATAAATTGCTAAATACTTTTTCTCATCAGCTGTATATAGCAATTAGAGCAATCTTGTGACTTGTATCAGTGAGCGCTGATAGATTTGTAGGAGTTTTCATTTCTCCCACAATTGTCCTATCAGGCTTCAATACCCTTAATTCTCTGTCTGAGCATGTCCGGACAGTGCTGATTGGCCCTGTGCTGATCACATGTACCCTCCCAAGAAAAGAAAAAAAAATCATCCATCAATCAAGATGTGACATCCCACCTACTGTTTTCTTTTTTTACTTACTGGGCATGGGGGAGGAGGGAGGGACTGGGCTGTCATTTAGGATCTGTATACGTATCCAAATGCGTGATGCTAATACCATGTGACCTGAATAGCTCAGCTCAAACCAGGAAGTGTTCTCTGAGTATTAGAGACCAAACTGAGCATGTGCAGCTGTACTACACTCACTGTGCTTATCTGGACTTGTCCAGAGTGAACTTGCAGGAGGGGGAGGATCTGTGCATACAGGCTCACACAGCCTTTTTACACAATGCAGAGGATTAATCACTAAAGTTACACAGTGAGTATTCACAAGCATGCTATTCTGCATCTATAGACCAATTTAACTGTTGTGGGTTTAGTAACACTTTAAGGCAAAGCTGGTGGTTTATACTTCATGGCTGACATTTTGAACTCTGTATCTGGGGTAGGCAAACTAGCCTCATCAGATAAGCTCATAAAATGCAAATCAGGCTCTACTGGTGTTCTGTATAGGTGACTGCAATGAATGTGTAAAGGCAAAGCAGAAGCTTTCTGGCCTTTACATCTGATATAATGAACAATATCAGATTTATGATAAGGCCCAGGCAATGCTGATGCTTCAGGCCTATATTGTGCCGCTGCTCACTGCCTATTTGTCCCTGTGATTAACACAGGGAAAAAAGCTCTGTTATATTTTGGCCAAGAAAGAACTGTGGGAGGTATGTGTAATGTGTAACTCACGGTTCCCTCCATGCTGTCCTTTCCAAGATGAGGCACTCCAAAAACCCTGATGCTAGTGCAGCAGTACTCCTAACTGATACTAGTCCTTGTGCATTGTGCTTCTGGTCCCTTTCATTATTTGAATTTGTTACCGCAATAGAAGTTAATTGGGAAGCCATTGTGTTGGTTAATTCCATTAAAATATTGATCCAGAAGCAGCTGGGTAATGGTATTAATGTACTGCCATCAAGGTTTTCAGAGAGATATATCTTGGAAAAGACAGCATGGAGGTTATTAAAATGAGCAGATTGGCAGGCCCCCTCTGTATGCAGAGCGTGATTTTTAGTGAAAAGGTGGGGAAAGGTTCACTTTAAGATATATGTCTTTGCAAAATAAAAATGCAGTACATCTATACATTTCCTCATCTATTATCCGTACCCTTATTAAAAAAATATATGTTAATACTGCCAGAAGCATGCATTGATTCCTTTCTTAGTAAAATAGCACTGCTGCCTTGACTATCAAGAACCTGCTCACACACGGTTTGTAGGGAAAAGGGCTCTTGGTAGATGTAGTTCTGGAGGATGTGCTTATGGCAATAGCAACTCATATACTGCACCCTGCGGATCCCTCTTCCCCACAGCTGACCCTATGAAAATTACACAAGACATGGAGTAATAAAAGCTTTTTACATCAAAGAAACTAGGCAAACTAAAACATTTAATGCTGCAACATGATGTAGAGGAGGTTTGGGGTAACTTTGTACGGTAACTGATGTAGGGGAGGTTTGGGGTAACTTTGTAACTGATGTAGAAGAGGTTTGGGGTAAATGTTTTACAAGAAACAATTAATGGAGGAGATTTATCAGACTGGTAATGTACAATTCTTCTGTAACAACATTGCAAACGCACTGCGTTTGCCCGCATCGGATTGCATTGTAAAAAAAGTACCATGTGATCCGGTTGCAGTGCGTTTCCCAAAGTAGTGCATGCAAATAAAATAGGCTGAAATTGAATCCACAGAACTGCATGCGAATCACAGAGGGACACCCAACACGTTCCTGTGTGATTTCAATGCAGTTCCTAGTGTGGATGGGCCTCACAATGCACGTTTTTGCCTTTGCCTTATGGACAACTGCTGCATTATTTGGTAACCTGTGTTAAAAAAAAAAACCACTAATTATCTCACATGAGTGTCAGCAAAAAGAACTGAATTACATGGGTCTTTTGTCACATTGTAGTAAATATCATTGCTTTCTGGATTATAGCTTTATATTATATATCATAGCTTTCTGGATTTTCAGTCTTCTTTTCTATCTTTACCTATCATACAAATTACTGCAAATACAACCTACCTACTCGAGTATAAGCCGAGTTTTTCAGCATGTTTTTTCATGCTGAAAATGCACCCCTCGGCTTATACCCGAGTCACTGGCTAGAGTGTTTTAAAAATGGCGCCGCTCTGCGCCGACGTGTCACTGCGCATGTGCCACATGCCCCGGGAATAGCCGAACGTGTTCGGCCTTTCCCGAGCATCGGCGGCGCATTTGCAGTGACGTATTGGCGGCGCCGGGTGGCACGGTTTTTAAATCGAAGACGGCGCCTCACCGACAGGTAAGTGAGACTCCTCCGCAGCCCCTGCATTTTCTCATGCAGTGCTGCAGGCATGGTACAGGACATTCTCCTGTACCATGCCCGCAGCACTGCATCTCCTGTGCCATGCCTGTACTTACTGTGCCATGCCTCTACATACTGTGCCATGCCTATACCATCACCTGTGCCATGCCCTTACCAGGACCTGTGCAAAGCCTGTACTATGACCTGCGCCATCTCCTGTACCATGCCCACAGCCCCTGTTTTGTGTCTCGTGGTGGTCCAGTTGGGTCCAGTAGCTGCTACATTTCCCACCCTAGGCTTATACTCGAGTCAATACGTTTTCCCACTTTTTTGTGGTAAAATTAGGGGTCTCGGCTTATATTCGGGTCGGCTTATACTCGCGTATATATACGGTAATTACGTCATATAAATTTAAAAAAAAACATGTAATGGCATTGCAATACACAGGGGTTGATTTACTAAAGCCGGAGAGTGCAAAATCTGGTGCAGTTCTGTGTAGAAACCAATTAGCTTCCAGGTTTTTTTTGTCAAAGCCTAATTGAACAAGCTGAAGTTAGAAGCTGATTGACTACTGTGCACAGCTGCACCAGATTTTGCAATCTTCAGTTTTAGTAAAGCTACCCCATAGTGGTGTATTTCCGCACATCTCTATTTTAACCATGTTAACATAATGCTGTGACTTGTAGGGCAGGTGCAATAGTGATTATTTCTTAATACGACGGGTTTATATATCCTTACAGATTTATTATAGTTAAATGAAATATTGTGTTGATACGTTGTCTGCACCTTCAGGTTTTTTTTTCCTTGTTCTCACTGGTCACATTTGAAAGGAGTTTGAAATTGCACTTCCAATTTGGTTTTGGAAAATATAATTTGCTCTCAAACCATAGGAGTGCTCTAAAGAGGTCAGAGATGATTGATGGAGTCGACATGTTAATATATTGTACAGTATGTAAAATCATGCTAACTTATATATATATGCTTGTAAATTATGTGAATGTTACTCTCAAAGTCTGGCACATTTATTTGAAAATACTTTTTATTTACAGGTCAATAACCCGTGCCTACTACAGAAATTCTGTCGGAGGGCTCCTGCTATTTGACATCACTAATCGTCGCTCTTTCCAGAATGTTCATGAATGGTTAGAAGAAGCGAAGGCCCACGTGCAACCCTATCAGATCGTGTTTGTTCTGGTGGGACATAAATGTGATCTAGACACGCAACGTCAAGTGACAAGACATGAGGCAGAGAAACTAGCCACTGCCTATGGAATGAGATACATCGAGACCTCAGCCCGAGATGCCATTAATGTTGAGAAAGCCTTCACTGACCTGACTCGTGACATATATGAGCTTGTTAGAAAGGGGGAGATAAATATCCAAGAAGGATGGGAGGGGGTAAAAAGTGGATTTGTTCCAAATGTAGTGCATTCTTCTGAAGAGGTAATTAAGTCCGACAGGCGGTGCTTTTGCTAAGCAGTACAGTTACTAATTAGTAAGCCGCCATTACAGACTCTACTAATATAACACCATCCTAATGAATCTGACAAGTAAAGGTAACATTGACCTTGCACTGGAAGGTGTGACGGTAGGTTGAACAGAAGAAGAAAAAATTGCTTGTAAAAACAAAAACATTTCTAGAAAATGAGCGTTCTTATAACTCTGGCAAGGGCCAAGTGTGTATGTCAATGTTTAGGAGTTGGGATTCCTAAGACAATGATACCAAGAGTTCAGATACATCCTAATTCATTTGATAAATTCTGTGTAGTTTATTGTTGGTAGTTATATGCAGTGAATTAATACCACAGTGTATTGGTCATGATATATAGTTATAGGAAACGCAACCCTTTTGTTTACTGTACTTCGAAAAACAAAAATGACGCACCAATGAATACGCTGTAGCTCTTTACGTAAAATTCAGTAATTTATGTGGTAATTAATATTGCAGTGGCTTAAAAAGAAAAACTGTTGCCATTGCACAGTGGAAAGGGTGACGTTTTTTGGTTTGACCTACAAAATGGCAGTTCCAGTTCTGTGGTGCCAACAGACACACAGATGGTGGTTGCTTAAGGATGCCTGGCCTAAAATGATGAAACCTTTGGTGGATACAGAGAAACTTGTAGATGGCACTATACTTTTGTGTTTTCAACATCATTATGATAAATTCTTTAAGTAATATGTAACAATTCCACTTGCCTTTACTTCGTAGTTTTCCCAAATGCCATCTTATAGTTTGCCTGTAGGTCAGTGGGATCTGATGACTCATTCATTCCATTGCAATGCTCAGGGTAGGTCACAAAAAATCCAAACTACAGGCCCAGCCTTTAGTTTCCTGTGCATTGGGTCATACAGTGCTCATGTCACGTAAGTGGTGCAGTGTTCTTGATTCCTTTAAGAGAGGCATTTGAAGATCCTGAACTTACTATTTCACTTTATGATTGAAATATGCTCATGACTGTTGGGCTGATCATACAACGCACATGAAGTTGCAGTTTATAAAATCCGTATGATTCAAGCCAAATGGGCATAAAACGGGCCAGGACTGGATAATTGGACACCTGCTTTTGTAAGTCTCCGCCTTAAAGCAGAAGTCCGGGCTAAACAATCTTTGTCTGAATACAAGAGCCATGTATATTCTTATGTGAATTCTGAAGTCCTTTATGTATTTTTTTTTTCTATATATATCTGTGTGCAATAATCCAGCATGAAACAATTCCTGTACTATGCCTCCGCACAGGAGATTCCTATAATAAGACCAGTTACTGCTGCTGTCTCTCCCTGTGCAGGGTGACTGGTCTTGTAGAACCCCTTCTCTAGTCTTTTGCAGGCAGCCTGTGATGATGTCACTGCTACAATTACAAGGATATATCTGAGTTTTCTAACATTTGTGGCTATTTTAGAATATATTTGAAGGAAAGTTGTTGTGCCCGGCGTTCAGCTTTAAGTAAACCATTTTTTTCTGACTTCAAACCTTCCTAAGTAAAAAAAACTGGAAAACCTCTTTAATATTTAGAACTCAAAATTCGATAATTTACTGTATCAATTTGCTGATCTAATTTTAAGTTATTTGTTTAATTTTTCTTTTTTTCAAATAAAAAGTATAATCTTGACCAAATATAATATTTTGCACTAATCAAGAAAAGTAACTCATAACTTAAATAAGCAATAGGTCAAAAAACTCCCTTTTTCTTTCTGTGGCAGTACAACCTTGATGCAGATTTTTACCGAACAGGGATTGGTAAAACAAGTTCTAATTCTCTGGCCTATATATCAGGTTTTGCTAGCTTCAGACTGACCATTTTGCTTTGATTCTAAATGCTTATCTATAATAATAATTTAACTGAAAGAACCTGTAGATATTTGATTCTACTTTACCCCCACTCCTGAACCTGTACAGGTTTGGGAAATAGACTTTGTAGGAAATGTTTTAGATGTCACTATAGTAAAGGCAGGGGGATTTTTTTTTCTGCTAAGCTAGAAATTTTTGGATGATGGTTTGCTCTCCTCTTTAAAGCTCAGTGATAAATGCCATGCTAGATTTTGGTGATTCATTGATACATATGGGATATTAGTATATATGGAGAATTAGAGGAGATAAAATTTAAAAAATGAGATAAAATTGTTTATGGTATGACCACCATGTGACATACAGTATACAACAAACTTAAAGGGACCATTTTCTTTGCCTATGCAGAGTAAAGTAAAAAGGCGTCCCTTAACTTTTCCCTATCCCTCCCTTTCCTACACTTCCTTGGTGCTTCATACAGGAGCAAGGGAACATTCCCCTGATATGGGTAAGCCTCCTTTACCATGGGAAAGGAGTCCATATACCTGTGTGCACTTTGATAAATCAATATGAAGTTTAACAGTCCTTTCTTTCCATATTCTGGCAGATTAATGGGAACCGCTAAAGTTTGGAAGAATTTGGGAGGGAGGGGGATAATTAGGTGGCCCTGGCACATTTCACTGCTCAATACTAGGCCTCTCTTTACAAACATGAGAACTAGCATCTATTTGTCAAGTAATCCAAAACCGTGTAAGGGATGAAAGTTTGTAGACTGAGTATTAATAAAAACACGCACCCCCTTAGATAATTATTTTGCTATAATGAATGCAGATGACAATACTTATACTATTTATATTCTGCCAGATCCCTCATCAAATACTTATCACATCAAGTGGTCAGGAATATGTCACTTTATAGCAACACCTGTGTTAACCATAGATATTAATTTTTCTCTGCGGTGTATTACACACACACACACACACACACACACACAATATGCCTGTAACATCCAGCCCATGGTTAGGGGCCTGCAGGATCAATTTAGTCTGGATACTCCAGAGCACCACAACCAGATGTGTACCAACAACAGTTAAAATGCATGGAGAGATGTACAGAGTGCATTGTGCAGGCCTCCTTTAAGCTTGATTTTGGCTTTCAGCTATGAGGGGCTTAGTTCTAGCATTTAGTCATCCACCTCCCCATGTATCTTTAAACTACTACTCTCTGAGCATATTTCAGTGTCCCAAATACTACAGGGGCTTTCCAGAGGATCTGTCTCTGGAAACTGGCCGAGCTCGGGGTCTCTGTTTGGTTACCCATCGACTAATACTATGCGAGACAAATTTTTTATGACAAAAGATTCTGCATCACTGCTGGGAAAGATGGCAAACATGAAAATAAAATGTTAGGAAAAAGTGTCCTATTTGCTTGCATTGCTCCATTGAAGCCAGACTTCCGTATTAGATGAAGCTCAATATGAGAGCCTTTTCTGGGGTATGAGTGACAGTTGTCAGACGGATGGTATAATTGAACTAGGGATGCACCGAAATGAAAATTCTGGGCCGAAACCGAAAATGCAGGATGCCCTTGGCCGAAAACCGAAACCGAAAATTACTTTTTCCCCCAAATAATTTTAAAATAGAGAAGAGGGGCATACACCAAAAACAGGCAGCGACGTACACCTGTCGCTGCCACCCTGTCACAGTATATGTACTGTGACGGGTTGGTAAGTGGTTAATTGAATTACCAATGGTATTAGTATTATGCAGCATGAGGGGGTTAATGTATTGCCACTGCTGGTCACTGATTCATTAGTGACCAACCAGTGGCAGTTAATTAACCCCTTTGTGCTGCATTAGTGCAACCAGTGTTAATTAATACCATTGGTAAGCTTGCCTCAGCTCCCCCCCCCCCCCGCCTCAGCGTCCCTCCCCATGCCAAGGATGCAAAATCTACTCACTCAGTTCCTCCGGTCACTGTCCTTCCTTTCAAAAGTCCCGCCTCTGGCCGGCGGCCCGCCTCCCTGTGATGTTACTACTACTACGATCTGTGCAATTGTGCATGAATGAAGTGACACACCGGACGGGAGGGCGGGCGAGCAACCGCTAATAGCTATAACTATGTGAGCGCTTCACTTCCCTGTTAGATGAGATACCCGCATGACAGGGAAGTGAAGGCTCACATAGTTATAGCTATTAGCGGCCGCTCGCCTGCTCTCCTGCCCGGTGTGTCACTTCATTCATGCACATCGTCCTGCTGACAGGGAAGTGAAGCGCTCACATAGTTACAGCTATTAGCGGCCGCTCTCCGCCCTCCCGCCTGGTCTGTTAGTTCATTCATGCACAGATCGTAGTAGTAGGGACATCATTGAGAAGCGGGCGGCTGGCCAGAGGCGGGACTTTTCAAACCTGCGCTGTGCCCTCCTCCTTCCTCACGGCGGCCATTAATTTCTGCATTTTTAACCCATTTTTGGCCGAAATGGGATAGGCCCATTTTCGGCCGAAAATTTCGGTGCATCCCTAAATTGAACCAATGGCAGCTTTGCGTCTGAAGCAAACCAATAGCATGTTTTCAAAGGAGTCCCTAATGTGCTTCAGGGCGAAGAGCTATTGTGCTGTGTGCCCAAATTGTGCTGTTGTAAGGGCCCTTTCACACTCGTGTGCTTTTGATGTGTTCCCATTCCCTTACAATGTAAGGTGCTTTTTTTGGTCTGCTTTTGAAAAACTGCACCAAAGATGCAGCATGTAGGACTTTTCAAAGCACAGCGCAGCGTTTCTCAACTCCGGTCCTCAGGACACATTAACAGGCCAGATTTTAAGTATTACGGTGGGGAGATGCAGACTAGAATACTGCAATCACTGAGCAGCAAATGATATCACCTGCGATGTATTTCAGTTTTCTTGCAAACCTGGCCTGTTAGTGTGCCCTGAGGACCGGAGTTGAGAAACACTGGCACAGCGCACCTGCAGTGTAAACAGTTACATAGGATTTAATTGCAAATTGTTTTCATGCACTTTTGTTGCCCTGGAAAAGCATGGCAGAAGTGCACCAATGTGAATGGGGCCTAATAGGTGTGGCTCAACTATGTATTTGTAGCTGCATTTGATGATGGCAATAAAAAAAAAAAAAAAAATGTTTCAATCAGCTTTAATTAGGTACATTTGAATCAGACTCTTCTCTCATATTTTGACTTTTTATATTCTTACATGTGAACTGGCCAGTGACATACGTTAAGGGCTTTGTTTAGGGCGAGTTGACCTCTGTAAAATAGAGAACATGTGGGACGCATATTACCAACCTGGAAATATTCTACAGCCAGCCCATCTATCCCCAGGGTAAATACAGTGTGCAGACAAGCAAGACTTGCAACAATGCGGTTTCTATTTGTGATGGTAAAGAAGCAGATGGACACGCTGATTGCTAGGTTGCACTGATACAATGTTTGTATTGGGATAGAAAATTCATGGTTGTTCAACTGAATTGTCACTCAAGGTGGCAAATCAGTTTATACATTTATAGCTGCCAAATTGTTACTATATTCTGAATGATAAATGGATGAATCGGATTGGACTGTCCCATGTAAATGTACTGGAACACAATGGGACTTTTTAAGAACTGACTTCTATGTTTATAGAAAAACAAGATTCGATAAAATTGTATTAATTAACAAGCCAAGCATATATTCTTCAATAGGTAACACGGTAAAATCTGCATGTTGGTTTTGCATTCCTCAGAATCTCCAGAATATAAAAATGTACACTTCCTTGCTTTCTGTTTTGCACTGTAAATGTGAACATATGCTGTCTAGCTGTATGTGAATGACAAAACCATGCTTGTATCTAGAACTGTTAATATGTGAACTGATAAAAATTGTAACAGACCTCTCTGTTTCTTTTGTACTGACCAAACTGAAGCCACTGAATTCATATTACATCGAAGCTACCCATTGTAGATTATCTTGTACTCTTTACCATTTTATATATTTTCCACCTGTAATGAAACCCTACATAAGCAAGAATGCTTAGTAAATCCAATAAACAGTGAGCAAATGCAGAAGTTACAGAATTCAATCGGAATCTTTCTCTGAGCTGACTTCAGTTCTAAAATCCAAGTAATTGGCTAGGAAATATTGCACTTTTCACATTGTAGTCCTTTTGATTACTTTACTAATTCTGAATCTTTTGATGTTTGTGAATCTGAACAACTTAAGGGGAACATCTAATGTAACTGACCGCACACCTCTTTTCTCTTAAAGGAAAAGTACAGCCAGAGTTAATTTGGGTGTACTTCTCCTATGGATCACAGTAGTACTGTTCATTCTGCACTCCTTGACCCGTTTTCAGCAGACTAAAGTCATAGAGTCGGTCCAGGCTCAGGCAAGAACGCGACAATGAAGTTGGGATCCACCCCCATGCATGGACCGACACCCGGCTCAGCGAGCCACTAAGAGCCTGAGCCGGCCACTCCCACCCCCTCCACAGCCCAGCACTCTAGTGAGGTGGGGGGGGGGGGGCGAGCATACAGCCAGTGACTGACAGTCATTGGCTCACTGCTCACAGAGATGTGAGAACCAAGCAATCAGCAGTGTTACAGTGGTGATCGAAAGTTTGGGCACCCCAGGTAAAAATTTGTATTAATGTGCATAAAGAAGCCAAGGAAAGATGGAAAAATCTCCAAAAGGCATCAAATTACAGATTCAACATTCTTACAATATATCAACAAAAGTTTGATTTTATTTCCATCATTGACACTTTCAAAATTACAGAAAACAAAAAAAATGCAAAAGTTTGGGCACCCTGCAGAATTTATAGCATGCACTGCCCCCTTTGCAAGGCTGAGACCTGCCAGTGTCATGGATTGTTCTCAATCATCGTCTGGGAAGACCAGGTGATGTCAATCTCAAAGGTTTTAAATGCCCAGACTCATCTGGCCTTGCCCCAACAATCAGCACCATGGGATCTTCTAAGCAGTTGTCTAGAAAACTGAAACTGAAAATAGCTGATGCTCACAAAGCTGGAGAAGGCTAAAATAAGATCTCAAAGGGTTTTCAGATGTCAATATCCTCTGTTCAGAATGTAATTAAGACATGGCAGTCATCAGGAACAGTGGAAGTTAAAGCAAGATCTGGAAGACCAAGAAAAATATCAGACAGAATAGCTCGCAGGATTGTGAGAAAAACAATTCAAAACCCACGTTTGACTGCACGATGCCTCCAGAAAGATCTGGCAGACACTGGAGTTGTGGTACACTATTCCACTATAAAGAGCTACTTGTACAAATATGGTGTTCATGGAAGAGTCATCAGAAGAAAACCTCTTCTACGTCCTCACCACAAAAATCAGCGTTTGAACTTTGCAAATGAACATATAGACAAGCCTGATGCATTTTGGAAACACGTTCTGTGGACCGATGAAGTTAAAATTTAACTTTTTGGCCGGAATGAGCAAAGGTACGTTTGGAGAAGAAGGGGCACAGAATTTAATGAAAAGAACCTCTGTCCAACGGTTAAGCATGGGGTGGATCAATCCTGCTTTGGGGTTGTATTGCAGCCAGTGGCACAGGGAACATCTCACGAGTAGAAGGAAAAATGGATTCAATAAAATTTCAGCAGATTTTGGATGGTAACTTGATGCCATCTGTGAAAAAGCTGAAGTTAAAGAACGGATGGCTTCTACAAATGGATAATGATCCTAAGCACACCTCGAAATCCACGGGGGATTACATCAAGAGGCGTAAACTGAAGGTTTTGCCATGGCCTTCACAATCTCCTGACCTCAACATAATTGAAAATCTATGGATAGACCTTAAAAGAGCAGTGCGTGACAGACAGCCCAGAAATCTCAAAGAACTGGAAGACTTTTGTAAGGAAGAATGGGCAAAGATACCTCAAACTGTGATACTTGCCAAAGGGGGCAGTACAAGATATTAACTCTGCAGGGTGCCCAAACTTTTGCAGACGCCATTTTTTTTGTTTTCTGTTATTTTGAAAGTGTAAATGATGGAAATAAAATCTAACTTTTGTTGACATATTATAAGAATGTCTAATCTGTAATTTGATGACTTTTGGAGATTTTTCCATCTTTCCTTGGCTTCTTTATGCACATTAATACAAATTGTTACCTGGGGTGCCCAAACTTTTGATCACCACTGGAGATTGCTCAGTTCTCAGTGTTAAAGCCAGTGGGGGACAGATGCAGCATTCAGCTAGGTAAGTATAATTGGGGGGGGACCCCATACTTCTGTTTTAAGTCTTTTGTATGGCCTTACCTTGTTGACCTATTATTATATTTTTTAGGACCACCATCACATCCAAGGACTGGTACTCTGCAATATATTTGTTTTTGGGTTTAGCAGACTAGTTAGATTGGACTGGAGGATGACTGTTTTCTGAGGCTTTGTGACCATGTGAATATATTTTACCACTGGCATGCACTTGGGTTACAGTGGGTCCTGTTGAATCAACAAAGAATTTGCCATGCCTCAGCTGCAAGGGGTAAAGCAGAAATTGCTTGTGAGCATGCAGCTCTAAAGTGTAAAAAAAAGAAAACTCATTGCGTTGTATAGCCTTGTAGCAGAGTTTTCCATCAGATCAGGTTAAAACTTTCAGAATACTTAGAATCTGCAGAACATAGGATAACAAAGGGAAATGCACAACTCGTGCAATAAAATGCTTTATTAAATTAGAAAAATAAATCGAATACAGTCACATTAACCACATCAGGTGTGCGCCTTTAGGCTTTATGCACACTGGGCTTAAAGAAATGACTGTTCTCCTGGCAGGAAAAAAAGCTCATATAGAGCATTTTTGTACAGAGTTTAGACGATGAGAGTTTTGTGTTTTTTCTGCCAGTAAACTGCAATCAGAAACGCAAAGCAGAAGGCTTTTTTTTTTCCCTGCTTCTAAATATTAAGCTCAAAATATGCCTGTAATTGTCCTAATGTGCATTGACATCACTGAGCTTCTTCTACAGACCAAAAACAAAACTCCTGTAGTAGCAGCAATTTTTAAGCCAGTGTGCATGGAGCCTTAAACATCTATATCGACCACAGAAGAATCCTGGCCAGGGATGCAATGGGGTGGATTTACTAAAGGCTAATATACTGTGCATTGCAAGTACACAAAGTGCAGTTGCTCTTGATCTAAGGAGGACATGCAAGGAAAATAATAAAATATCATTTTTGTAAGAACTTACCGTAAAATTATTTTCTCTGAGTCCTCTGACAGTCGCAGCCCTTCCACATGTTCTTCACTATTGGGTAATGGCGCCCTCTGCAGGAGCAGGCTAGGTAGTGAAAACTTGATAAAAAAAAGCTTAAACAAGACACACCTCTTTGGGGCTGTCCCTCTCGACATTACCCTCAGACACACAGTGCTGCTAATCAGTTTCGTAGCAAGCAGTACAGGAAGACAACCAATCCCCAAAATAGAGGGGAGGGGGCTGTGACAGTCAGAGAACTCAGAAAAAATAATTTTACGGTAAGTTCTTACAAAAATTATATTTTCTCTTACATCCTCTGACAGCCACAGCCCTTCCACATGTTCTTCACTATTGGGACGTCCCAAAGCAGTGCAGGTGTGAGGGGTGGGAAAAGATGCAACCAACAGAACGGTAACGTGCCAACAAGGCCAGAAAAAACAAAACATGGCCAACAGGGCAACAAAAAGCTCAACCAACAGGAGCTAATCCCAGAACAACAAATTCACCTTTAGGAAGAGAAAACATGTCTCTTCAACAAACTGCAGCGCTCAACCTTTGCGGCCAAAGGAAGCATCCGAGGATGCCATCACATCAATCTTGTAGAATTTGGTAAAAGTGTGCACAAACGATCAGGTCGCTGCTTTACACACCTGAGCCACAGAAGCTTGGTGGCAAAAAGCCCAAGAGGCACTCACGGCTCTAGTAGAATGTGCCCTCACAGGGAAAGGAGGCACCTGGCTCTTGAGTGAATAGGCCTGAACAATAGTCTGATTCATTTAGAAATGGTTGCAGCGGACGCAGTCAAACCCTTCCGAGGTCCCTCGGGAAGGACAAACAGGGAATCAGACTTCCCAAAAGACTCTGTGGCAGACAGGTAAACCCTGACTGCCCGAACCACATCCAGCGAATGCAAGGCAAATTACTTGGGATGCTTGGGCTTCGCACAAAGCGAAGGCAAAACAATGTTATCATTGAGATGGATTACAAAAAATGGGAACACTGGCCCTTTTAAATCGGCGAATTTTGCGGACTGCACTGTAAACCCTCACCACTGGAGTCCCCCTTTAGGATGCTGGAAATACATAAAACAGCACCGTTACTAATGATAATGCCCCAGGTATAAAGGAAAAAAGCCCCCACAGTGTCAGAGAGAAGTGAAAACGAACCGCTCTCCACACTCTGCTTGCAGGAAAAGGAAGATGGCAGGAGGAAGTGACCTAATCCACTAGAGGCCGAACAGCGCCCTGAGCCACACAAAAAATGGATGCCAATAGAAGTCTATGGGGAAAAATCACAGGGAAAATGGCCGCCACTCTTACTAGGCAGCTGCCCACATCCAAGATGGCGCCAAAGCACATGTAGCAAAAAAATGGCTGCTGCCCATACAGTGAGACAGCCAGGCTTGTCCACACCCAAAATGGCAGCCAAACAAACGGCGCAAACAGGCAGAAGCACAAGACCCTGGCCACCGTGGAAATCCATAAGGAAGCCCCCCCAGGACAAGGTAATAGCCCCACACGCAGCGGGTACCGCTAGAGCACCCCCATAAGGAGCAGGGACCGTTCAGGGGGTACACCACAGAGACTGCATGCTCTGACATCCCCATGGAGTGGGCCCACATAACCCCCCCAGATGACTGTCCCACGGACATGGGGGGGGGGTAACAGCACTCACCACTGACCGCGGGCATCGGTCCGATACGGGTCACCTCCCACATTGAGTGGGGGTGCCGTCAGCCGGGAGGGAACGCTGCGACACAGGGCGTTCCAGAGTTGAGGCGCCCCGGCGAAGAAAACTTCTCCGCAGGCTCATCTCCATCAGTTGGGGCACCGTCGTGGCGAGGCCTGGGCGGACCACAACCTGTGCATGTTCGCTGGCTAGGCTGGGACACCAGAAGGATCTAGATTATAAAGTGCAAGGCCCAGTCTGGCTGTCACTTGTAGTTCTCCAGGAGGATCCGCCTGATACTAGCTAGCAATAATGAGTGAGAAATAAAATAAAACCATTTTTCAAAGAAAAATAAAAACTGAGACGGGATTCCCAGCAGGGTATCCTAGTCCTACTCCTAAGCTAGGCAGCAAGAAACTGATTAGCAGCATTGTGTGTCTGAGGGTAACGTTGAGAGGGACAGCCCCTAAGAGGTGTGTCTTGTTTAAGTTTTTTTATCAAGTTTTCACTACCTAGCCTGCACCTGCAGAGGGCGCCATTACCCAATAGTGAAGAACATGTGGAAGGGCTGCCACTGTCAGAGGACGTAGGAGAAACAGCATTTTTGCTTGCACATGATTGGATGATAGAAATCAGCAGAGCTTCCCCTTGGATCTAGGGTAACTGCGCTGGCAGAGCACAGTATATTTGCCTTATGAAACACATGGAGGTTGAATTACTAAACGTCCTCTCTCTCACCTCCATGTGTTTCATAACAGCTCTCTCTCGCTGTAGGCAGACAGGGGAAATAATCACATGCACTCCCAGCTGGGGCCTGCTCTAGAGCACTATTATTGTGTGTAGGATTGCTGGCTTCCTGGGTTGCCATGACGACACGTGTACCCCCTTTCTCAAGTCTTTCAGCTGGAAGTGCATGTGATCCTTTCCCGTGTGAGAGAAGCTGTTATGAAACACATATCCCTGCCAAGGATTCTTCTGTGATCGATGTGGGATGTTTAAAGGTGCACACCTGATCTGGTTAATATGAGTGCATTTGATTATTAGAAAAAGTATTTTGCTGTGCTAAATGTGAGCTTCTTTGTTCTCATACAGTGCATCCGAAAAGTATTCACAGCACTTCACTTTTTCCACATTTCATCTTACAGCCTTATTCAAGAATGGATTAAATTCATTATTTTTCTCAAACTTCTACAAACCATACCCCATAATGACAAAGTGAAAGATGTTTGAAATCTTTGTAAATTTATTTAAAAAAAAATGAAAACAAATCCCATGTACATAAGTATTCACAGGCTTTGCTTAATACTTTGTTGAAGCAACTTTGGCACCAATTACAGCCTTAAGTCTTTTTGAGTATGATGCTGCAAGCTTGTCTCCCCCTTTTTTTGGGCAGTTTCTCCCATTCTTCTTTGAATATCTCTCAAGCTCAATCAGGTTAGATGGGGAGCATTGGTGCACAGCCATTTCCAGAGATGTTCAATCGGGTTCAAGTCTGGGCTCTGCCTGGGCCACTCTAAACCATTCAGTTGTCCATAGCCACTCCTTTGTTATCTTGGCTGTGTGCTTAGGGTCATTGCCCTGTTGGAAGATGAACTTTCACCCCAGTCTGAGGTCCAGAGCACTCTGGAGCAGGTTTTCATCAGAGATGTCTCTGTGCATTGCTACATTCATCTTTCCCTCGCTCCTGACTAGTCTCCCAGTTCCTGCCACTGAAAAACATCCCCACTGCATGATGCTACCACCAATATGCTTCACTGTAGGGATGGTATTGGCCAGGTGATGAGGGGTGCCTGGTTTCCTTCAGACATGCCATTTGCTTGCCATTCAGGCCAAAGAGTTCAATCTTTGTTTCATCAGACCAAAGAATTTTGTTTCTCATGGTCAGAGTCCTTCAGGTGCCTTTTGGCCAACTCCAGAAGGGTTGTTATGTCTTTTACTGAGGCGTGGCTTCCGTCTGACCACTTTACCATACTGGCCTGATTGGTGGAGTGCTACAGAGATGGTTGTTCTTCTGGAAGGTGCTCTTCTCTCCACAGAGAAACACTGATGCTCTGCCAGAGTGACCAGGAGGTTCTTGGTCACCTCCCTGACTAAGGTCCTTCTCCGATCGCTCAGATTGGCTGGGTGGCCCATTCTAAGAAGAGTCCTGGTGGTTCCAAACATCTTCCATTTGCGGATGATGGAGGCCACTGTGCTCATTGGGACCTTCAATGCTGTAGAACATTTTCTGTACCCTTCCCAAGATCTGTGCCTCGATACGATCCTGTCTCAGAGGTCTACAGACAATTCCTCAGGCATCATGGCTTGGTTTGTGCTCTAACATGCACTGTTAAGTGTGGGATCAGACAGGTGTGTGCCTTTCCAAATGATGTCCAATCAGCTGAATTTACCACAGGTGGACACCAATCCAGTTGTAGAAACATCTCAAGGATGATCAGTGGAAATAGGATGCACCTGAGCTCAAATTTTGAGTGTCATAGAAAAGGCTGTGAATACTTATGTGATTTTATTTTTAATAAATTTGCAAAGGTTTCAAACAAACCTCTTTCATTTTGTCATTATGGAGTATTGTTTGTAGAATTTTGAAGAAAAATGGGATTTTTGACTTACCGTAAAATCAATTTCTCTGATGTCCATTGACGAACACAGTTCCTTATCTTCTTGACCATTGGGTTATACTGTCTACCTACAGGAGTAGGACACTAGGCAGGAAAAAGCTTGACTATGCCTATGAGGCAGTCCCAGAGAGCTCTCAGCTATAGGCACTCAGTTTTGTTACAAGCAGTGTCAGAAGAAAGCCAACACCACAGAGGGGTGGGTGCTGTGTCCATCAATGAACGTAAGTCAAAAATCTCATTTTCTCTATCGTTGTTTGACGTACACAGCTCCTTATCTTCTTAACCATTGGGATGTCCAAAAGCAGTGTCAATCATGGAAACCGCAAGAAAAAAATTTCCAAGGCTAAACCGTAGCCAGCCAGGTAACATGGAGCTCAACCATAAACAACTGGAGCTCACCTGGAAAAAAAAAAACAGTACACCCTCAAAGAGGACTAGGTCCTCTAAACAGCAGCCTGCAAAACCTTGCAGCCAAAATACGCATCCGCAGATGCCAACACATTCACCCTATAAAACTTTGTGAAAGCGTGCATAGACGACCAGATGGCCACCTTGCAAACTTGCATCACTGATGCCAGGAAGCTCTAAGCGTGCGAGTAGTGTGCACCTCAACAGAGAAAGGAGGAACCTGACCCTTAATTAAATAGGCCTGAATCACTGTCTGTCTGATCAAACTGGAAATGGTCACAGCAGAAGCAGCCAACCCTTTTCGAGGTCCATCCGTGAGTACAAATAGTGATTCTGACTTCCTAAAAGACTTCGTAGCTGCCAGGTACACCCTGATTGCCCGAACCACATCCAGGAAATGCAAGGCAATTTCCTTAGAATGTTTAGGCCTGGGCCATAGGGAAAATAACACAATGTCCTCATTCAAATGGAAATCAGAGACGACCTTTGGAAGGAACAACGGGCAGGGACGAAGAACCACCTGATCTCTGTGAACCACCAGGTAAGGTGAACGACAAGACAACGTCACCAGCTCCGACACCCTGCGTGCAAAAGTTTTAGCCACCAAAAAGGCCACCTTCTGGGACAACGTAAGCAGGGGAACCTCCTGAAGACTTTTGAAAGGAGGTTTCTGAAGAACTGACAGCACCAAAATGGAGGTCCCACAGCGGCAATCGAGACCATACTGGAGGAGCCAAGTGATGAACTCCCTGGAGAAAGGTATGCACCCAAGGAATGTGTGGCGAATGGACATTGTAGGAAAACCGCTAAGGCCAAAACCTGGCTCTTGATGGCACTCAAGGCCAAGCGCTGCTCAACCCCCCCTTGGAGGAAAGCCAATATCTGAGCCACCGAAAAGGAGCAAGAGTGAACCCCAAGAGACTCATACCATGCAATATACATCTTCCAAGTACGATGGTAGATATTCCTAGAGGTAGATTTTCTAGCCTTTAACAGCGTAGAAATCAGATTCAGAAAAACCTCTATCCTTCAGCACCTGGCTTTGAACAGCCAAGCTGTTAAAGCCAGCGACTGTAAAGCAGGATGGAAGATTGGCCCTTGAGACAGCAGATCCTCCCTGAGAGGAAGTCTCCAAGGAGCATCGGCAACCAGCCGTACCAGATCGGCGTACTAAGACCGGCAAGGCCAGTCTGAAACCACCAGAATGACCGGAATCCCTTCTGCCTCGATCCTGCACAGGAGTCTTGGCAGAAGTTTGAAAATGGGAAAGGCATAAATCAGATGATAGTGACTACAAGGGGACATTAAGGCATCTGTGGCGTCAACTAGAGGGTTCTAAGACCGTGCCACAAATGTCTGTACCTTCTTGTTGAGACGAGAGGCCAACAGGTCCACCTCTGGAGTATCCCACTGGAGACACAAGTGATAAAACCCCTCCGGATGAAGCGACCATTCCCCCATGGTCCAACGCCTGTCGACTGAGGTAACCTGCTTGCCAATTTTCCACCCCTAGAATGTTTACAGCAGAGAGGGCTGGACGAATCATTCTGCCCACTTTAGAATACCAGCTACTTCCCGAGCCGCAAGGGCACTTCTTGCGCCCCTATGGTGATTGACATAGGCCATGGCGGTGGCATTGTCCGATAGAATGCGCACCAGACACAACGAAGATGAATTGTCCATTGATCCAGACAAAGTCTGATCGCTCGGATTTCGAGTACATTGATCAGCAATCTGGACTCAGGAAGAGTTCAGACCCCCTGAACACAATCTGTGCCAAGGATGCCTCCCCACCCGGACAGGCTAGCATGCGTGGTGACAATCGTCCAGTACAGGTGGCGAAAGGATTTCCCCTGTCGGAGAATGAAGCTACCAGATCAAGGACCCTCCTCTTACCCCGGCTCAACAGGATCAGATTGAGACTAGGGATTCTTGTCCCATTTCACCAGGATCTCTTTTTGGAGAGATCTCGTGTGGAACTGTGCAAACCGAGCCACCTCGAAGGTAGACACCATCAGGCCCAACACCCGCATGCAAGCCCGGAAGGATTACTGTCTGCTGGACAACAGAAGCTGAATTACCTCCTGCAATTTCTGGAGTTTTTCCAGAGGAAGAAACATTCTGGCAGAGGCCGAGTCCAGAGTCAGAACTAGATAGTCCAGTCGTGTGGACAGAACCAGAGCAGAGCTTTGAAGGTTCAGAATCCAACCAAACTCCCTCAGAGTTCAAAGAGTAATCTCCAAGTTGTCCATCAGAGCAGTCTGGGACTCCGTTCGCAGAATAAGATCGTCCAGGTACCCCAGTACCACGATCCCCCGCTGACGCAACAATGCTAGTACCGGGGCAAACACTTTCATCAAGGCCCAAGGAGGTGAGACCAAAGTGTAATGCCACAAACTGACAATGCTTCTTGCCAGCGGCAAAGCGGAGGAAGCGCTGGTGACCGGCGCATATTGGAATGTCCTTGATGTCGATAGAAGCAAGAAAATCCCCCTGATGTAGGGAAGCCACTACCATGCAAATGGACTCCATTCGGAACTTCTGTACCCGCACATAGCAGTTTAGCGCCTTGAGGTCCAGAATTGAACGTACCTTGCCTTCCTTCCTGGGAACTGTACAACAGGTTTGAATAAAACCCCTGAAAACATTCCAAAGTCAGACGGGGGACAATGTTCCACCTCCGGGTCCCGGCGTAAAAGTTTAGCCCACTCGGTCACTTCAAGGGTAACTTCTGGATCTGGCATCCACCAACTCCCTATCATGTGCGGCTATAGAAGAGGAATCATCCTCACTATCTGAGCACGCAGGGTGCATGGACCCAGACGCAGAAGGGTAACTCGCATCTGCAGCGGCCGAATCAGATCCAGGATCTAATGAGACAGATGAAACAGGTGAAGGCGGGGGTGCTTCGAACATGATCCCTGGAGGAAAGGGGACGCTGGCAGGAGCCCCCACCAGGTACATCCCCCTCCCAAAAGTTGATCGTCCGGTCACCGGCGGCACGCTCCCACCCCCATCGCCAGCTTGACACCCCAGACTGACCTAAGAGGTATGGCCACCCAATGGGAGGGAAGGGGGCTTTGGGCAGATAGGGGGTAACAAGTCAGCA
Organism: Pelophylax lessonae; assembly: GCF_965119305.1. Lineage (NCBI taxonomy): Eukaryota > Metazoa > Chordata > Amphibia > Anura > Ranidae > Pelophylax > Pelophylax lessonae. The sequence continues at coordinate 155,898,215 of NC_138774.1, forward strand.
GAGGACCACTGAGGAAAAAAAGGGGGGGCGTGCTGCATGGGAAGGAGGGGAACCCGGAGGTCTAACTGTCCCACGTCCACCCCAAAACCCTCCAGGGGTAGAGGGGGGACAGCTACTTACCATACCCCAGGAACAGGGTGGGCACAGCTCCTGACAGACCACCACTCCATCAGAATGGGGGGGGCTGTTGGCCAGGGGGAATGCTGCGACTCAGGCCAAGACCAGGTCGTTTGCGCCTTCACAAGACGTTTACCTCGCAGGCCAGCCCCCCATCCAGTGGGGCTATGTTGCAGCCGACCTAGTGCAGAGCTGAAGCTTGCATGCGCTTGCTGGCCAGACTGAGGGGCCCGCCTGGCTCTAGAATAGATTATTCAGTGTCGCCCAGTCCGGCAGTTGGTTGTAGATTCTCACAGGAACAAAATAACAAAAAGTTTCATTCAAAAAGGAAAAAAATTGCCAGGACCAGAGATTCCAACAAGGAACTAGGTCCTTATTCCTGACAAGGCAGAAAAAAACCTATAGCTGAGAGTGGGAGTATACCCCCTGGGACTGCCCCATAGGCATAGTCAAGCTTTTTCCTGCCTAGTGTCCTACTCCTGTAGGGGGTAGTATAACCCAATGGTCAAGAAGATAAGGAGCTGTGGCCCCTAATGAACGACTGAGAAATAATTAATTTAATCAGTTTTGGTGTAAGGCTGTAACATAACATACAGTGCATCCGGAAAGTATTCGCAGCGCATCACTTTTCCCACATTTTGTTTTGAAGGGTGTGCATCCCTTTGTGCATGATCCCACTAAGAGCTGCAGATCAGTGAACATGGGGTGAGGACATATAATATGTCCGTGTTCTCTGAAGCTGACTCTAAGAATACTTCAGTGCGATAAGTGGAGAAACAACTCTTCTTAGAATCTGCAGGCCTATCCCCATAGAATTAATCTCTGGCCTTGTAAAACCATTGATGAAAGTCTGAAGGGAAGGGTTGTTTTGCATAGGGTTCCCATTAAAGGGTGTTTCTACTTTCATATTGAGCATAAAAAATAAGCAGTTTTTGCTGTAATATTCACCCTTAAGCCAGAGCTCTCCCTTACAGTACTTCTTCTCTGCCACTAGATGTCCTTTGATGGCCATAATTAAGTAACCTTCCTCTGAGCCCAGGTTGTCCTGGACTTGCCCCAATCTGTGTCTAGAGAGTGAAAGGAGAAAGAGAGTACAGTGATGAGCTCAAATCTGTTCCTCTCGGTCTGCTTTGTCCTATCAGCATGAAGGACATGCTGTAACTTTTTTGGGTTGTCCCCAGAACAGTAACGCAGAGAAAATCTTCCAGTGGGGACACTGGTGACCTGGAGGGCCTAAATGGCTCCAGGTCACCAGGGATTTTTTCTCACGTCCCGTGTTGTAAATCTCCCCAACGGGACACAGATGGCAAAAAAAAAAACCTGACGGGTTATATATAACCCTCCCTTACACTCCAAAACGAAAAAAAAGTTTTACTTTTAGTTCTAATTTAAGGGTAGGTTTCAGTTTAGCCTATAAAATGTTAAAAAAATATGAGGCTACTGCTAGAAAATTAGGACTGTTCAGAGGAGTTTTAGGTGTAAAATACAAATCGTGAAAGAAGTTATTTATTGGTTTATTTAAACTATTATGTACAAGAATGTTTTAAACAAGTAATGTAGAAAGATTAATGGAAAACAGGAACATTTATTTCCAGATGTCTGCACTGAACAGCTATATACAGTATCTCACAAAAGTGTGTACACCCCTCACATTTTTGTAAATATTTTATTATATCTTTCCATGTGACAATGCTGAAGAAATTACACTTTTCTACAATGTAAAGTAGTGAGTGTACAGCTTGTATAACAGTGTAAATTTGCTGTCCCCTCAAAATAACTAAACACACAGCTATTAAAATGTCTAAACCACTGGCAACAAAAGTGAGTAAACCCCTAAGTGAAAATGTCCAAATTGGGCCCAAAGTGTCAATATTTTGTGTGGCCATCATTATTTTCCAGCACTGCCTTAATCCTTTTAGGCAAGGAGTTCACCAGTGCTTCACAGGTTTCCACTGGAATCCTTTTCCACTCCTCCAAGATGACATCTCGAAGCTGGTGGATGTTAGAGATCTTGCTCTCCTCCACCTTCTGTTTGAGGATGCCCCACATATGCTCAATAGGGTTTAGGTCTAAAGACATGCTTGGCCAGTCCACCTTTACCCTCAGCTTCTTTAGCAAGGCAGTGGTCATCTTGGAGGTGTGTTTGGGGTCGTTATCATGTTGCAATACTGCCCTGCAGCCCAGTCTCCGAAGGGAGGGGATCATGCTCTGCTTCTGTATGTCACAGTACATGTTGGCATTCATGGTTCTATCAATGAACTGTAGCTCCCCAGTGCTGGCAGCACTCATGCAGCTCCAGACCATGACACTCCCACCCCCATGCTTGACTGTAGGCAAGACACACTTGTCTTTGTACTCCTCACCTGGTTTCTGCCACACACGGTTGACACTATCTGAACCAAATATTTTTTTTTTTTTTTATTTTGGTCTCATTAGACCACAGGACATGGTTCCAGTACTCCATGTTCTTAGTCTGCTTGTCTTCAGCAAACTTTTTGCGGACTTTCTTGTGCATCATCTTTAGAAGAGGCTTCCTTCTGGGATGACAGCCATGCAGACCAATTTGATGCAGTGTGCGGCGTATGGTCTGAGCGTTGTCAGGCTGCCCCCCACCCCTTAAATCTCTGCAGCAATGCTGGCAGCACTCATACATCTATTTCCCAAAGATAACCTCTGGATATGACAATGTGCATGTGCGCTCAACCTCTTTAGTGGACCATGGCAAGGCCTGTTCAGAGTGGAACTTGTTCTGTTAAACCGCTGTATGGTCTTGGCCAGCATGCTGCAGCTCAGTTTCAGGGACTTGGCAATCTTCTTATAGCCTAGGCCATCTTTATGTAGAGCAACAATTCTTTTTTTTCAGATCCTCAGAGAGTTCTTTCCTATGAGGTGCCATGTTTCACTTCCAGTGATCAGTATGAGAGAGCGAGAGTGATGACAGCAAATTTAACACACCTGCTCTCCATTCACACCTGAGACCTTGTAACACTAACGAGTCACATGACACTGGGGAGGGAAAATAGCTAATTGGGCCCAATTTGGACATTTTCACTTAGGGTGTACTCACTTTTGTTGCCAGCGGTTTAGACAATAATGGCTGTGTGTTGAGTTATTTTAAGGGGACGGCAAATTTACACTGTTATAGAAGCTACTTTACATTGTAGCAAAGTGTGATTTCTGCAGTGTTGTTACATTAAAAGATATAATATATTTACAAAAATGTGAGGGGCGTACTCACTTTTGTGAGATACTGTAGATAGCTGGGGTGGTCAAAATAATAAAAACACATAACAGTTTCTTAATTTCAAAGACTAATAAGTGATTTTTTGCACTTTGCCCTGTGAAAAATTTCACTCATTCCTAAAATGCTGCCAGAAGTTCAGAAATCTAATGTACATTGAAATTGTTTTAAATAATTGTTTTTTTTTTTTTTTTTTTTTAAATGAAGAAAAGCTATTGATCCACAAAAGAAGTTATAGTCTACTTTACACTTTTCCAATGATGTTCAGATCTGATGACTGGGGAGACTATGGAAGACTTTTGAGGAAAATCTAACCTGTGAAATAAAAAGATGGGACTGCCATTGCCTTCACCCCTTTTATCGCTGCCTTAACTGTGGAACAGTACTGCTTGCCGCACACTGGGTCAGTTGACCTTATGGTGGCTATATTTACCCTGAATGAAAACTTATAGTCCCTTTTGAAATCTTGAGTTTTTTTTTATCAAATTGTGCCTCAAGCTGTCCTTTTCTTATGGCTAGAGGTGATCAGGTGACGACAAGCCACTCCTCACATCTATTCATGCTGCTGGAAGCCCCCCCCCTCCCTGCCCTGTGGTCTGCAAAGTGCTGCTTTGTTTACATCACCGGCTTTTTTTCTTCAGGATGGAGAACGGTGAGTGTAACTAAACCTGTAAATGTGCATTCATGAGCAGCAGCATTCCTGTGCTGGTAGAGAATAGGAACTTCACCCATGGGTATGGGTATCCCCCTCCCCCTTTTTTTTTTTTTTTTTTTTTTTTATTTTTTTTTCCAAAACATTTTATTGAAATAAAATACAGTAGAATGAAATAACCATTGAACAGCAGTTTGAATGGTACAAAGCGTTACAGAAATATCAACAGTAACATCCAAAATACAATATAAGGGTGGAGGAACAAACCACGACACAATCGTACATTGGAGCACATGGGAGTGCAAGACTGAAACTGAGCATGTAGTATATACCTTAAGTAGTGCGGGAACAGTCCTGCTTCCCATACTCTGATGTGGGGCCACAGGGAGAACATACAGTCAGAGGCCGTGTGGACCTCCAGAGGTGCGGGATGTGTTACGGAAAAGGCACAATTAGGGGCATAGATGGTGCCTCCCATGGTCGGACACCCCCACCCCTCCCCCTTTTTAACTTATTTGCTGGGTAAACCCCCGTACACACGTACCGATTGTCGGCCGTAAATATTCGGCCGACAACCGATCGTAGGCTTGTTAGTATGATGCTTCCGACAGCCGACAGCGCATTTTCGGGCCGAACAGAATCTGTCCTGCAGGCATTAAAATTTTTGTAGGCCAACACCAGAACGGCCGATTGTTCGCCAGTCAGTACAGATTTCGGCCGACAGATAGCAGATTAGCAAGACTGGGCATGCTCAGAAAAGAAAAAAGACAAGGAAAGTTAACCATCCCATGACATCACTTCTGCAGTCGGCTATTGTTGGCCGACAAAATTCGTGTGCAGTCTTTTGCCGTTTTCAGCAGACACGACAGCCCTGGACAAAAGATGGCCGATCGTTCGGCACGTGTGTACGAGGCTTTAGATCCCTTTCCCATTAAAGATCCAATCAGGTTCAGCAGTCCGTTTCTCAGATGGACCATATCAGACCCTGCATCTCCTCTATAGAATGCCAGATATAAATGGACTTGTCTTCGTTTAGACCTGGCAACTTCCAGGCCCAATAAAAAAAAAAGTGGAAAGGGGTCCATTCCTCTCCAGCTGGCTAGATCGGATGGCAGCCAGGTGCATCACTGTCCGCTCTGCACAAGGCAAAGCGGGCACAAACTTGTCATCCACCCACTTAACACAGCTGGGGACAGTCCCCCTGCTGAGCAAAAACAAATCTGGCCTGTGTAAAAATACAGGCCCAGCAAATCCAGCTGTAATCGGCCACTCTCTGGCTCCTAAGCCACCATCTTTGTTTACATCATCGGGAGCCAGCTGTGGCTTCTAGGTTCTAGCATCCATCCCTGTGAGGAGGTACCTTGGAACATGAGCAATGTGTCAATTCCACAGAAGGCTTGTGGGGAAGTTGGACATGGGTATTCGAGGAAGCTTCTTACCCAAGCAAGAAACACATTTTCTGATTGGACAAGGTGGAGAGGGGGTGCTATGACATCACATCATCCAGCAAGAAAGCAGCTTCTATTCATCGTAAGAATAACAAGGTGTTCTGTGAATGGCAGTGGTGCTGATCAAGCAACCTTGTGTGGTAAGTTTGGCGTGTGGTAGCTGCTCAGCACAGGACCCATAAGATTGCAGGTATTACTATAGTAGTGCTGACTACTACAGTGATTGTTACCTTCTCCAGCTGCCTCAGGTATTAAATATGCATACTCAGACTGATCAAAGCTGGACCAATGTAAATTTGCAGAAAAAAATGCATCTGGAGTTTAGGTTGAACATAGCTCCACTTTAAGGCAGCATATAAAATTTAAATGGACTGTCAATACACAGCAACACATGAAAAACTGGACTGTAACAGCTCACTGCAATCACAGAATGTGTTATAGTGTACTACATACAGAGAAGATATGTTGGCATATGCTGTAGATATGAATTGGAATGTCAATAGCACCAAAATATACTAAGCAACGTGTAATTTAATAGGTGTTGCCTTTTGATAAAATGTATATTAATGCAATAGTGTGACACCAGCCCCAGGAGGGATTTTAATTTAGCACCAAGTATAGTAATGCAAGTCCCTTGCATAGAGGTTCTCATACCTGCTATTTTACCCGTTTCCTAAAAAGCCACACTTTTAAATGTGCAAATATGAATTAGCTCAATACAGGTTTTATCTTTAGCAGGAATTGTGGAGATTTATTTTGTGTGAAAATAATCCCTATAGTTTTAGGGAAATTGTTGTGTTGACAAACATTTGTGCAATTATCAAGAGATATGCAAAAAAATAACAGCACCATCTTAATTCTACACAAATATATATAGTTGGGGATTGGGGCACAGTTTACACAGGCCAAAAGCAGTTAGTTCGCAAAGAACCATCTGACTTTCAGCCCATTTGTACAGCTCCCTGTCCGACAGAAGCCAGTCACAGGACTGACTTCTGTTGAACGAGCATGCTAGAAAACCAGCATCCAATCAGCGTGTTCTGGTGGGGCAGCAGCCCCAGAGATGCTCACTGAAGGATGTGGTGTGGAAGAATGCTTGCAATCCCCTACACTAGGAGTCAGCTAACATTTTACGCATAAGCTTAGAAATAGCAGCTGTCTAGGACAGTGTTTCTCTACTCCGGTCTTCAGGGCACACTAACGGGCCAGATTTTCAGTATTACCTTGGGGAGATGCAGACTAGAATACTGCAATCACTGAGCAGCAAATGATATCACCTGTGATGTATTTCAGTTTTCTTTCCAACCTGGCCTGTTAGTGTGGCCTGAGGACCAGAGTTAAAAACCACCGGTCTAGGATACAGGCGTCAGGTCCCTTAGGAAAAAACACTGCAAGACCTCTCGCCCTTCCCACACACACAGCAAGAGGATTGTAAGTTGGCAGGTCCCCTAAGGACTGCTGAGTAAAAATGGAAAATAGACAACCGCACCCCTGAAAGTATGAAAGATAAAATCCATTTTATTGAAGATCCAAATAATCCATAGTGACAAACATCAGAGACAGAGGATGAATACAGTTGACGCGTTTCACGAAAACAAAATTTGCTTAGTCATACCCGCGGATTATTTGGATCTTCAATAAATGGATTTTATCTTTCATACTTTCAATCAGGGATGCGGTTGCCTATTTTCCATTTTTACTCAGTTGCCGGGTATGCGGACCTAGCCGGCACCCTGTCTGATTGGTTGGACATTTGCACACCGGAGCGGTTTTCCTCTATGTTTGGCCCTAAGGACTACTGCCCTTGTTCCTTATGATCATACTAGGCATTTTAAAAGGGTGAGGGACTGCCCACAAAGGGTACTTGCAACCTTTTTTCCCCCACTATTCCTCCATTTCCAGCGTATCCAGGGTTAAGGATAAGTCTCCTGATTAGCTTTTCCTTCTATAGAACTAGGTCACTCCGTTTTATATATGGGCAAGAGAATAGAGCTCCATAGTGTGATGCAGTTTAATTTTTTTATTAAAATAAGAATAGGGTACTCACTTTTTAAAAACGAATGCAGTGTATGACATTCACGAGCGCCAAGCTCATTTAACATCTCTTCCAGGATGTCGGACCCCGACATCCTGGAAGAGATTTGTTAAACGAGCTTGGCGCTTGTGGATGTCATACACTGCATTTGTTTTTAAAAAGGGAGTACCCTATTCTTATTTTAATAAAAAAATTAAACTGCATCACACTATGGAGCTCTATTCTCTTGCCCATATATAAAATGGAGCGAACTAGTTCTATAGAAGGAAAAGATATTCAGGAGGCCTATCCTTAACCCTGGATACGCCAGAAATGGAGGAATAGTGGGGAAACGTTTTATTTCAACGCTGTTACCTTACAGCAGTAAGGTGAGTGGCTTGTGCACACAAAGGTGTAATTTGAACTGAAGATTCACCTATCTCGTTTCACTATTGGTCTGCACAGAAGACTGTTCACTCAAGCATAAATCACTGGAAAATTGTGCAGCAGTTGTTCACTATTCACAGCCTATTTGTCACCACAGTGAGAAAAAAAAAGTGTACTCCAATAAATGGTGCTCAAATATTATAAAAACGCACATATAGAGTGCTGCAGCTTTAAACCAGATAAACAATTAAAGTGAAATTATATTCCCACTAGCCACTCATTAACCCAAAACAAATATAATAAAATATAAATGAATCAGTGTCATAAACATATAATCTATGTATAAATAAACAAAAGTCCAAAACCGTGCACTGCAATAAATCAATTAATTAGTGCCAAAAAGTCCACAGTGTAATCAGGGAATTAAGTAATCTTTGGCGTTAAAATCCCACGCTGAGTAATTGGTCACCGCAAAAATCCACCTTTGACAAAGTCAGATGTGACGAAACACGTGTCAGGGCGCGGCTACACGGCATACCGGAAGATCGTGAACGGAGGTACTTTACGAAGGTTCGTTGCGCCATCGTGGAGGTGGTAAGGACTAAAGGAATACCTCAGACCCTCTAGATAACTATATGCGCCAATGCTGTTTTATCCTATGTGAGTGCAATTATATTGGGCTTGATTTTAATAAAAAGGTCAAATTTATAACTTAATTTGACCAGATTAATTAATAAAAAGGTATTGCACCAGTGGACTCTTTTTCTCCATGCATATACATCTGAGAGAGGAAGAGGTGACACGCAGGTCAGGAGCAGTCTTAGGAGGATTCCTTGATTTTGCTACATTGATTTATTATGCGCATTTGGCCCCAACCATGAAGATGGTGGGCATTAGTATGGGGTGAGTTGCGTAGCTGAAGGGTGTGGATTTTGCGGTGACCCATTACTCAGCACTGGATTTTAACACCAAAGATCACTTAATTCCCTGATTACACTGTGGACTTTTTGGCACTAATTAATTGATTTATTGCAGTGCACGTTTTTGGACTTTGTTAATTTATACATAGATAGGTTTATGACATTAATTTATATTTTATGGTTTGTTTTGGGTTAATGTGCAGCTAGTGGGAATATAAATTTCACTTTAAAGAATAGGTTTACCTTTTGTGGAAAAAAAAAAAAAAATGTACATTATTTTGCAGGGGAAAAAAAAAAAAAAAGTGCCTTTTTTTTTATAATGCAGCCTTTAAAGCATTGTACCCACAAACAGCAGAATCCTCCATCAGGGGGAAGGCAGTATATATGGACTACAAACGCAATCACCAGTGCCCTCACTGTTTGGGAGCTACAAGCCATCAACCACATAGGCTAGGTAAATTCATTCACAGGAAACTGAATGAATGACGCAACTGCATAGGCAGAGCCCTACATGGCCTCGCTGGTTTCAAATTGTGACAGCGGGTGCGGAGCGAGGATACCCCACCTACTGTCACAAAGCAGGTAGCACTGGCGGCAGGTCACTAGAAGCATGTTACACTTTAAATATGGGTGTAACATGTTACATTCTAAATGTGGGTGTAACATGTTCCTAAAGGTGAACTTGGTCTTTAATATCATTTGTGACCAGGCCACTGTAAGGCAGCAGGGAGCCCAGGTGTATTCCAGAGGATGGTGCATAGGTGAAGGGTATAGTTTGCAGAAGTACTAGAAAAATGGCACACACATACCCAATGAGCCCATCGAGAGGAGGCTCTGGCTGTAGCAGAGCCCCGAAATCTCGGGCAGTCGCACTAAAGACCCGCAAGAGTGCCAATTCAAATATGGTGCAGCTCTTCTTTCTGCCAAATTATCTATTCCATCACAGCTGGAGCCCAGTAAGTTAACTCCTTGGAGGGGTTGAAACAACAGTTTTCCCTGCACTCAAGAGCAAAGGCATTACTTAATGCAGCCGAGACACACTGAGGATGGAGATACAGGGACACAGTCCCTAAGCAGACTTCATGGGCAGGACAGGTTTATTGCAGCCCTGGACTAAGCAAGCACCTTCAGCAGAGCCCAGTAGCAAGAAAAGTCAAGCTGGAGAGCTTCAAAACAAGTCCTTTATAGCTCTGCAGTAACAGAAAAAGCTTGCTAGAAGAAAAAGAATCTTTATTAACAAAAATAATTTGCTTCTAGGAAGAAGAAGACGTCCATTCTGGAATAGCAAAAAACAGAGGCATGATGGGAGCAGGAGGAGTGTTCTAAGCTGTCCTCAGGGATTTGGTTTTTTCCATGTCCAATCTTCTCAAGGCAGCAGCCTATCCCAATGTATGGAAATAATACTTCAGCCTATCTTCCCCTAATCTAGTATTATGAAAACATGTCCATACAAAATGTTTTTTTTTTTATGCAGCCTCTTACAAGATTATCATACTAAAGGCCGCCTACCGCCTAGGCAGTGTTAAAACCTACTTGTTACAACAGCCCAGGATTCATTCCAGAGCCCACCTAAGGGTATGCACAGGAATTAGGGTACTGTCAGCACCATTCTGTTTCGATAAGGGTGTTGTAAAAGTGCAGCTAAACCCCAAACATTCCTATTTACAAAATGTCCTCTTTGCTACCATATTCTGCCATAGTAACCCCCATAAAACAGATTTTAGCTGCTGCTGGAGTGTGCGCACACTAGACATATGCCGGTTTTCGGTAATTCGATATATCGCGGTATTGCATAGCCACGGTATTGTTATTGTGGCATTTTTTAAAATACCGTGTTTCTCTGCTCCTGGGTCTGACTTGTGAATTGATACATTTTAGTGAGCTGGATGACTCATTCACTCACACAGCTAAGCCTTTCAGCATTAAGTCTCCTAACTATAAACAAAAATGATTACATTTGTATCTTTTCCTTCCCTCTGCCAGGGAGAAAGGAAGTTTAACCTCTTAAAGACTGGACCTTTTTCTGACACTTGTTGCTTGCTAGAAAAGTACTTAGAACCCCCAAACATTTTATATATTTTTTAAGCAGAGACCCTACAGAAAAAAATGGCGATTGTTGTAATATTTTATGTCACACTGTATTTGCGCAGCAGTCTTTCAAACGCAATTAATAGACTTTAATGAATAAAAAAAAAAAACGTAACAGTAAAGTTATCCCAATTTTTTTTTTTTGTTACACAGAGAATCGTGATCTTTATTCCAAGCTAAAAAAATCGTGATTCTCATTTTGGCCAGAATCGTGCAGCTCATATATATATATATATATATATATATATATATATATATATATATATACATATACATATATATATATATATACATATACATATACATATATACATATACACACACACACACACACACACACACACACATATATAGCAGCCCACATTACATTATTATATAGCCATCAAGCAGTGTCTGGCCTACCTGGTGATGACTGGTCCTGGCGCTCTGATCCGATGGCCTGGTCTTTAAAGGGGCAAATCCTTGCGATCCATAAGTGGTTAAACCTGCAGGAGGACCGGTGTTTTTATCTATTAATGACTTTACTATTGCTTTAGGCCTGGTTCACATGTATGCGGGTTGGCAGCCCACATTTGCACAGGCATAGCAGCCCATTGATGTGAATGGGCTTGAGCTGCTATGCCTGCGTTTTCAGCTGAAAAAAGGTGCATGCAGAATTTAAAAAAATGCAGTGGCCATGAAATCCATCCTTCTTTTGCACCATGCGACTTACCTGCCGTTGCTGCACACGCAAACTGTTTTTAAATGCCGTGCCCACGTATACAAAAAATGCAGAAAGCTTGCCAGAGCAGGAACTGCAGGTTAGTCGCATGGTGCAAAAGCAGGATGGATTTCAAGGCCACTGAATTTTAAAAAAATGCTGCATGCACCTTTTTTCTGCGGAAAATGAGGGCATAGCAGCCCGTTCAAATCAATGGGCTGCTATGCCTGTGCAAATGTGGGCCGCCAACCCGCATACATGTGAACCGCCAACCCGCATACATGTGAACCGCCAACCCGCATACATGTGAACCAGGCCTAAAGCAATAGTAAAGTAATTTATAAACAACACCTCCTTCAGGTTTAACCACTTCTTGACCACAAGGATTTGCCCTCTTAATGACCAGGCCATCGGATCAGAGCCGAGCGCCAGGACCAGTTATCACCAGTTAGGCCAGACACTGCTTGATGACCTATTTTAGGCCTGGTTCACAGAGTCTGTACTGACTGACTATATAATAATGTGCATAAGTGAACCAAAGCCCCTAAATTCAGCAATGAAATTGAAGTGAGGTGGAAATTTAATAATTTAAATTTAATAATAGAATACCGTGATAATACCGTATACCGTGGCAAAACCTTAATCAATTAATCGCAGCATGAAAATCTGATACCGTCACAAGCCTAGCACACACACACACACACACACACACACACACACACACACACACACACACACACACACACACACACACAAGAAGCTTATACAAAAAGCTACAAGCTATGCCCAAAACAGGAACATGTACAAAAGTGAAAGGTGAGTGGGAGACTGTTTTACTTACAGTACTCTACAAAACAAAGCTTTTTTTTTTTAAATTTAGGTCTACTGAAAATAGTTACAGTATATAGCTGTATACTGTATCTGAACTTACCAAATTATCTCTAGAGCTACACTGACTTTACAAGCACTAAGTATCAGCTTATACTTCTAAAGAAAAAAAAAAAAAATTAGATGAGAGCAAGCCCCTTAACTTATGATCAACAACTTTTAGAGGCCATTCAAATGGGTGATTTTTTTTTTTTAATTGTATCTAAAAGAAAAAAAAAAGTGGCAACACGGCCAAAGCAGACAGTTTACAGGTTTTATTTACTAAACGCAGGTTAGAGGAAATCCAAATTCAAACTGTCAAAAGTTGTTTTGTGTTTATCTGGTACAATCATTGCAGTGTGAATAAGCCTCAGCTACCTAAAACCGACACTAAATGTGAAAACTGCTCTGGTGAAGACATCTAGAGAATCTAACATTTTAAACAGTTGGTGTTCCAAATACATTGACATAAAATATCTAAAACTTAAATAACAGAAAACGCAACATTTTCATATTTTTTACAATGCAGAATAAAAAAAAACCCCACTACAAAACCAGTTTATTAGAACAAAAAGCCATAAAATAGGATGATTTATGTGACTATGTAGAGATTAAATGCAATGCATTGTTTAGCAAATCAAACAAACATTGTGTGGGGGAAAATACCAGTTGTGGGGAATCATTTTACTTATGCAGAAGCAATTTCTTAAAGTGGGATTGTCTGCCAAAAAGTAAAGATGGATAAGGCCTACATGGTTAACATTTGCCTACCTCACAAACTATTAAGTACTACATCTCACAGCATGGCCTGTGGAAGAAATTAAGTAACTTTTTATCCTTCGGTTGCCGGCGTCAGATACAAGGAATGTGCTCTTGTGGCAATATTTAGATTTTAAAAAGCGGTACATGCCTACTCTCTAAACTCTTGAAAATTTCAGATACGTGTTAAATGTAGGTTTACTTTATATGTAGATACTGTACATTTGTTTTCTCTGCTTATAAAAAAAAAAATTCCAGTGCTAGTGAAGAGAACTGCATTATATAAAAAAAAGCTATCCATATAACAAAAAGTTATATTTAAAAAAAAAAAAATGTGCAATTAAAATATGTCTTAGCAGAAATCTCTATTTAGGAAAAACTATGGGAATAGTATTTGATGATCCAGGTCCAATATATTTGCTCTAAAGTCACTGACCTGCAATATGTTTGTACATAAGTTACTACCATATGATATGCTTTTTCCAGGTCAGTGGCTCACCAAGTAGTGAAGGATGGGTAAAAGGAACAGTCCTGGGAGCATGCAAGCTCGAAAACAAGTGCAACATAATTCCAATCTATACAGGCCTTTTTGAACTTTTCATACATGCAACACAAACCAAACAAGTTCATTAAATATACATTTCCCCCTCCCTCCCTCCTTGTCCTTAAGAACTCAACCATGATAATTGAGGGTCCTGCAAGTTCACATTTCTTTTTTGCTTGGAAATGGTGTGCAGTCATGGGCGTTAAATCAAACAGGCGATCCCTGGGTTTCATGCCGTTTAGTTTACTCCCAACTCGTTGCCTTATACAGCATGCACATTTGAAGTGACCCCCTCACATACCCTATACACAACTTGTTATGCAAAGAGCCTTCTAAAGAAGACTTTCCTGGGAATGCTTTAAATGTGGTGCTTTTTAAGAAGTCCATGATCGGCTAGGAGGAACCAGAACAGGAGCCTGAACATCTAAGACAGATCCCAAGAACAGAAGACATTTGACATCACTATGTAGAGCTGATCATTGTGCATACAACTTTAGAGCAGAAATGTGAACTGGAAGGACATTGTTGACTGAAAAGCTCTTAAAAAAGCATAGGAAAGGAAAGTTTACTAGCTGATCTTCTCAAAGTTTGACTAAATAGAATAAAAGGAAAGGGTATTTTAAAACTGCCACTATTCGAAGATTTGCTTTATCAATTTGATATAGAATATAACATCTTTCCATTTTGTTCCTTAAGGAGGTTCCCAGGATAAACCAAAACTGGCTTTCGACTAAATGCCTCCCAAGACCTTCAATTTTCTAAAATTCTGCAGGGGCAAAGAATTGACAGTACATGATCTGATTTTATGCTAGGGATGCCACTGATTCAGCAACTTCCACAGGAAAAAAAAAAAAAAAAAAAAAGTGTCCACTGTGCACGTTTCAGTGAATCAAGAGCAAAAAAAAGTATTGGCTAGGTATACAAGTGCTCACAGACTACCATTAAGCCTCTATAGCTGGATCGCAACACCATACTTTCACCCACAGTGATCCAGGTGGATGCAAAACGAATCAGTTCCGCCCTAGGAAACCCATGTAAAAAGATGTTCTACTTAATCCCCTGCAATAAGACGTAACTAGGAAAAAACCCATCAGCCCTTAGTGGATTTATTGGAGCATACAGAGATGGCATGTAAAGAACTACAAGTAGCTGCATGACACATTCCAGCAGCTCATGTACATAGTCTTATTCAGTCCCAATTTAGGTGAATGCAAGAGAAAAGATTCTTATGCTCATTACTATTGAAAAACCAGTATACCTTGATGCATGCATGAAATTGGATTAAACAAATAAATAAGAAGTGCGCGCTTCAAGATTAATGGTTTAGAGGAAAGACGGAAAAAAAAAAAAAAAGACTGTAATCCTATCTCAAATGTCTGCTGAGGGCCCATCTAAAATTGTTACTTGGAAATAATTAAAACTATGCTTTGATTTTTGTGCCATCTCCCTTGTTTCTTCTTTTTACATCCCAGTTATAAACTCTAGCCATATCTGGATATTTTGTTAAGGAACCAGCTTATGAAAAGATTTGGCAATTGAAACAATATACAGTTAACTTTAGACTTGAATTGAACTAAATCGAGTCAGAGAGGTACACTTGTATTTAGAGCTCTTTCACCCAGGCAGCACTTTCTACTGCCCTTTGAGAAGCAAATCCATGTGGACCACAGGACAGTAGAGCAGCAGCTTCCCAGGAGATGATCCTGAGTTTTCCTGCATGTGTTTTTCTTTTATCCGTTTAGATTTAGTATTGAAATAGTATGTGGCAACTGCTGTGGCACAATCCTTTTGACCTCAGGCAAGTATTTAGGGAGAAACATCCCAATATTCAAAGTCTCTCAAATATAAAAAGGGATTTTTGACTTACCATAAAATCCATTTCTCTGATGCTCATTGAAGGACACAGCTCCTCCTCTTCTGGACTAAGTGGGTTATACTGCCCCCTACTGGAGTAGGACACTAGGCAGAAAAGAACTTGACTATGCCTATGGGGCAGTCCCAGAGGGTATACTCCCACTCTCTGCTATAGGTACTCAGTTTTGTTACAAGCAGTGTCAGAAGAGAAAAACCCAACTCCATAGAGGTGCGGGTGCTGTGAACATCAGAGAAATGGATTTTATAGCAAGTCAAAAATCCCATTTTCCCTTTCATTCATTGACGGACATCTTATCTTCTGGCCCATCTCCGAGGACAAATAGGGAGTCTGACTTTCTAAAAGACCCTGTAGCTGCCAGGTAAAACCATTGCCTGAACCACAACAAGGGAATGCAAGGCAATTTCCTTTAGTTGGTTAGGCCTGGTACACAGGTAGGGCAACATGAGGTCTTCATTCAAATGAAAAATCAGAGAAGACTTTTAGATGGAACGACGGACTTGGATGAAGAACCACCTTATTCCTGTGAACCACCAGGTAAGGCGGACAAGACAGCGCTGCCAGCTCTGACACCCTGCGCGCAGAAGTAATAGCCACCAAAAAAAGGCCACCTTCTGGGGCAATGTAAGCAGGGGAACCTCCTAAATGTTCAAGGGGAGGCTTCTGGAGGAGAACTGACAACACCAAATTGAGGTTCCACAGCGGCAATGGAGACTGCACTCAACATAGTGTCTCACTCCCTGGAGAAAAAGGTACACACCAAGCAGCGTGTGGCCAATGGACATTGAAAGAAAACCACCAAAGCCGAAACCTGGCCCTTGATGGTACTCAAACCTGGCCCTTGATTGTACTCAAGGCCAGGTGCTGCTCAACTCCTCATTGGAGGAAAGCCAAGATCAGAGTCACCAAAAAGGAGCTAGGGTGAACCCTGATGGATTCACACCACGCAATGTACGTCTTCCAAGTACGATGGTAAATCTACCCATGAGTAGATTTTCTACCTTTTACCAGCGTAGGAATCACCGAGTCAGACAACCCTCTATCCTTCAGCACCTGGATTTCAACAGCAAAGCCGTCAAAGCCAGCGACTGAAAAGCAGGATGGAAGATTGACTCTTGCGACAACAGATCTTCCCTGAGAGAAGTCTCCAAGGAGCTTCGGCATACCAAGACTGGCGAGGCCAGTCTGGAGCCACTAGGATGACCGGAAACCCTTCTGCCTCAATCCTGCGCAGGAGTCTCGGCAGAAGCTTGAGAGGAGGAAAAGCGTAAATCAGACTATACCAACTCAACAGAGCCACTAATGCGTCTGTGCTAGAGGATCTCGAGACCGTGCCACAAACCTCAGCACTTTTCTTTTGATGTAAGAGGCCAACAGATCCACCTCAGGAGAATCCCACCGGAGACAACTGATGAAACAACTTCGGATGACATGACCATCCCCCCCTGGTCCAACGCCTGTCGACTGAGGTAATCCACCTGCCAATTTTCCACCCCTGGACTGTGCACAGCAGAGCAGGCTGGAACGAATCGTTCTGCCCATCTTAGAATGCTGGCTATTTCCCAAGCCGCCAGGACACTACTTGTGCCCCCCTGGTGATTGACATAGGCCACAGCCATGGCATTGTGTGACTGAATCCATACCGGATACCCCTGGAGACGACATGTCCAATGATCCAAACAGTCTGATCGCTCCGAGTTCCAGTACATTGATCGGTAGCCTGGTTCCAGAGTCCAGACCTCCTGAACACACTCCATGCCGAGGACACCTCCCCACCCGGACAGGCTGGCGTCCGTGGTTACAACCGTTCAGTACAGGGGGAACAAACATTTTGCCCTGACAAAGTCCTGGAGAAAGAAGCTACCAAATCAGGAACCCCCTCGTACTCCGGCTCAAGAGGATCAGATTGTCCAGAGACTGAGGATCCTTGCTCCATTTCAGCAGAATCTCTTTCAGAGATCTCGTGTGGAACTGTGCAAACGGAACCACCCTGAAGGTAGACACTATCTGGCCTAGTACCCACATGCAAGACCAAAGAGATGATTGTCTGCTGGACAGCAGAAGCTGAATTGCCTCCTGCAATTTCTGAAATTTTTCCAGAGGAAGAAACACTCTGGCTGAGGCCAAGTCGAGAGTCAGATCCAAATAGTCCAGGCTTGTGGACAGAACGAGAGCAGACTTCTGAAGATTCAGAATCCAACCAAACTGCCTCAGAGTTCGCAGAGTAATCTCCAAGTTGTCCAACAAAGCAGTCAAAGACTCTGCTCACAAAAGCAGATCTTTCAGATACCCCAGTAGCGCTATCCCCCGCTGACGCAGCAATGCTAGCCTAGGGCCAATACTTTTGTGAAGACCCGAGGAGCAGAGGCGAGACCAAAGGTTAACACCACAAACTGATAATGCTCCTCGCCCATGGCAAAGCAGAGAAAGAGCTTGTGGCCGACACATCGGGATGTGTAGGTAGGCGTCCCTAATGTCAATGGAGGCGAGGAAATCCCCCTGATGTAGGGACACCACCACCACCGTGCAAATGGATTCCATTGGGAATTTCTGTACCAGCACAAAGCAGTTTAGCGCCTCAAAATCAAGAATTGGACGCACCTTGCCTTCCTTGTTTGAGTAAAAACCTTGAAAATGTTCCAGGAGGAAATGCTGCGACTCAAGCCGAAGCCAGTTCGTATGTACCCTCGTGAGACATTAAACTCGCAGGCCAGCCCCTGTCCAGGCGGGGCTGCACATGCTCACTGGCCAGACCCTCTGGATCTAGATGATCCAGGCTGTCGCCCAGTCCCGCACTTGATTGTAGATCTCACAGGAACAAAATAAAAATTAAAATTAAAAAAAAAAAAAAAAGCAGAAGAGGAAAAAAAAAAAAAATTCCATTAAAAAGAAAAAATTGCTAGTATTACAGATCCCAGCAAGAAACTAGCCCTTTACTCCTGACTAGGCAGAAAAAAAAAAACTGAGTACCTATAGCAGAGAGAGAGTATACTCCCAGGGACTGCCCTATAGGCGTAGCAAAGTTCTTTTCTGCCTAGTGTCCTACTGCTGTAGGGGGGCAGTATAACCCACATAGTCAAGAAGATGAGGAGCTGTGTCCGTTAATGAACGAAAGAGAAACTATTTTCTCATGGGATCCTCACTAGATGGATAGACCCTTCCTGATACCGGGTCCAATAAAGCTTCCAATATCAAAACGTGCACCTGAATACGGTGAGATTACAAAGAAAAAAAAAAAGGAGGAAGCAAATTAAATCAAAACAAGACAAACTGCAACATTTGATATTGCAAGCTTTATTGGACTCGGTTTCAGGAAGGGTCTATCCATCCGGTGAGGATCCCATGAGAAAATCTATTTTATGTTATATTAGATTGAAAGTCTTTGATTGAATATTGGGACATTTCTCTGAGCGACGTTCTTTTAGATGATATGTTTAACCTGCCCATGGAGCTAGCTGCTGGGGATTGTAACAGTGCCTTGAAAAAGTATTCATGCCCCTTGAAAAGTTTCCACATTATGTCATATTACAACCAAAAACAAAATGTATTTTATTGGGATTTTATGTGATAGACCAACACAAATTGGCACACAATTGTGAAGTTGAAGGAAAATAATAAATGGCTTTCAAGATTTTTAATATTACAAATAAATATCTGAAAAGTTGTTTGTGCATTTTTATTCAGCCACCCCTGAATCAATACTTTGTCTACCAGCTTTGCATATCTAGAGAGTGAAATGTTTGCCCATTTTTCTTTGCAGAATAGCTCAAGCTCTGTCAGATTGGATGGAGAGTGTCTTAACAGCAATTTTCAAGTCTTGCCACAGATTCTCTATTGGTTTTAGGTCTGGCCTTTGACTGGGCTATTCGAACACATGAATATGCTTTGATCGAAAGAATTCCATTGTAGCTCTGGCTGTATGTTTAGGGTGGTTGTCCTGCAGGAAGGTAAACCTCTGCCCCAGTCTCAAGTCTTTTGCAGACTCTACAGGTTTTCTTCTAAGATTTCCCTGTATTTGGCTCCATCCATCTCCCCATCAACTTTGGCCAGCTTCCCTGTCCCCGTGAAGAAAAGCATCCCCACAACATGATGTCGCCACCAACATGTTTCATGGTGGGGAAAGAAAGAGGTAATCCCCAATGCTGCACATTCATGCAGTTCTAAAATGGTGATGAGAGTCACAACCTCAGCTTGGACTCAAACCAGGCCCCCATGATTAGGCTCTGGGGTAGGAGGGAAACACATAGGGAGCATGGCCTGGTTGGAGTCCAGGCTGAGGTTGACACACTCATCACTATTGTAGGACTACATAAATGTGCGGCATTGGGTATTAACTCTTTCTTCTAGCTTGAGCTATAGCAGTGTTTCCCAACTCCGGTCCTCAGGGCACACTAACAGGCCAGATTTTAGGTATTACCTTGGGGAGATGCAGACTCGTATACTGCAATCACTGAGCAGCAAATGACATCACCTGTGATGTATTTCAGTTTTCTTGCAAACCTGGCCTGTTAGTGTGCCCTGAGGACCGGAGTTGAAAAACACTGAGCTATAGTTTAGAGTCAGGACAGGCTCTGTCCCTTGCCAGCACTCCCTGCAGCAGAGGCAGAGCAATTCACACACATACCCCACATCGGAACGAGCCTGAGCGGCACACTAAGCTATACCATGTTTCGTGGTGCGGATGGAGCCTGGTGATGTGCAGTTAGTTTTCCGCCAGATATAGCATTTTGCTTTTAGGCCAAAAAGTTACATTTTGGTCTCATCTGACCAGAGCACCTTCTTTGAAATGTTTGCGGTGTCCCCCACATGGCTTCTCACAAACTGCAGACAGGACTTCTTACGGATTTCGTCTTGCCACTCTTCCATAAAAACGCCAGATTTGTGAAGTGCATGGCTAATAGTTGTCCTGGGGACAGATTCTCCCACCTGAGCTGTGGATCTCTGCAGCACCTGTAACGTTGCCATGGGCCTCTTGGCTGCTTCTCCAATGAATGCTCTCCTTGCCCGGCCTGTCAGTTTAGGTGGACAGCCATGTCTTGGTAGGTTTGCAGTTGTACCATAACCTTTTCATTTTCAGATGATGGATTCAACAGTGTGCCGTAAATGTTCAAAGCTTGGGATAATTTTTTTTTTTTTTTTATAACTTAATCCTGCTTTAAACTTCTCCACAACTTTATCCCTGACCTGTCTGGTGTGTTTCTTGGCCTTCATGATGCGGCTTGTTCACTAAGATTTTCTAACAAACCTAAAAGGCTTCACAGAACAGCTGTATTGAAACGCAAATTAAATTGCACACAGGTGGATTCTAGTTACTAATTAGGTGGCTTCTGAAGGCAACTGGTTCCACTAGATTTTAGTTAGGGGTATCAGAGTAAAGGGGGCTGAATATAAATGCACACCAGACTAATATTTGTAAAAAAAAAAAAAAAAAAAAATTGGAAACCATTTATAATTTTTCTTCCACTTTTATGTGCTACTTTGTGTTGGTCTATCACATAAAATCTCAGTAAATCCATTTACATTTTTGGCTGTAACATGACAAAATGTGGAAAATTTCAAGGGGTATGAATACTTTTTCAAGGCACTATTTATGAAATTGGCTCCGCCTGTGTGGTGATATTTTAAGTATTTAGGGAAGGCACCCCGACATAAAAAGGTTTTTTTTTTTTTTACCTTACAGAATAAGTTCACCTTTAAGAACAGGTTACATGTTCCACCTGATTTTAGGGTGGAAAATGTAACATGTTCCCAGTGCTGCAGCCACCGCCCGCTGCCCTGTGTCTGAATGAACTACAAGCCGCGACATCCTTAGCTGCTGTCGGCTTGTAGTTCATAGAGTATTCCGGTCAGGGAATATCAGCTTACCTGTATGGGATGTATCAATAAGCCAATACTTTGACAGTGTGCGAGACCTGCATGGCATCAGCGATCTGCCGATCCCTGGTGCAATGCTTTCCAGGCTGTGGCAACAAAAAAAAATTAACGCACATCTTTTTTATCTGCAAAAGTAAATGTATTATTATATTGTTACTTATTGTGGTATATAGACAGCCAATATTTGCCATTGTTTACCAAAACAATAGCTGCTATTCAATCAAGTAAACCCTGAGAAGACCAATAATTATTTAACCTATCACCACAAAAGGATACTGACTTCTGTTGTGGTAAACTGGTCCCGCAAAAAGTCAAGGTCCTCTTCTGCGGACTCAAGGTTTCTGGTGGCTGTAGACAAATTCTTCTCTAGCAAAGCCTGAGCTTCATCAATATCATATTCAAGCATCACATTGGCCTTATAAGAAAAAAACAACACAATTGTTAAACAAAAAGTACATTGTAAGAATAAGTTTCTAAACTACAAACCTAAAGTGGTTGTAAACCCTATACATACACTTAGTGAAACGACTAGCCGCAGGTGATACAGAGATTTAAAACAAATCATACTTAAATAATGTTTTTTTGCAGTCTGCTTTCCTCTAAATATATATGTTTAAAGTCCCAAATTTACATAGCTTGTGTGAACTTTCAACAAGTGGTGGATGGGGGGCTGAAGTTCGCGCTCACGGAGCTCAGCAGAGTGATTGGATGGAAGGGACACACCCCCCTTTTTACACAGCACACAGGAACAAAGCCAAAGCTGGCAATCACAGGCTGTGTGTGCTTTCCTTCTCACTTTTTTCTCTCTAAGGGTCAGGAAAAGTGACTTATGCAGATAGAGAAACCAGGCAGTAGACAGTAATGACACTTAGTGCTCTGGATTAAGACAAGTACACACCATAGCGGTATAGCGATATACTTTGTTCATATTTCGAGTGAGGTTTACAACCACTTTATAAAAAAAAAAAAAAACGCAGTTGAAAAATTTTGCTGCTTCTGACAGATTAATGCATATTCTAACCCCCTTGTAACTTAAAATTTAAAAAAAAAAGACACCTTTGCTCATCAAGAACAATTAGTTGCAAGCACACTTCGTATGGTGTATAAAATGCGTGGTGCTAAAAAATAAACCTAGCTTATAAAAACGTGTCAAATGCCTCCAAACAAATGTTCTATTAAGCTGCAAACAGACTCAAAAATGGCAACAGACAACAAGGTTAATTTGCTAAAACTGAAGAGTGCAAAATCTGGTACAGCTGTCCATGGTAACCAATCAGCTTCTAACGTCAACTTGTTTAACCACTTAAGCCCCGGAAGCTTTTACCCCCTTCCTGACCAGGGCCTGTTTTGCGATTCGGCACTGCGTGACTTAACGGACAATTGCGCGGTCTTGCGA
Organism: Pelophylax lessonae; assembly: GCF_965119305.1. Classification (NCBI taxonomy): domain Eukaryota; kingdom Metazoa; phylum Chordata; class Amphibia; order Anura; family Ranidae; genus Pelophylax; species Pelophylax lessonae. The sequence continues at coordinate 155,921,095 of NC_138774.1, forward strand.
CACTGTACCCAAATGAAGGGTATTTGATCACCTGTGCGATTTTTTTGATCATGCGCTATAAACAAAAAAAAAAGCGACAATTTTGCAAAAACAATATTTTTCACATTTTTATTTTTATATGAAATCCCCCCCCCCCCCCAAAATGTAAAAATCGAAATTGTTTAACATTTTAGGCCAATTTGTTTTCTGCTACATATGTTTGGAAAAAAAAAAAAAAATCGCAAAAAGCGTATTTTGATTGGTTTGCGCAAAAGTTATTGCGTTTACTAACTAAGGGAAAGATTTGTCAATTTTTATTGTTTTTTTTTTTTTTAATGAGTAAAGGCAGTGATCTGCGATTTTTTTTGCGGGACTGCGACAAGCGGTGGGCAGATCGGACCCTTGACTGACATCATTTTTGACACTTTTGGGGTTACCAGTGACATTACTACAGTAATCAGTGCTATACATATGCACTGTTACTGTAAAAATGACACTGGCAAGGAAGGGGTTAACTTTGAGAGGGAGGGGTTGTGCGTGTCCCTAGGGGCGTGATTCTTACTGTGATTGGATGTGGCTGCGTGTGTAACAGCACAGATCTACGGTCCTACATAGCAGGACCGTATGATCTGTGCTGTTACACAGGGGAGAATGACAGGCGGCTTTGTTTACATTAGCCGCCTGCCTTTCTCCCTCTGTAACCGACGATCACGAGTGACCGGGGGACATCGGGTATAGCAGGTATAACATTGTGTATATACACAAGGTTTATCTTGTTTTATTGTTTGGTGGTGCAAAAGGATTTAAAAAATTGCAATTGATTGTTCATGGATAAGTGCACATGGATCAGAAGGGAATATGAATTTACAGGTTTTTATTTATTTGTTTTTTTTCCGTTTGTTTATCCCGCTGTCAGCTGACATCACAGAGCCAGTCAAAGCTCTGAAAAGCTCTGTACCATATGGCTGAGATCCACCCAGAACCAGCACCTGGCTCAGCCTCTCAGCGATCCACCGAGAGCCTAAACAAGACCTCCTGCCCATTCCACAGCTCAGTGCTCTAGTGATCAAAAAAAAAAAAAGGAAGAGATTTCCAGTCACAACTTACCAACCAGCCAGCGACCAACCAAATTGACCTGTCTAACAGTATGCGTTAAAAACAGGGGTCAATTCGGTTGGTCGTTGGCTGGTTGGCAAGTTGTGACTGGAAATCTCCTCCGTTTTTTTTCATCTGCGTCCGCCCTTCCAGTGCTCCTTACCACTAAGACCAGTTATAGGTGGAGGCGGTGATCACTTTTTGCATCAGTGCTCTAGTGAGCATGGTTGGGGCAGAGCAGAGAGCCACTGACTGACAGTCCAGACTCTCTGCTTAGAGTGGAGGGGGATAATCGAGTGATCAGCGTTGTTTGATCGCTCAATTCTCACTACAGAGCCAGAAGGTGGGACAGGTGCAGCATCAGGTTAATGCTGCTTCACCTAGGTGAGTAGAATGTTTATTTTGTTTAGAAAGCCTTACTTCTCTTTTTTGACTTTTTTTAGTTAATTTGTTTGTAGGGACATAAAATTCTACACAATTAGAAGTTAACTTTAACGTAGCACATTTTACACACAATATTCAAAACCTGTTAATGTTTTGGCATTTCTCCCCAGACAAAAATGACAATGATGGAAAACTCCTATGAAGATACATTTTTTTAGCCTCTTGCACCCTTCACTACTTCGTAAACATTACCGTCAGAAGAGAAAAATTAAACAAGTCGGTCAGATTTTAAAAATTTTAAAGCAGTAAATGTCTTCCCCCATATTTAGAAACACCCTGAAATGTTTTTTTCCCTAAAACGTCTTTCAGGACAGCACCTTAGAGAGATGGCTTCTCCCTCTCCTCATTAGGAAACACCCCATCCACCAGATTTTAAAAAGGAGGCTTCTCCCACCATTCATCAGTTTTTGTGTTTCCTCCGACCGAGGAACACCTCTGTGGGGAGCTGGGCTCTTAAGGTACTATCCTGAGAGACCGGGCTTCCTACGTCCACCTACCCTTTTTTGGAGACGATTGCTTCTCCCATTCACGCGACCGACTGCAGTGCATGGGCTCCTTCTTCCTCTTCAGTGCTCTAGGCTGAGTCAGGACCCCGTAGAGCACAGCCCTGGGAAGGCATCTTGAAGGAGCGGAACGATTTTTCTTAGGCTTCCGCCGCCTTTTTTTCAAATTTGCAGCCATTTCTCCGGATCGAGTGACGCTCGTCCGGACCGGAAGTGAGGTTCCAGAAAGGGCAGCGTTCTGCAGGGGGCGTATGGCGTCATTTCCGCCGGACGCAGAGGAAGAAGGGAGGAGCAAGCTGGTGCCTTATTCCGGATCCGGTCCAGTGCAGGTGCGCTTTGGTCTCCGGAACCGGTACCGAAGCCACGGGTGATACCACTGCCAAGCGATGGAAGCTTCTTCAGCGAGTGGGACAGGCACAGGCACCAGTAAGGCCCAGGTAAGGGGTATCTTTATATGGCCTATCTTACTGTGGGGTCTCTCTCCATCCCTTTTATCTTTCCCCCCGGTGGCTGGGGGCCTGTCAGGGCACATGGGACTTCCCTTAAAATGTCTTTCAGGCTGACTCTTAAGAAGCATGTGTATGTTTTCCCATTCATGTCTTCCAGGCTAAAAGCTCTGAAATTGTTTCCAAGAGAAAGTGTCCTTCATGCAAAGCAAAGTTGTCGGAAAGCTGGAAAAAGACACTTTGCCAGTGGTGTATTGATGCACTAGTAAAGGAAGAAGCATCTGCAGTTTGTGGCGACCTAGTCGCATCTGTGAGGAAGGAATTGGATGCTACCATCCAATCTTTTCGGTCATCCCTACAGGATCCTACCCTGAGTCAGCCATCAGCCTCACTGTCCTCTCAGGGTTCACAATTGGTTCCTTCGGTGGGGACAGAAGGGGTTCCTTCCACCCAAGGAGATAATTCCCCCTCACATTCCAAAGAGGGAGGGGCACAAAGTAGGCCCACTAAATACAAACTATCCTTAGAGCAAGTGGATGGTCTCCTGAGGGCAGTTTACATCACCCTGGGTCTAGAGGAGGAAAAGAAGGAACTGTCCCTGCATGATAAAATGTATGCAGGCTTGGAAGAGCCTAAAGCCCCGTACACACGTACCGATGGTCGGCTTACAAATGTTCCTCTTTTCTCCCCGGGATGTCGGTGTCTGCTGAAAAGTGCAAAGACAGCACAAGGACAGCACAAGAATTTTGTCCGCCGACTGCAGAAGTGATGTCATGTAATGGTTAACTTTCCCTGTGTTTTCTATTTTCTGAGCATGCCCAGTCTTGCAAATCTGCGGTCTGTCGGCCGAATTGTGTACTGACAGGCGAACAATCGTCCGTTCTGGTGTCGGCATACAAATATTTTCATGTTTGCACGAAAGACTTTTGTCCGCGGATTGTGCGCAGACATCTGTCGGAGGCACCATACTAACACGCGTACAATCGGCAGATCCTTCGTCCACCGACGTTTGTATGCCGACGATCGGTACGTGTGTACGGGCCTTAAGGGCCGTATCTTCCCAGTGCATCAGACCATCTCAGATGCAATAAAACATGAGTGGGCTGATCCGGAAAAGAAAACCTTCTTCCCTAAAGCCTTTAAAAGGCGATTTCCTTTCTATGAGGACCCAGGAGCTCCCTGGAATAAGATGCCAAAGATTGATGCAGCCTTCTCCCAGGTTTCTAGGTCGACAGACCTAGCATTTGAAGACATTAGAGTCCTGAGGGATCCCATGGATAAGAAGATGGACCAGCAACTTAAGAGATCCTGGCAATCCATCATGGGGAGTCTGAAGCCTGCCATGGCAGTAACCTGTGTGTCCAGGAATCTGGAATACTGGCTTAGCCAGCTAAAAGCACACATCACAGCAGACTCACCTAAACAGGAAATTTTGGATTCCTTCTCCACGCTCTCCACGGCCATAGCCTTCATTGCTGATGCTTCAGCAGAGTCAGTGAAGATGACAGCAAGATCTGCAGCTTTATCCAACTCAGCCAGAAGGGCTCTTTGGTTAAAGACATGGCCTGGGGATACGGCTTCTAAAAATAAGCTGTGTGGACTTCCTTTTCAAGGGGATCTACTATTCGGGCCTGGGCTAGACTCTGTTCTAGATAGAACAGCAGACAAAAAGAAGTCTTTACCTGTGAAGAAGAAACAGGCAGCAAAGAAGCTTTTTCGACCTCAAAAAGCTCAGCAAAATAGCAGACCCCAGGAGAAGAGAAGAAACTGGTCGACACAAAAACCCAAAGGGAAAGGAGGTGTTCTCTTCCATCCTCCTGTGTCAACCAACAAAACACAATGACAAGACATTGCCGGTGGGAGGAAGATTGAGGGAATTCCTCCCCTATTGGGCAGCCATAACAGAAAATCAATAGATTCTGGATATGCTGTCCCAAGGCTACAACAGAGTTTTCAGAGACGCCACCCGAAAGGATGTTTGTCACAAACCTCCTAAGAGATGCAGAAAAAGCCCTGGCTATGATGGACCTGTTAAAGGACCTGAGGCGACAGGGAGTTGTCTGTCCAGTTCCAGTGGAGGAACAACATCAGGGATTCTATTCCCACATATTTTTGATAAAGAAACCATCGGGGGATTTTCGTCTTATACTGAATCTGAAACCATTAAACAGGTCAGTTCTGTACAAAAAGTTTCGAATGGACTCAATTCTTACAGTCAGAACCCTGTTAACCACTTGCCGACCGCCGCACGACTATCTACGGCGGCGGTCAGCCCCTCACAGGCAAAGTGACGTAGGTCTACGTCGCTCGCCTGTGAGGGTTTAGGGAGCGAGCGCGCGCCGCCGGAGGCGCGCTCCCGCTCCCGCGTGGTCACGGACCCCCCCGCACGTGTGACCGGCGGACCCGATCGCCGCCGGCCACTCTGCGATCGGCGGGGGAGAGGGAGAAAGTCAGGCAGCTTGTGTAAACAAGCTGCCTGTCATTCTCCTCTCTGTATGAGAGCTGATCACATGGATCTACTATGTAGATCCATTGATCACTCTGCATACAGTTGAAGCCACAGCCAATCACAGTTAGAATCACGCCCCTAGGGACACACACAGCCCCTCCCTCAAATAAAGTTAACCCCTTCACTACCAGTGTATTTTTACAGTAACAGTGCATATATATAGCACTGATTACTGTAGAAATGTCACTGGTAACCCCAAAAGTGTCAAAAATGTCAGTCAAGGGTCCGATCTTTCCGCCGCAATGTCGCAGTACCGCAAAAAAAAAAAAATCGCAGATCGCCGCCATTACGCGTTAAAAAAAAAAAACAACAAAAATGACAAAAATCTTTCCCTTTGTTAGTAAACGCAATAACTTTTGCGCAAACCAATCAAAATACGCTTTTTGCGATTTTTTTTACCAAACATAGGTAGCATAAAACAAATTGGCCGAAAATATTAAAAAATTTTGATTTTTACATTTTTTTTTGGGGGAATTTCATATAAAAAAAAGGGAAAAATATTGCTATTTTTGCAAAATTGACGCTCTTTTTTTGTTTATAGCGCGTGATCAAAAAATCGCACAGGTGATCAAATACCACCAAAAGAAAGCTCTGTTTGTGGGAAAAAAAGGACGCCAAATTCGTTTAGGTACAGCATCGCACGACCGCGCAATTGTCCGTTAAAGTCACGCAGTGCCGAATCGCAAAATACCCTCTGGTCGTTTAGCAGCCAAATCCTCCGGGGCTTAAGTGGTTAAAAGGATGCTTCATGGCATCAATCGACCTAAGGGATGCTTACCTGCATATCCCTATTGCCCCTCGCTCACAGAGATTCCTAAGGTTGGCAGTAAATCTGGGAAAGGAAATGCTCCATATCCAATTCAAAGCACTCCCTTTCGGGCTATCATCATCCCCTCGTATCTTTACGAAGGTAATGGCAGAGTGTTTAGCTCCCCTCCGCCTTCAGGGAATCTCTGTGGTGCCTTACCTGGACGACCTGCTTTTCTTTGCCCCGTCAAAGGAAAAACTTCAAGAGGACCTGCACAAGGCAAGAGGTCATCTAGAAGCTCTGGGATGGATAGTGAACATCAAGAAATCGAATCTCACACCGGCTCAGCGGGTTCAGTTCCTAGGGTTTCAGTTATGCTCTGTGGAACAAAGAATCTTCCTACCAGAAGACAAACAGGTCAAAATACAGAATTTGGTAGCAAGGCTACAAACAAATCAGTGGTGGTCGATCAGAGAGATCATGTCAGTCCTTGGAAACCTGACTGCATCAATTCCAGCTGTCCAATGGGCAAGGCTGCATTTTCGGCCACTCCAATATTTCCTCCTCAGAATCTGGGATCACAATCCAGAGACTTTGGACTTAAAGGTAAAAATCCCCACCAAGGTCAAGAGGTCCCTTTGGTGGTGGAGAAATCAGATAACCTTGTCCCAGGGTTTGGCCTGGTCCTTCCCAGCAGACCAGAGGTTAACAACGGATGCCAGCAGTTGGGGGTGGGGAGCCCACTGGAACCAAAACCTGGCACAGGGGGTTTGGTCTCACACCGAGACAAGGAAATCCTCAAATTGGAAGGAGTTAAAGGCCTAGCTCTAGCTGCCTTCTCTCAAAATCTTCAGGGGACTCATGTTCAAGTCCTTTCAGACAATGCCACTACGGTGGCATATCTAAACAAGCAAGGGGGCACAAGAAGCAAAACCCTACAGCTGTTGGCAACGGAAATTCTGCAATGGGCGGAAAGGCAGTTACTTTCCTTGTCAGCAATCCACCTAAAAAGGTACACTAAACAGTGTGGCGGATTATTTAAGCAGGCAGAAGATCCGAGAAGCAGAATGGAGCTTAAACCCAGAAGTCTTTATGTTGATAACCAAGACTTGGGGAAAGCCAGAGGTGGATCTGTTTGCAACGAAAGAAAACGCAAAACTTCCACTTTACTTCTCACTCCACAGAAACGAAAACTCTCTGGGAGTAGATTCCCTGGCACATCCCTGGAGGTTCAGGTTGGGGTATGCCTTCCCCCCCTTCCAGCTCATTCCGTTGGTATTGAGAAAAATCCAAACGGAAAGAGCCTCAGTGATCCTGATCACTCCTTATTGGCCCAAAAGGGTTTGGTTTTCGACTGTCCTTCAACTATCAGTCAAACCTGCTTTTCAGCTCCCTCTTTGTCAAGACCTACTGCTTCAAGGTCCAGTCTATCATCCAGAAGTGGAAAAGCTAAAGCTCACCGCCTGGTATCTGAGGAGCAACTGCTGAAAAGGAAAGGATTTTCAGATGCATTAATTGCTACTCTGCTTTCCAGTAGGAAAAAAGTCACAAGGAATATATATGCAAAAGTTTGGAGGACATATAATACCTGGGGTGAATCGAAAGATCAAAAATTGGACAGTATTACTTCAATTTTGGAGTTCCTACAGGAGGGCGCAGAAAAAGGTTTGGCAGTAAGTACCCTCAAGGTACAAGTTACAGCCCGGGGGTATTCTTGGAAAGGCCCATTTCTTCAGAATCTTTAATCATCAGATTCTTTAGGGCCCTTACCCGCTCCAGACCAGTGCCTATTAGAAGCTTCCCCAAATGGGACTTGTCGGTGGTCCTTCAGGCCTTCACAAAGGAACCTTTTGAACCACTAGAAACGGTTACACTAAAAAACCTTACCCTCAAGACGGTCTTCTTAGTGGCAATGACATCAGCAAGAAGAATCAGTGAATTACATGCTTTATCAGCTATCGAACCTTTCTTGTCCATATATCCAGATAGGATAATTCTCAAGACGGATCCAGGGTTTCTCCCAAAAGTAGCTTCAACGAGAAACCGCTCACAAGAAATTGTGTTACCTACCTTCTGTCCTAATCCATCAGGAGATAAGGAGAAAAGCTTTCACTACCTAGATGTAAGAAGGGTCCTTATACACTACTTGGAGGTTACTAAAGAGTTTAGAGCATCAAACTCTTTTTGTTCTTTTCTCTGGCAACAAAAAAGGTCGCCAGGCATCAAAAGGATCAATAGCCAGATGGCTCAGATCCGCTATTTCAGAGGCTTACTCCCAAATGAAATTGTCTCCCCCACAGGGGATCAGAGCTCACTCTACTAGAGCGCTAGCCACTACATGGGCAGAGAAAGCTGGTGCCACTCCAGATCAGATCTGCAAAGCGGCTACGTGGTCAAGCTACTTTACATTTGGAAGACACTATAGGTTGGACCTTTTGGCAGCTGAAGATCAGGCTTTTGGCAGAAAGGTCCTGCAAGCTGTGGTCCCTCTCTAAATTGAGTAAGTCTCGATAATCCTCTCTAAGGTGCTGTCCTGAAAGACGTTTTAGGGAAAATTCAAGTTAGACTTACCGGTAACTTGTTTTCCAATAGTCTTTCAGGACAGCAGGAGGATCCCGCCCTATTGTATAAAAATGTATTGCTGTGATTAACCATATCTGTTTATGTGTTCCAGCATGGGCCGGAGGTACTCTTCTACAAACTGATGAATGGTGGGAGAAGCCTCCTTTTAAAATCTGGTGGATGGGGTGTTTCCCAATGAGGAGAGGGAGGAGCCATCTCTCTAAGGTGCTGTCCTGAAAGACTATTGGAAAACAAGTTACCGGTAAGTCTAACTTGAATTATTTAGAAAAAGACAATATTTTCACATTAAAAAAACCCACACACCACATCTACACACTGAGGGAATGCAACTCCTACAATTTAAAAAAAAAAAAAAAAAAAAAAAAACAAATTTCAACAGTTAGAAGTTATTAAACCTCACACAATGACTCTAGATATCTACTTTTCCGTGGCTGTACTTCAAAATACACATCCTATGATGTAGGATGTTTTATGTAGGATCTTTTAGGAGAAATCCAGATATTTTGCAACACAGAAGCTGCTCAGGTGGTTCTAATGGAAATGACCCTATCATTCTCAATCTGTTTGAGAAAAGCTTTTATAAAAGCCTACAATCTTTTCACAAAAGGAGCAGTTAAAGCGGAGTTCCACCCAAAAGTGGAACTTCCGCTTTAGGTGGTCCTACCCCCCTGACATGCCACATTTGGCATGTCATTTTTTTGGGGGGGAGCGGGTACCTAGTTTTGACAGGTACCCGCTCCCACTTCTGCTCGGAGCGCCGCGGCGCCCTGAGCGGAAGTTCTCCTCTCCCCCTCCCTCCCTGCAATCTTCTGGGACAAGTCAGAGGTCCCAGAAGATTGCCGGCCAATCACGGCGCGCAGCGCGACTCGCGCATGCGCAGTGGGTACCCCGGCTGTGAAGCCGCAAACTGTCACAGCCGGGTGCCCACAGCAGTGATGCCGGCGCCAAGGGAGAGGATCGAGGCTTCGGGCGGCCGCATCGCTGGACCGTTGGACAGGTGAGTGAAATGGCTGGAACTCCACTTTAAGAATGTGACAAAAGGATTCCTTAAAGCCTTGCAGTTCACCAAAGATGATCTGCTTATCACTTACAATATGACAGCTGAAAAAAGCATTACATAGCATCACTTTTAAACACAAAAAAACAAAAAACAAAAGTGCAAACATAAAAGTATTAGGGAGACCCATTTACCTTTCTTCTAAACTTACCCCAAGCCACAAGCAGACTTTGTCTGTAGGTGGCACCGATGCTTTACAATATACATTATCTGCCAATAAAAACCTTGTTTCCATTGGCTCCGTAGTGCCCTGTCAAAGAAAAAAAAGTTTTCACTTAAAAAATTGCATCTAAACCTAGGAACAAATATTTACGATTTCTAGCTTAGCAGTCCTTAAAGTTGAACTCTAGGCAGATTAAAAAAAAGAAAAAAAAAATTTACAGCTCTGTTATTAATACACAATTAACATGTATATTATTATTATTTTTTTTAAATGCAAGAAGTGTTAAAAGAAGAAGGTCACCTTTAATAACATTTAAACATGTAGTTAGGATGCAACATGTTACAATTTTTTTTTTTTTTTAAACACAAACACACACACACACACACACACACACACACACACACACACACACACACACACACACACAAGCCCTTAAGTACCTAAATCTGAACCTTGCAATTTCTGTACTGCAGGGCTGAAGTGTGATAGGAAAAAGCAGAAGCAGTACAAGGAGACAATCAGTTTATGCACTGACCAGAAGACAAATCAGAGTGACAGATGAGCTTATCACTGTGTGGCTCAAAATTAGAATATCAAAAAATTAATATCAGTAATTTAATTCAAAATGTGAACCTCATTCATTACACTCAGTGATATTTTTCCACCATTTCTTTTTTATTTTAATGATCTCAGTATCTCAGATAATTAGGTTACAGAAGACCAAAAAAAAAAAAAGTAATCTTGCAGAAACGTATGTCCATGTACAGTATAGTATATACTCAATACTTGGTCGGGGCTTCTTTTGTATTATTTTGTATTAATTACTGCAGCAATGCAGAGTGGCATAGTGGTGATCAGCCGGTGGCACTGCTGAGGTGTTATGGAAGCCCAGGTCGATTTGATAGCAGCCTTCAGCTCATCTGCATCATTTGGTCTGGTGTCTCATCTTCTGCTTGACAATACGCCACAGATTCTCTATGGGGTTTAGGTCAGACGAGTTTGCTGGCCAGTCAAGCACAGAGATACCATGAACATTAAACCAGGTATTGGTACTTTTGGCAGTGTGGGCAGGTGCCAAGTCTTTCTGAAAAATGAAATCTCCATAAAGCTAGTCAGCAGAGGGAAGCATGAAGTGCTCTAGAATTTCCTGGTAGAGGACTGCGCTGACTTTGGACTTCATAAAACACAGTGGACCAACACCAGAAGATAACAAGGCTCCCCAAATCATTACGGACTGTGGAAACTTCACACTGGACCTCATGCAACTTGAATTCTGTGCCTCTACAACTCTTCCTCCAGACTCTGGGACGTTGATTTCCAAATGAAATGTAAAATTTACTTTCATCCGAAAAGAGGACTTTGGACCACTGAGCAACAGTCCAGACATATATACACAGTGGCTTGACAAGTCTTGGATAGGTCTGTGTGGGACGGCTTTTGAAGCACTGACACCAACCGTATTCCACACCTTGTGAATCTCCCCAAAATGGATACAGCACTCTGAACAGCAGCTTCTGTAGCAATGGCCTTTTGTGACTTGTCCTTGTGGAGGGTGTCAATGACTGTCTTCTGGACAACTGTCAAGTCAGCAGTGTTCCCCATGAATGTGCAACCTACTGAACCAGACAGAGACCAATTAAAGGCTCAAGAAACCATTACAGGTGTTTGGAGTTAATTAGCCGATTAGAGTGTGACACTGAGTCTACAACATTGAACTTTTTCACAATATTCTACTTTTCTGAGATAATGAATTTTAGGTTTTCACTAGCTGTAAGCCATAATCACCACAATGAAAAGAAAAATGCTTGAAATCTATCACTGTGTTTAACTCTATATAATATACAGAGTTTTACTTTTGTAAGTGAATTACTGAAAAAAAAAAAAAAATACATTTGATGATAAGTCTTATCTTTTTTAGATGCACATACATATAAAAACTTAAGAGTTGTAAAGGCAGGAAGTTTTTTTTATCTTTATGCATTCTATGCATGAAGATAAAAAGCCTTCTGTGTGCAGCAGACCCCCCCCCCCCCAAATACTTACCTGAGCCCCCATCTCACAAGCAAGGTCTACAAGTCCCTCAGCCGTTCCTCCTGATTGGCTAAGACACAGCCGCGGCTATCAAAGTCAGTCAGCCAATGAGGAGAGAGAGAGGGGGTGGGGCAGAACAGCAGCTCCGTGTCCGAATGGGTATCCATGTACCCAGCACAAATCTCATTATTCATACTTTACTAAAATGAATCCAAGGAATTAAAGATCATGTATATTGCATTAGGGTAGACTTTAAAGGCTAAAAAGGAAAAAAACACTTTGGAACTCAATGGGATTTAGAGAGAAAAAGTCCTGGGGACTCAAGAAGTTAATCTGCTGGCTTACAGTGGAAAAAGATGGGCATAGGGCTGTAGCCTACACACATCACTATCGCTGTATAAAAAAAAAACAAAAAAAAAAAAAAACAAACAATGGACAGCCCAGAACATGTAGAATTGTACATTTTTCTTTCCATACCTTCCTTTATCTTGTAGTTTTTCAGTTAAAGAATAATATATATATATATATATATATATATATATATATATATATATATATATTTTGTGACAGGAAGTCAGGTAAATCTGTGGATGTAGTCACAGACAGGAGATACATTTCCACCTGGTTTAGAAAATTCACCAATTACTATAGGGTGTCGGCTGCAGAGGTAGCCAGGACGGCTTAAGGAAGTTGAAAGGCCTTCAGCTGTTCTGAATGAGGAAGTTAAGGCTTCTATAATTTGTCCAAAGGAAGTCTATTGATTGCTGCCTCCTGACGCTGTGTGAGCTGGGGAGAGGAGGACAGTCAGATGTGTGCCTCCCGACGCTGTGTGAGCCTGGGAGAAGGATTGCTGCCTCCTGACGCCGTGTGGGTAGAGTAGGACAGTCAGATGTGTGCCTCCCGACGCTGTGAGCATGGGAGAAGACCTCCTGAAGTGATGTGCGCTGAGGAGGGTAAAAAGTGTGAAGACTACTCAAGGTGAGGTCTGGGATTGTTTCTATGTGGAAGAAATAAATTAAATTAACTGTTTGCTATGTGAAGAGACAAGCAAAGGAATGTGTTCTATGTGAAGAGAAAAGGGACATGTTCAATGTGAAGAGGACAAGGGACATGTTCAATGGACATTTGTTATGTGAAGAGAAAATAAATGGACTATTGAGTGTCTGCTGTAGGATCAGCAAAGTTTGCCCAACAGTAGGTTGGAGACAGACTCTTTAGGTAGGTTCCTGTATGTGAGAAGGTAGCCGCCCACAGTGGCAAGGATTTATTTTGCGTTTTATTTTGAGGCTTGCACTTGTGTGAAGAAAATTGCAAGAATAAACCTTACACTGTTGTTTTCAACCACTTCTCGGCTATCTCCCTGTGTAACGAATCCCCCCCAAGGGGTCATCCACGCCCGCCACCGAGCTAATCAACCTCACTAATATATATATATATATATATATATATATATACATATATACACACACACACAGTGTCCAGCTTGTCATCCCACCCTCTCCTACCCCTATCACTCCCACTTTGATTAACTGAGCGAAGATATTCTTCTCTACATCATGCTCTTTTTGGGCAATAACCCTTTGGACATGTCAAAGCATGGACTCAGACCTCAAGGACACTAGGTCTCCCAATTAACAGTTGAATGATTTGCTTAATGCATAAGTTGTGACCTTTGTACATATTGCTCTATAGAGATGCAGAGGACTGCATGCTACCAGAAAATTGGGATCACTCATTGCACGGATATTCACTTTGACTAAGCCCTGGTGGGTGGTGTGAAATGTATCAGAGGGGCGTGGCTTAGGAGTTTAGTTCCCATTCTTCTGCACCTGCTACATTAGTGGTGTACAATATTTCTCATCCTTCACTACTTTCTGGATCAAGCACAAGATGGCCTGCACCCTTACACTGCTGTGAGACACCAGATCCCCCCCCCCAGCAGAGCACCTTGAGCGGCACTTTAAGTGGTTACAAGGTTTTGTGACGGTTTACCACTACGTCAGATGTCTTGTTACAAGTCGCTCAATCGCATATCTATTGTACGCAGTTGTATGTCAGTTGACCTTGTATTGGAGCAACTCACATTTCAATTCCAATCTATGCGTGCTTCACTGTACTGTTATCACTTGAAAAACGTTCTAATAAAAATGTATTCAAAATAAAAAGAAATAAAAAAATAAAGTACATTGTTTGGAAGAGACAAGAGTTACCTTTTTCTTTTGCATATGCTTCAAAATTTCTAACGTCTGTTTAATTTCAGGGATTTGACTCTTTAGTCTGCCAAAAGAAGAAAATGTCAAAATTTAATAGGGGAAAAAAAAAAAAAAAAACCACACACACGTCTGCAAGAGAACTCACCTCCTTTTCTTCTGAGAAAGATTTAATTCCATAAACTTATACTTCTGATATTGTTCATCTAATCGCTTAAGCACTACATCAGCCGTTTCATTTCCAGGTTTCTGCATAAATGAATCCACATCTTCCTAGAACACAACAGAAACTGAAAGATCAATTTTCATCATATTACTGCTGTGTTGTGGTTGGCACAGTGGTTTTCACTATTTTCTAAAGTTATGCCCAACCCCCCCCCCCCATACAGGGAAGTCTCAACCAGTGCGGCATCGCAAACCAATTGCATAGAGATCCTTCCCCACGGCAAAAAACTGAGAACCCATAGGTGTCCCGAACATAACAGGATGTGAAGGTAGGCAGCTTGATGTCTATGGAGGACAGGAATCCCCCTGATGCAGAGAAGCCACCACCGTGCGAACCGATACCCCTAAACTACTGATATGGATCAGAGAGAACTGTGTCCATCAATAAACGATAGAGAGAGAAAATATCCAGTAAGCAGCAGTTGTGTGGATGAAAATGCCTTGTTGATGTCAGAGGAGAATGGGCAGATGATAGAAAGAGAACAGTAACTCAAATAACCACTCTCACTACAATGAAGGTATGCAGAATATTAGCTCTGAACGCACAACACATTGAACCAGATAGGCTACAGCAACAGAAGACCACACCGGGTGCCACTCCTGTCTGCTAAGAACAGGAAAATTAGGCTACAATTCACAGACTCATCAAAATTGGACAATAGAAGATTGGAAAAAAAATTGCCTGGTCTGATAAGTCTCGATTTCAGCTGGGACATTTAGATTGTAGGGTCAGAATTTAGTGTAGACAACATTAAAGCATGGATCCATCTTGCCTTGTATGAACAGTTCAGGCTTGTGGTGGTGTAATGGTGTGGGGTATATTTTCTTGGCACAATTTGGGAACCTTGGTACCACTGAGAATCATTTAAACACCACGACCTACCTGAGTATGTCCATTCCTTTAGGACTACAGTGTACCCATCTTCTGATGGCTCCTTCCAGCAGGATAATGCACCGTGTCACAAAGCTCAAATCATCTCATCCAATAGAGCACCTTTGGGATGTGGTGGAATGGAGGATTTTCATCATGGATGTGCAGTGGATAAATCTGCAGCAACTACGTAATGCCATCATGCCATTTGGACCAAAATCCCTTAGGAAGGTTTCCAACACCTTGTTGAATTTATGCCACAAAGAATTAAGGCAGTTCTGAAGGCAAAAGGAGGTCCAACCCAGTACTAGCAAGGTGTACCCAGTAAGTGTATATCTCAACAGAAGTTAGGGAAACGTTTTGATGCGATATTCAAATTTTGTTTGAAAGCTAGTTATTAAAAGGAAACCTCTTAACCACTTACCGCATATCGATGTAGGGCTACGTTGGTAAACTTTGCGGGCTTATACCGGGATGATGCCTCTAGCTAGAGACATCATCCCGATCCCGGTACCGTGGTTTGAAGCAGACGGTCGGCTTTCCGTTGGTAACGACTGATGCGGCTCGGGAGCCGCTCGATCGTTACCCGGGGGGGGGGGGCCCCTCCCGCCGCCTTCCGTGGCTTTGCTCGGGGCTCCCGTCCCACCGGGAGCCCCGAGCACCCAGCCGGCACGTCCGCCGGCTGGATGGAGTCCCGATGAATGCCGGAAACTGCATTGATCGGGTCTCCGATGACGTAACCCGGAGGCGGCGTCCATGACGTCACTTCCGGGTTACTGTGCTGCAAAAGGCGGCAGTTTTAAAAAACGGCTGTATGCAAAAATGCAGTTTTCGGCGTTTTGCATACAGGGAAGTGTAGTGGAGGGGTCTAGGGTCTTTTAGACCCTCGATCCCTCCATAAAGTGTACCTGTCACACATATTGCTGTCACAAGGGATGTTTACATTGCTTGTGACAGCAATAAAAGTGATCAGATTTTTTTTTTTTTTTTTTAAAAACCTGTAATAAAGTTGAAAAAAAATAAAAAATAAATAGGAAAAAAAAAAATGTAGCCGCCCCCGTCACCGTTAGCTCGAGCACAAAAAAAAATGTATACGCAAGTCGAGCCGCGAATGAAGTCGCTGTTCAAACCCCACATGTGAGGTATCACCGCGATCGCCAGAGCGTGGGCAATAATTTAAAAAAAAGAGCTACACTCTACCTCTAAACTGGTAACCGTTAAATAAATTTAAAGCGTCGTAAATTGAGATCTCTATTGACCATAACATGTTGGGTATCTATTTACTCGGCGTGACATCATCTTTCACAATATACAAAAAAAATGGGCTAACTTTACTGTTTAGTATTTTTTAAATGCAGTGAAATGTGATTTTTCAAACTTTTCCAAAAAAATGGTGTTTTAAAGACCGCTGCGCAAATACCGCGTGACAAAAAATTTTGCAATGACCGACATTTTATTCTCCAGAGTCTTTGCTAAAAAAATATGTATAATGTTTGGGGGGTTCTAAGTAGTTTTCTAGGAAAAAATACTGGTTTTAACTTGTAAACAAAAAGTGTCCGAAATAGGGCTGGGGCTTAAGTGGTTAAGAGAAATTTCTCTATCGCTCATTGACAGACGTAGTCTTCTTGATTCTCAAGAGCTGGGTTATGTTGTCTCCGCAGGAGTAGGACTAGGCAGAAAGACAAAACGTTCTGGCTCCACCTTAGGGGCAGTCCCTGAGGGTATATCCTCCCTCTCTCTGCTACAGGGAATCAGTTTTTTTCTGTCTAGTCAGGAGTAAGGACCCAAGTTCCTTGCTGGGATCTTTTTGGTCCTGGCAAGATTTTTTCTTTAAAAAAAAAAAAAAAAAAAGTTTTTTTAGGCAGTTTTTCTCCAGTGTTTTTTTCCTGTGAGATCTTCAAGCAAATACGCCGGACTGGGCGACACTAGTGGTCACCCCAGCCGGCCTACGAGCGCGCGCAGACCATTGCATTGCGCTTGGTCGGCCGCCACACATTCAAGTAAGTATGCGGGGACGGGCTGGGTGTTGAGATCCAGTGGTCACCCCGGTTTCTGCCTACGAGCGCGTGCAGACCAGAGCTCCGCGCTGGGTCGGCCGCGACGGAGTCCCAGTGGAGGGACTGACCTGGCGAGTTAAAAGTCTCGCTTGGACGCCAGGAACCAGAGAGTCGAGGCGTCCGGAGTGGTCCACAACCCCCCACCCCCGTGGAGAGGGTATTGTGAAGAGAGGGTGCCTGTCGGTTCGGTATGGTGAGTAAACGTTCCCTTTTTTTCTTTCCTCGTTATGAGGCAGTATGAATTATGGGCCCCTCCATACATGGTCAGTATATATCTGACACTAAAAGTCCCCCTTGTAAATACAGTATGTGTTTGGTGGGAAGTGGACTTGGTTTGAGAGCTAACACTCTACCCAGCAGACTGTAGCATTACAGCAGACATAGGAGGTATAATCCTACCTTATTTGTAGTGTATCTCCTGTAGATCAATAAATCGCCTCTTAGCAGAGATGCAGGTGGATGTGCTGGGAAAACGATTTCGGCGGTCCGCCGCCATTTTGCCGTAGACCAAGTGCATGTATGTCCTCAGGTCACGCCGGCCGCCATGTTTTTGGAGTCTATTGTCTCTTGTATGGGGGCGGCCATGTTTCATGAGCCCAGCTACCTCGTGGAGAGCTGGGAACGCCGGAATGCGTACACAGGGGGCGGAGCCACGTCCTTCTACCCGGGAAAAAGCAACAGCTCCTTCCAGTCTGTAAAAGACAGACGCTGACTGCAGTTGGTTGGAAACTTCACTGCATCGGTTGGTGAGCCTTGGGGGTCCCTCTCTCTCTGTGGGGATCGAGAAGCAGGTACTCTGAGGGGCGCTATTGCGCTAGGGGGAGACACAAAAAAAAAAAAAAAAAAAAAGTTTTTTTGTTTTTTCTGGCAAAGGTGTCCTGAATTAACATGGACCCTGCCACTCGTGTATCTCCTCCGGATCCCCTCGAGGGGTCTGCAGGATCCTCCAGCACCCCACTGACGATTGAATCATTGTCAGCTATTATGGAAACTTGTGTCCCGGGTGGAAGTGGCTTGTCAGGGACAGGGCGCAAGAACATTCCGGGGGTGGAGAATTGGCAGGCAGATTATCTCAGCCGTCAGACTCTGGATCAGGGGGAATGGTCCCTCCATCCAGAAGTTTTCCACCAGTTGTGCCTACGGTGGGGCACCCCGGATGTGGATCTGTTGGCATCACGATTCAACAGGAAAGTACAGAGATTCGTGGCTCGCTCCCGCGATCCTCTAGCAGAGACCGCAGACGCACTGATCGCCCCGTGGGGGCAATACCAGCTAATGTATGCCTTCCCTCCTCTCGGGTTACTGCCAAGACTTCTTCGCAGGATAGAGGAGGAAGGAATTCCAGTAATTCTGGTAGCTCCGGACTGGCCTCGTCGAGCTTGGTACGCCGACGTGGTCAGACTGGTGGCGGACGTCCCGTGGAGACTTCCTCTCAGGGAGGACCTACTGTCTCAGGGACCGATCTTCCATCCTGCTTTACGATCGCTGGCTTTAACGGCCTGGCTATTGAGACCCAGGTGCTGAAGGACAAAGGTTTGTCAGCTTCAGTTATTCCTACTCTAGTTGAAGCAAGGAAAGCGACTTCCAGAAAGATTTATCATCGCACATGGAAGTCCTACATTGCATGGTGTGAACCTCTGGGGTTCCGTCCACGGTCTTATTCGGTTAGTCGAATATTAGCTTTTCTGCAACAAGGGGTTGAGCAGAAACTGGCCTTGAGTACTATCAAGGGTCAGGTCTCAGCATTAGCTATCTTCTTTCAGAAGCCTTTGGCTACTCATTCCTTGGTGCGGAATTTCATCCAGGGGGTGCGACATCTGGCTCCGCCAGTGCGCGCGCCGTTACCACCCTGGGATCTTAATTTAGTATTGTCGGTTCTTCAGAAACCTTCCTTTGAAGATATTAGGGAGATTCCTCTACCTACATTGTCCCAGAAGGTGGCCTTCTTGGTGGCTATTACTTCTGCACGCAGGGTGTCAGAACTGGCCGCATTATCTTGTCGTTCCCCATATCTGGTGGTTCATAGAGATAAGGTGGTTCTTCGTCCGAATCCATCCTTCCTACCAAAAGTGGTTTCAGAATTTCATCTGAATGAAGAAATTGTATTACCTTCCCTGTGTCCTAAGCCCAGTCATCCTCGGGAGTTTGCTTTACACTCCTTGGATGTGGTCCGGGCGATCAGGGTATACTTAAAAACGACAGACTCGTTTCGCAAGACGGATTCACTTTTTGTGATCCCGGATGGACCCAAAAAGGGTTTGCCTGCATCTGCCGCGACCATTTCCAAATGGATCAGACAGACGGTGGTACAGGCTTATTCTATTAAGGGTCGGGAGCCCCCGTTCCCTGTTAAGGCGCACTCCACTCGGGCGCTTAGTGCGTCATGGGCCTTTCACCATCAGGCGTCAGTGGTCCAGGTGTGCAAGGCGGCTACCTGGTCGTCGGTGCATACCTTTACAAAACATTATAAAGTTGATGTAATGGCATCATCTGATGCCGTGTTTGGCCGCAAGGTTTTGCAGGCCGCCATTTGAGGAGACCAGTGGTCTGCCTCGAGGGTTTTTTTCCGTTGGAAATTTTTCTTTTGAGTCTCATTCTTTGTTTATAATGAGCCTTTAAAACTTCTAGTTTGGCACCGGTTGGGCCTTCTAGATTGGATTTTGATTTTTGTCAATCCCACCCCTCATTTGTGGCACTGCTTCTGGATGTCCCAGCTCTTGAGAATCAAGAAGACTACGTCTGTCAATGAGCGATAGAGAAAAATGGATTTTTGTAAGATCTTACCGTAAAATCCTTTTCTCTTAAGCTCATTGACAGACGTAGTACCCGCCCCTCTATCATTGAGTTGGGTTGGGTTAAATTCTCTGTTACTGCTTTAGAACAGAACTGATTCCCTGTAGCAGAGAGAGGGAGGATATACCCTCAGGGACTGCCCCTAAGGTGGAGCCAGAACGTTTTGTCTTTCTGCCTAGTCCTACTCCTGCGGAGACAACATAACCCAGCTCTTGAGAATCAAGAAGACTATGTCTGCCAATGAGCTTAAGAGAAAAGGATTTTACGGTAAGATCTTACAAAAATCCGATTATTTGGGCTGCAATAGTTTGCCCTCTCCACACTCCAAGCCAACAAGTGAAAGCATTCAGCAGACGGCAATTCTGGGAAGGTCACTTACTAAAAGTGGTAAGTAACCCAAACAGCTTGCCAATCATTAGATGTGGCGGCTGCGTTCGTTTTTCTTAGGCTTTTTAACGGTTTTTATTTGGTGATCTGGCCAATGTTACCTTCTGTATTCGTGAGGGACAATTCTGGAGGAATGAGAACATGAGGCACAGCGGACAGCAGCATTGTCAGTCCTGGGAGGGGGATAGTGTTAAATGTATTAGTAGATTTAGAAACACTAAAACTGGAGACAAACTCCAGATTAGACTTTATAATCAGTTACAATTTTTTTTTTTTTTTCTTTTTGGAATAAAGGTTTTACATGAAAAAAGGCTGCCATCGGTAAAGTGATTGTAAAGTCTCGTTTTTAAAATAAAATAAAAAAAAAAAAAAAAACCACACACACACACACACACACACACACACACACACACACACACACACACACACACACACACACACGTTATACTAAACCTCGTACACATGCAACAATTGTTGGCCGTGAATTTTCGGCCAACGTCTGATCGGCCGATTGTCGGCTTGTTAGTATGATGCTTCTGACAACCGACTGCGACTTTTGCGGCCGAACAAAATCTGATGTGCAGGCTATAAAAATTTTTGTTGGCCGTCAACAGAATGGCCGATTTTCCGTCAGTCAGTACAGATTTTTCCGTCAGTCAGTACAGATTTCGGGAGACAAAAATCTGATGAGCAAGACTGGGCATGCTCAGAGAAGAAAAAGCACACGGAAAGTAAACCAGCACATGACATCACTTCTGAAGTCTGCTGCTGTAGCCTATCTGGTTGTTGGCTGAGAAAATTTGTGTGCAGTCTAGGCACATTTCAACCAACACAACAACACTGGACAAAAGTCGGCTGATCGGTCGGCCGATAATCGTTGCGTGTGTACGAGGCATTACCTGCCCTGTGAAGTGGTTTTGCACAGAGCAGCCCATATCCTCCATTTCTTGGGTCCCAGCGAGCCTGGCCCCTCCCTTCTGTTGAGAGCCCCCAGAGCAAGCAGCTTGCTATGGGCGCACCTGAGCCGAGCTGCAGCTCCGTGTGTCCATTCAGATACGGAGCTGCCGCTCGCCCCCCTCTTTCCTGATTGGCTAACTGACTATGACAGCCACGGGAGCCAATGGCGCCACTGCTGCGTCTCAGCCAATCAGGAGGGAGAGTCCCGGGTGGACAGAGATGGGGCTCTGATAAGTATTAGGGGGTGCTGGGGAGGCTGTTTCACACATAAGGTTTTCCATTTTAATGCATAGTTTGCAAAAAAAAAAAAAAAAAGATCCTGTTCCCTTAAACATGTTATACAGCACAGGGTCATTTGGCCCCTTCTATCACCCGAAATACCTGTCTGATCCTGCCAGTTTCTACTCTCCCCTCTGTATACAAGATGATCTGGTATAGGTACAGATCGACATACATTTTCTATAACACAGGGACACTTATTGTTATAGTACAGAGGGGATGGGATGGGATGATTTTATAGTAGTGGCTTAATAACTACTTTAAGAGAAAAAAAACCTTCTGCCTTTACAACTCCTTTAACACTTCCTTACCGCTGGACGTCATATGACGACCTGGGCTTTAAGTGGGGATATTTGAATGATGCCTGGAGCTGCAGGCATCAGATATAATTTATTTCAGCCGGCGATTCCCTTCACCATAAGAACAATCATAGCAGCTGTTCAGCTGCTTGATCATTCTTTACAGGCGGTGAGAGGGGACAACCCCCCCTACCACCGCCCTCCGGTGCTCCTACCCACACGCCCGTGCAATCGGTGAGCCGGAGAAAGAATCCGTTGCCGGCAGAAGTTTACCATAGAGGGTGAGGACCAGATGGTCCCCGGCAGTCTCTGACTCTGATGAGATGACATCACGCCCAGTCTGGCAGTTTTCAATACTGCACTGATCTCGGCTGAATAGCCGAGATCGTTTTTTTTCTTTTTATTTCAGGCTTTCTAGACTAGGAGAGATCTGAGGTCTTGTGGACCCCAGATCTCCCCATAAGAGGACTTGTCATTGACTATTCCTATTACAAGGGATGTTTACATTCCTTGTAATAGAAATAAAAGTGATCAAAAAAAAAAAAAATTAAAGTGCCCCCTGTCCATGTGATTGCATGCATACATCACAGCCACATATGTAAATGGCGTTCAATCCATGCATGTAAGGTATCGCCGCAAACGTTAGAGCGAGAGCAACAATTCTAGCCCAAGACCTCCACTGTAGCTGTAAACTGGTAACCTGTAAAAATGTTTAAACCGTCGCCTATAGAGATTTTAAAATACTGAATTTTGGTGTCATTCCACGAGTGTGCGCAATTTTAAAGCGTGACATGTTAGGTATCTATTTACTCTGCGTAACATCTTTCACATTATACAAAAAAAAAAAAAAAAAATGGGCTAACTTAAGTGTTTTTTTTAATTCACAAAAGTTTTTTCCAAAAAAAAAAGAAAAAAAAAGAAAACGCGTTTGAAAAATGTCTGCACAAATACTGTGCAACATAAAAGGTTGCAGTGACCGCCATTTTATTCCCTAGAATCTCTGCTAAAAAAATATATAATATTTGGGGGTTCCAAGTAATTTTCTAGCAAAAAAAATGATGATTTTTACATGTAGGAGCAGAGTGCCAGAAATCGCCCGGTATGGAAGTGGTTAAAGAGGAAGTAAACCCTCCTGTGCAACTTGTACCTATAGGTAAGCCTATAATAAGGCTTACCTATAGGTACTGTAAATATCTCCTAAACTTGCACCATTTAGGAGATATTTACCTTAGATGCATCCAGTGACGTCACTGGCGCATGCGCTCTGAAGGAACGGGCGCTGGTGCCGTTCCTTCAGAGCCCCGTGCCGTGACCGACAGCTCCCGCACGCGTGCGCGGGAGTGACATCACCGCGGCTCCGGCCAATCAGATGGCCGGATGCCGCGATCCCGGAAGATGGGCGACTGAACATGTCGCCCGTCATAGAGGTAAGCGGGCGGCACGGCGGGGGCTCGTTCTAAGGTAAGTATTTCATAATGCGCTAGTATGCGAATCATACTAGCTCATTATTTGTTTTTCTTTCAGGGTGAAAAAAATAAATAAATAAAATCGGGTTTACAACCTCTTAAGTGGTTTGTCTCATCCATGTAAACCAATACATTCTGCTGGAGAGATTTTGAAAATCAGTTGTGCTGGCTGGATCACCAGATGAAAACAGAAGAAAATAAAATGCAGCCATCACATGGAAATAGTAAACTGCAATACAATAAAGGTTTGCTTGTGGGTTTAACACTATTTAAATTGGCCATAACCCCTTAGGCATTGTTCACAAGGGGGTTTAGCCATGCATACATTGCAATGGAGGTCTGTTGGCAGCTTACTATCCGCACAGCCAGCAATTTCCTGATATGATTACATCCCAATTCCTGGATTTGGACTTCAATTCACAATCAAACCCAAACCTCTTCAAAAAGCAAATACACTGAGAAAAAGTATGTCTAACAAATGGAAAGGGAGGGGGGGTCCTTTTTAGTCCTGCTGAGCCCCTCCCCCTAGTATTATGGATACCAAGTTAGCTGCAGTCCTCAGTACATGCAAGCTGTCCAGTGCCCCCTCAAGAATAACAAATGACCCCCACGGTGGTCATGGGAACCAGACCATTAATCTTGTCATTCAGATTTTATAGGCAGGATTTGAATCTGCGGGTGAGCGTCACAATCTTCCCTCCTCCAATCACAGAATGTCTTGCAGTCACTAAAAGGAATAGATGGCTTTTTATAAATGGAGGTGGTGTGGCTCCAAGCACTGTGATTAGCATACTGCAGCTGGAATTGCAGGTCTCGGTGTTAGCTGGTCGGTGCTGACCGGAGACTGCCACCCAAGAGCAAACCTATTTTGAATGTGCAAAAAGCCATATATTTTGGGACACACTTCAGCTTTATCGCAAGATGAGCAGAGATTACCAAAACACCCTATAGTGCTCACTGAACTCTAGCACATTCACATCTACATGGGAACTGAAGAACAGAGGGTGACAAGTCAATGAGCCACAGTTTATTCACTTGCATCATAGTTTATTCTTCAGTTTATGCCAAACCTATCTACACAAGACTGCACAGGCGAAATACAAACATGTGAGAACATAACACTGACAAGGCACTCCTAAAATGACAGGTGGGTGTCATATGCACCATACGACAAGACCTCAAAGGGATCACTAGGAGGAATATCAAAAGCCCAGAATCACTGAGGACAGTGTATCCAGGTTTATTCCACACAGGTTTAAAAACAAAGGAGATGAACGGTGGTTACTAGTTGATGACCAACCCCATACCACAGGCATGCAGAATATGCTGGGGAACCGGGTTACCAATGAGGACCACAGGATCCATGTTTGAACACTCCTGCCGGCCACAGCAAGGAGGTGGGTAGATCCACGTCACTGGAAGTAGTCGGAACCAGGAAGTCTGTGGTGGTGGACACTTCGACTGGGACACACCAGAGAATCACGCCAATTGCCAGGGTAACGTTTCAGGGTACGCCTGTCAAATCCACTGGTGCGATTCTCTGGTGTGTCCAAGTTGGAGTGTCAACCTCCACAGACTTCCTTATTCCAGCTACTTCCAGTGACATGAATCCACCCGCCTCCTTGCCACGGCCGGCGAGAATGTTCCTAATTTGATCCCACAGTCCTCATCTGTAACAGTTTCCCAGCATATCCCGCATACCTGTGGTGTGGGCTTGGTCATCAACTAGTAACCACCGTTCATCTCATTTGAATTTTTTTAACGGTGTGTGGAATAAACCTAGAGTGTTTCAATGGATACACTGTCCTCCGTTTCCAAAATTTTGATATCACTGCTAGTTAGCCCTTGAGGTCTTATATTGTGCATATATGGCACCCACATGTCATTTTAGGAGAGCCTTGTCGGTGTTGTGTACTGTTCATATTCCCATCGCACAATACAGGCACATCTATAGTGGGTGCTGCAGCAAACACCAGCTGGACACTGGATATATCACAGATAAATATGCATGTTCCCCAGCACATCATGGATCTTGCATAGCAGTCCCAAAGTTTTTATTGCAAAAAGATCACAACAGGGTAATGCCCCGTACACACGTCCAGATAATTGGACGACTTAGACCCCGTTCACACTGGGGCGACCCGTCAGGCGACCAGGTCGCCTGCCATAGAGAAGCTGTGGACCCGTTCTAATAGGAGCAACACAAGTCGCTCCAACTTAGAAAAAGGGTCCGGAGCTTCTTTGGGGCGACCTGCATTGACTTCAACGTTATGAAGTCCGAGCCGGCCGCTCCGAGGTCGCGGTGCGAGCTGCGCGCCGCGACCTGTGAGGTCGCCCCGGCAAGTCGGATCGCCCCAGTGTGAACGGGGTCTAATCGGTCGCATTTTGTTGCATGATACTAACATCAAATTCAACAATGCGTACAAACCGTATGATTTTTGTCGTATGATTCTGGAAAAGCTTCCTGGTTGCTTAGCTATGTATCAGATGGTGCAAAACAAAAACAATGGCAGCCAGGCTTTTTCGGGGCTATTTTAGTGTTTCTGAGCATGCGCGGTCTTTGTCGATCGATTTTTAGCGGACGCATAGTGTACTGATGAAACGATTGTCGTTCGCGAGGCTGTCGTACGACAGAAGTTTTCCTGTTTGTCCCTTCTGATTTTGTTGGACCAACTGTCGTGATCGGCTGTCGAAAGCTGTGTACCAACGATCAGATTATCGTGAGATCAGGTCGAAAGCGAGTTTTGTCGTCCGATTATCTGAACGTGTGTTCAGGGCATTAGTGCAACGTTTCGGACCCACGCAGGACCCCTTATCACATGCCTGAGGAAGGGGCCCTGAGTGGTTCTGAACCGTTGCACTTACCCTGTTGTGATGTGATCTTTTCGCAATAAAAAGTTTGGGACTGCTATGCAAGATCCATGATGTGCTGGCAAACATTGCATATTTGTCAGTGTTATGCTCTCATGTGTTTCTAGCCACTATCCCAGGGGTCACTGTAAAGGACTATGGATATCTGGTTTACTCATGGCAGTGGACTTTTGATAAAGGTGGAGTCAGTCTAGAGACTTACAACGCTGCTTGAAATACAAACCTGGCAGCTGCTTTATCTGCTAAAGGATTGGCATATCTGTCCTGATAGTTGCACAGCCAGGAAGAGGGCACCACTATTCATTTACAGTTGAATCAGACTCACTCACCTCTTACCTACTGCATAATCCTGGCCTGCTGGAACAATGCAGAGAATATGCTCCCACTACAAACGTTTGCCGCCATGGATGTGCTGGTAGGTTAATGGACTCCTGTCTAAATTGGCCCTTGTATGCGTTTGTATAAATGCGAGTTAGGGGTTGTAAGCTCCTTGAGGACAAGTACTGATGTGAATGTACAATACATATGTAAAGTGCTGAGTAAATGCAGAGCTATAAGTACCTGAAATAAATAAATGCACATATTTTTGCAGGGAAAAAAAAAAAAAAAAAAGCGCCTTTATTTATTTTTTTCCCCTCAGGATCTTGGAAAGCATTACACCCGTGATCAGTGGAGCAATGTCAGGATCCTACAAACAAGCCTCTACCTCCGATATGGGCTGACTGTTTACAAGTTGCAGAGCTGGTGAATGAACTAGGAGAATGATCATCTGCACCCTCGCAAGACATTGAGAACTACAAGCCATCAGCCGCAATCACTGTGAATGACTGACGCAGCATTGTAGGTGGAGCCCTGCACAGGAGCACTATTTTCAAAATGTGTCAGCGGGTGCTGGGAGAAGATTTCCCGCCCACTGTCACAAGAAGGATCGGAGGGCAGGTGTGGCTTGTTGCACCCAAATTCTGGGTTTAATGTTTAACATGCTCATCCTTTAAAGTTTAAAGTGGAAGTAAACTTGAATTTTAACCACTTCAGCTCCAGAAGGTTTTACCCCCTTAATGACCAGGCCATTTTTTGCGATTGGGCACTGCGTTACTTTAACTAAAAATTGCGCGGTCGTGCGACGCTGTACCCAAAGACAATTGATGTCCTTTTTTTTCCCCTACAGAGCTTTCTTTTGGTGGCATTTGATCACTCTGCAGTTTTTAGATTTTGTGCTATAAACAAAAAAAGAGCGACAATTTTGAAAAGAATGAAAAACACACAATATTTTTTACTTTCTGCTATAAAACATTCCCAATAAAAAAAAAAACAAAAAAACTTTAAAAATAAAATGTTTTTATCAGTTCAGGCCAATTTGCATTCTGCTTCATATTTTTGGTAAAAAAAAAAAATCCCAAAAAGCGTATTTTAATTGGTTTGCGCAAAAGTTATAGCGTTTACAATCTACGGGACAGATTTTTGGACTTTTATTTTTTTTTTTTATTAGTAATGGCGGCGATCTGTGATTTTTAGCGGGACTGCGACATTGCGGCGGACAGATCGGACCCTTAACTGACATTTTTGACAATTTTCAGGGATCAGTGACATTAATACAGTAATCAGTGCTAAATAATATGCACCGTTACTGTATAAATGACACTGGCAGGGAAGCGTTAACACTGGGGATGATCAAAGGGGTTAATGTATGCCTAACTGTGCTTACTGACTGGGAGGGGCTCTGTGACAGGCACAGAGAGATCGGGGCTTAAACTCCTGATCTCTCTCTGCCTGCGTGACAGGGGACTCGCCTGCTGTGTTTACATAAGCAGGCGGGTCTTCTATCAGTTCTCTGACGATCGTCACCGCTCCTCCCACAGCCCACCTCCCGCTGGGAGCACTGCAGATATATGTGATTTTGCGCAGCCGAGCCACCCTGCCGCAATATATCTGTGGTGGGCAGTCGGCAACTGGTTAATCAAATGGCTGACAGGCAGGGTATTACTGACAGAAGAGACCCTATTGGTGACAAGCTGACAGGCAATCATGTTCACTGAGCCGTGCAGCTCAGCGAACATTTGCAGGCTGGAACCATGTCATGGTGATGGGATTCCCTAGTGCATGCGTGGCATCATTGCAGCCTGACCTATCAAGTGGCTGAAGGCAAGGGACCCAGAAGACGGGGCGAAGATGGAAGCACCGGGGGCCCACTGAATCAGTGCCTGCGCTGTACTGGAAGACACCATACGACAGGTACGTCTGCCATAATGCAAGAATATGCTGTGCATACTAGTACATTATGGCATAACCCACCAGGGGGGGTGTTCTAAAATTTCCAGACCCTCGTCACTTCTGGTGAGGCTACGTCATAACCCAGCTGCTGCGAGCCCCGGTGTGCATGCGCACAAGGCATTTTCAAGGTCCGATGAAATTCTAAGACTTACGAACAGCTGACTGAGAGGAGAAGGGGCTGAGGTAGGACGCACACACCGCTGCGGGATAATGTTACAACACCACCGCGTCATTGAGCAAGGAACATGTTGCAGAGCTGACTTAGAGGAGGCGGGAAGGAAGTGAATACTCATACTAAATAGTAATGATAAAAAAAAAAAAAAAAAATTATAAGAAATACTAAACATTTTTTATCATTACTATTTAGTATGAGTATTCACTTCCTTCCCGCCTCCTCTAAGTCAGCTCTGCAACATGTTCCTTGCTCGATGACGCGGCGGTGTTGTAACATTATCCCGCAGCGGTGTGTGCGTCCTACCTCAGCCCCTCCGCCTCTCAGTCAGCTGTTCGTAAGAATTTCATCAGACCTTGAAAATGCCTTGTGCGCATGCACACCGGGGCTCGCAGCAGCTGGTGGTGACGGGGCGTCCCCGAAGCGACGAGGGTCCGGAATTTTCACAGGTCCGACTAAATTTTAGAACAGGGGGCCTAAGAAATAAAATTATTATTGCGGACTTTACTTTCGCTTTAAGGAGTGGTGACGCCTCTCTGCCTCAGCATACTGATTGGACAGTGAAGGCTCAGCAGCAAAGTGATGAGCTCATCACTCTGCTCTCTCCTGAATGAGCTGCCTCTGCCCAAAAAAATGAGGATTTGAAGTCACATTTCTCTACTGATGGAAAAAGAATTTAGAAAATAAATGATTAGTGAATCATGTCTTGTTGCCATAATGCATCTTTACCTCTGCCTTGTGATGGCTGTAAATGTACACAATTCAGTAACCCATAGCAACCGGTCACTAGAAAGCTTTATAAAAAGCAGGCTGCCAAGGGACAAAGCTCTCCAGGCACGTCCACCTTCCCATTACACACGGCTGAGGACAGGGGCGCTGCCATGTGCTGTACAGGGGAGGAGGGGCGCTCTGCAGTATGGGGCAGGCAGGAGAGTCTGCCTTGTATGGACACAGAGCACTCAGCACAGCAACGTCCACAGCAGCGGCAGACACACACACCACATGTCTATCCGTACACTGCGCCCTCACCACAAACACGGCCTCCGGGATCCCGAGGTGCGATCTCTTTATACCGCCGGCACCAACACCCTCATTGGCCGTCGCCATCTTGGAAACCATGCGTGCCTTGCGTCCCCGCGTTTTATTACAACATTCGCGGCGTCTGTTTAACCACGCCCCCCTGAACACCGATTGGCCGAGATGTGTAAGTGGCTGGATCCGTGTGTAACGTTAGAATTCCATACCCCGTGGAGAAACTCCTCCACCTCGTCACTTCCTGTGGGAAACAGCTGAGCAGCGCAGCAGTGCGCATGCTCAGAGCCCCGGATACCTAATTGACAATCAAAGAATTTGAAAAGTGCGCATGCTCAGAGGTTAGGAAAAACTCACGGCACTGTGTGAAATTTAATGCTTGCGGTGGGTACATTAAAACACTTCGGGTGCAACATCAATCATCTCTGTTCCGTGAAAAATCCATACCCGTGAGAAAACCATACCCTCGTCACTTCCGGTTCCGCTACGGAGGGTATGGATTTCTCACGGTAGTTAAACTTGCGGCGCTTACATTAAAACAGCTCCTCTGCAACATAAATCATCTCCGCTCTTCGCCCTGTCACTGCCCTCATCTCCGGTAATAAATATAAAAGCGGATCACGGAGCCACGATCGCCGTCACATTTACATCACATACACCCGCCACCGCTTTTATATTTATTACCGGAGATGAGGGCAGTGACAGGGCGAAGAGCGGAGATGATTTACGTTTCAGATGAGCTGTTTTAATGTAAGCGCCGCAAGTTTTACATTAGACACAGTGCCGTTAGAATTTCATGCCCACCGAGCATGCGCACTTGTCTAATTCTTTAATGTTCAATCACGTATCCGGGGCTCTGAGCATGCGCACTGCTGCGCTGCTCAGCTGTTTCAGCCCGGAAGTGACGAGGGTATGGTTTCTCCACGGGGTATGGTTTTTTAACGTTACAATCTCCTCTGCTATCGCTGTAACATCCCTCATCTCCGGTAATAAATATAAAAGCGGCGGCGGGAGTATGAGACGTAAATGTGACGGCGATCGCGGCTCCGTGATCCGCTTTTATATTTATTACCGGAGATGAGGGAAGTTACAGCGATAGGAGAGGACATGATTTATGTTGCACCCGAAGTGTTTTAACCACTTAAGCCCCGGAAGATTTTACCCCCTTCCTGACCAGGGGGTATTTTGCGATTCGGCACTGCGTGACTTTAACGGACAATTGCGCAGTCGTGCGACGCTGTACCTAAACGAATTTGACGTCCTTTTTTTCCCACAAACAGAGCTTTCTTTTGGTGGTATTTGATCACCTGTGCGATTTTTTGATCACGCGCTATAAACAAAAAAAGAGCGTCAATTTTGCAAAAATAACAATATTTTTCACATTTTTTTATATGAAATTCCCCCAAAAAAAAAAGTAAAAATCAAAATTTTTTAAAATTTTCGGCCAATTTGTTTTATGCTACATATGTTTGGTAAAAAAAATCGCAAAAAGCGTATTTTGATTGGTTTGCGCAAAATTTATCGCGTTTACTAACAAAGGGAAAGATTTTTGTCATTTTTGTTGTTTTTTTTTTTTAACGCGTAATGGCGGCGATCTGCGATTTTTTTGCGGTACTGCGACATTGGGGCGGACAGATCGGACCCTTGACTGACATTTGTGACACTTTTGGGGTTACCAGTGACATTTCTACAGTAATCAGTGCTATACATATGCACTGTTACTGTAAAAATACACTGGTTGTGAAGGGGTTAACTTTATTTGGGAGGGAGGGGCTGTGTGTATCCCTAGGGGCGTGCTTTCTACTGTGATTGGCTGTGGCTTGAGCTGTAAGGACACTGATCAACGGATCTACATACTAGATCCGTTTGATCAGTGTCTTTACAGCGAGGAGAATGACAGGTGGCTTGTTTACACAAGCTGCCTGACATTCTCCCTCTCCCCCGCCGATCACCGAGTGACCGGCGGACATCGGGTCCGCTGGTCACACGCGCGGGGGGGGTCCGTGACCACGCGGGAGCGGGAGCGCGCCTCCGGGGGCGCGCGCTCGCTCCCTAGACCCTCACAAGCTAGTGACGTAGCCCTACGTCACTTTGCCTGTGAGGGGCTGACTGCCGACGTAGATCGGCGTTAGGCAGTCAGCAAGTGGTTAATGTACCCGCCGCAAGTTTAACTACCGTGAGAAATCCATACCCTCCGTAGCGGAACCGGAAGTGACGAGGGTATGGTTTTCTCACGGGTATGGTTTTTTCACGGAACACCGTGTATGGTGGGGAGAGAAGTAGGGTGTTCTATCAGAATACCGCTAAAGGAAGTGACGCACGAACTAGAACAATTTACTGTGCATGCGCCATGCGTTCCAACATGGCCGCTGTGCGTTCCAATAGGTTTCCTAATGTGAGAGAACACGAAGCAGAGGAGGACATCTTCTTACACCCACGCAAGTCTTGAATTTTACATTTAATTTAGCAGTAAACTCACCTTATATACTGAAATAGACTATTTCATTGTGACCAAGTGAAATTGTCTATTTCTCTATATAATCAGTTTGACGCTGAGCAGTGCGGGGTGGACCAAGATGGCCATCGCCACCTTCTACCTGCAGGTTTCTCGCTATACTTACTAAAATACAGTAATAATACAAATGTAATACTATGATTCAGTATATAAGGTGAGTTTAGTGCTAAAATAAATGTAAAATTCAGGACTTGCGTGGTTGTAAGAAGATGTCCGCCTCTATTTCGTGTTCTGTCACATTAGGAAACCTATTGGAATGCATAGCGGCCATGTTGGAACACATGTGTGCATGTGTGTGCTATTCTTTTTTAATATACATGTCGCTTGGTTCATAGCTGCACCGGCTTTAGATATACATGTTCAGGGTTTGCTCCCCCCAATTTTTTGCTTGTTCATTATGTATTCGGTCTGACCAGACTTCTGAGGTTGAGCACCCCCCCCGCCCCCCCCCACACACACCTGTACTCTATCAGTGTCCACTATCAAGTAGATATAGGAGGAGTCCCTTGTAGTGCATTAGCACATCTCTCCCAGCAAGGAGTATTATCTCCAAGGGTTAGGCTGGATTCATCTCTTTGTCATGGATAGTGTAGGACCCACTGATAATGGGGTACTTTGACGCAGTGGTGGGCTTGAGCACGATATGGCCATATGGTGGGACTAAATCCCCATTTTTATTTATGGATTGTCTCCATATTTGATAGTCATTTCTTTTGCATGGTTGCGCTATTCTTTTTTAATATACATGTGGCTTGGTTCATAGCTGCACCGGCTTTAGATATACATGTTCAGGGTTTGCTCCCCCAATTTTTTGCTTGTTTATTGGAATGCATAGCGGCCATGTTGGAACGCATGTCGCATGCGCAGTAAGTTATTTAGTCTGTAGGTCACTTCCAGTACCACGCTACCTATCAGATTCCATAGTTGCCAACATTCTCAAAAAATGTATAGGGACACTTTTTTTTGCCTGTGGGCAGAGTATTATTTTCATTAGGGGGTGGGGCATTCATTTGTAAGCGTGGTCTAGGTGTAAAAGAAAAATGTGATGTGCGTAGCGCGCCACTGTTAAAAATGGGTGTGGGGTGTAATTAAATAGTGTTTGGAATGAAAGAGGGATGGAGGGAAAGAGAGGGAGGGAGAGAGTAAGAGAGGGGGATAGAGAGAGAAGGAGGGGGGAAGGGGAGAGAGAGAAAGGACATAATACAAGAGATGGTCAGAGACTGCGGACATTCTACAAAAGATGGGGTCAGAGACTAAGGACACAGCTGATAGCAGAGGCTTCTCACATGGCCATGAATGTGTACAATGTTCTGTGTATGGTGGAAGGATGTCAGTGAGCTAAGTACACTACACGGGTCAGTAAAGTTTGCTCAGTACACACAAAGTGAGTGTGTCCGTGAAAACCTGCTGCTCGCCCTCCCTCACAAAAAAAAAAAAAACAGAGACAAAAAGCCCACCTATTGTGTTGATTTCCACAGACCTTCAGCTGCAGAGAGAGCCCAAACTCCAGGGTACAAACATACCTCTGCTTGGATGCACACATGCTGTAGTGGAGCTCAGGTTAGGCTGTCTTGTTCCCGTTCACATCTCAGAGGCTGGCCACTCCTCCTCTCTGAGTCCTGGCCAATGACTGAGAGGTAAGCGCCACCTAACCTCCCTGCATGCTAATTCATTGGAGGGGAGGAGGCAGGGAGAGGATCTGAGAAATCCTTCTGTTTAACCCATGTGTTACCCCAACGCTGCAGCTGGGTTTTGCGATGTAGAGTCCAGGCTGGTGTTTCTAGGTAGGAAAAAGACCAGGAGCTTGAGTCCGAAGGTAAATTTGATCCCACAACGTCCCTTTCTGACATCAGAAGGGGGCGAGAAGACTAGCTCCAGGGAGCTTTGCCATATGCTGAAATAAAGGTGAGTGTAACACCAATTAGAGCATTTTGATGGGGCGACACCTCTTGACCCCTTTATATTACACAGCCCCCCCCCCACACCTCTGGACCCCTTTACATTACAAAGTGTGTTGTACAGGGTGCAAGATTCAGGAGTGCGTTGTACAGGGTGCAAGGTTCAGAAATGCGTTGTACAAGGTGCAAGGTTCTGGAGCGCATTGTATAGGGTGCAAGGTTCTGGAGCGCGTTGTACAGGGTGCAAGGTTCTGGAGTGCGTTGTACTGGGTGCAAAGTTCAGGAATGCGTTGTACGGGGTGCAAAGCTCAGGAATGCGTTGTACGGGGTGCAAGGTTCAGGAATATGTTGTACTGGGGGGAAACATTCAGGGATGCGTTGTACGGGGTGCAAGATTCAGGAAAGTGTTGTACTGGGTGCAAGGTTCAGGAAAATATTGTACAGGGTGCAAGGTTCAGAAATGTGTTGTACGGGGTGCAAGGTTCAGGAATGCTTTGTACGGGGTGGAAGGTTCAGGAATGCGTTGTACGGAGTGCAAGGTTCAGGAAAGTGTTGTACAGGGTGCAAGGTTCAGGAAAGTGTTGTACAGGGTGCAAGGTTCAGGAATGCGTTGTACAGGGTGCAAGGTTCAGGAATTCGTTGTACGGGGTGCAAGGTTTGGGAATGCATTTTACAGGGTGCAAGGTTCAGGAAAGTGTTGTATGGAGTGCAAGGTCCAGGAATGCATTGTAGAGGGTGAAAGGCTCAGGAAAGTGTTGTACAGGGACTCACTGACGCTTAGAACACACTATAACTTGACAGAAGTGCTGAATCCTCGACTCTTGGTCAAAAAAACTGCTGTGCAAATACCATGTGACATTAAAAATTGCAACGACTGCTAGCAAATAAATGATGATTTTTACATGTAGGAGAAGAATGCCAGAATTGGCTTGGCCTTGAAGTGGTTAACGTGCATCCCTGTATGACTGCTGGTACAGCATCAGTGAGGAACCCGGATGGAGGACTTAGGTGAGTATAACTGACTTCACTGCCAGGTAAGGAAAAGTTATCAGCTGGCATTATGGATTAGAAGGGGTGGGAGAGAGGGATGGGGAAAAAAAAATAATTTTGCTTAGAGTTAGAGACTTTACAGTAGAACCAAAGCCATTTTTTTTTGTTATTTTGGAGGATTATAATCATGTCAGCCTTTTGTCATCTTTGTCAAATTGGCGAGATTGCCCTTCAGTTCCTGTCCCTTAGCCAAAACAAGAAGGGAGAGGAAACCCTTACACAGCAGGAAGAAATTGCTGGTAGTCACCAGAACTATTGTCTCATTTGGAAGATTTCTGCCCTTTTTCTGTGCTGGTGACAGCCAAAAATGTGGATCCAAAAATCCAAAACTAAAAAAAGTTTTACGTTTGGATATACTTTAATTAAAATCTGTTGTTGTCTAATTTGAAAAGTAATATGTTGTTATACATGTTCTTGCAATGTCGAAAAGAGATATATATATTTTTTACATTTCATAATTTCAAATAAATCATTCTGGTGATCTTACTAGCATGGCGTGCCTGCTGAACTGAGAGTAAACAATAGAGGAGAAGCTGCAAAGCATGCATGGGATCCAAGAAGTGGTTGAAAGAGATAGTCATCAGACAGGCAGAACTCACAACATAAATGGAGATTTTTCAAGTAAGTTTAGTTTGAACTGTCAAAAATAACTGATGTTTGTATTGATATTACAATCCTGATGTTCTAAAATGAAAGTGTATGCTGTGACCACAGATTTCCTTTAAACCCTAGTGATATTAAAACTAGGGATGCATTGGTACCAGTTTTTTAAGAACAAGTACGAGTACCGATACTTTTTATCAAGTACTTGATGATACCATCTACTGATACCTATTTTTTTCCCGCATGTGATTCGGACAGGAACATTTGCACTGTACAAGTACTCGTGGAAATGCTTAGCATCTTGCCCCAAAAATTAGCCCACATGGGTTTACCTGACAGCTAAGAACGTTGTATTCTGTGGCTGAAGGTACATTAGGCATTCACAGGATACAGATGTAAGTGTCGGCCATTATTGGCCCCAAAAATTAGCCCACATGGGTTTACCTGACAGCTAAGAACGTTGTATTCTGTGGCTGAAGGTACATTAGGCATTCACAGGATAAAGATGTAAGGGTCGGCCAGTAATGGACCCAAAAATTAGCCCACATGGGTTTACCTGACAGCTAAGAATGTAGTATTTGGTGGCTGGAGGTACATTAGGCATTCACAGGATAAAGAAGTAAGTGTCGGCCAGTATAGGCCCCAAAAATTAGCCCACATGGGTTTATCTGACAGCTAAGAATGTAGTATTCTGTGGCTGAAGGTTCATTAGGCATTGACAGAAAAAATAATTGTAGGCCATAAAAGGCCCGAAAAATTAGGCATTCAATGGACATAAAATGCCTTTTATGCCGCTGTATTTAGCGACGACAAGGACCAGGAATTGTTGTGGGTGGATGGCGGTCTGGCGGATATTTGTGGCCTGTCATGAGGAATTTCAATGAAACATGGTCTACTGGTCACATGTGTTGGATTCCTCAGAGATCCATGCCTCATTCATTTTTATAAATGTGAGGTAGTCTACACTGTCATTAGCTAGGCGAGTCTGCTTATCGGTCACTATCCCCCCTGCTGCGCTGAACATCCTTTCGGACAGGACACTGGACGGGGGGCAAGCCAACAGTTCCATTGCAAATTGTGCAAGCTCTGTAGTTTCTTCACTTCTCAGAGCGTCCACATCGGCCATTAACCCGATGTAGTCGGACACCTGTCGGTCTAGGCGATCCTTGATGCTGGATCCAGAGTACAGCTGTCGATGGGTCAGCTGAAAGAAGGATCTCATATCTGAAGTGACCAAGACATCTTCACACCGCCCTCTTCTTGCAGGCGCTGTTCGATTGCTACCCGCAACTGTCTCTCTGTGACTGGAAATTCCTCTGCCAGCGCACGCAAAAACAGAATGCAGCATTTCTCGCAGCAAGGCCTGGAAGTGCTGCATTCTGACCGCCCTCTGTGATACTGGTAACATTTCCGCCATTTTTTGTTTGTACCGGGGGTCTAAGTACGTTGCCACCCAGTACTGGTCCTTGCCCTTTATGCTTTTTATACGGGGGTCCCCCTTAAAACACTGGAGCATGAAGGCCCCCATTCACACTAAACTGGAAGCGGTGTAGTGGCCTGGCTCCAGCTCATCATCCAGGATAATGTCGTCCTCGTTCTCCTCCCCCCATCCACGGATAAAACCAGAGATCCCAGAAAGGTTTAAAGCATGCTCTTCTTGCTCCTCCTCATCCACCCCGGCACCATCCTCCTCTGACTCCTCTTCAGACTCCTGTTGTTGACTTGTCTCAGATGGAGTAGCACCAACTGGGAATTCATCCAACATTGCGACTTCCCATCTTCCTGCTCCTGCTTCTCGACGGCTTGATCAATGACACAACGCAATGTACACTCCAGAAAGAAGGCGTAAGGTACGATGTCACTGATGGCGCCCTGGCAGTGACTGACCAGTTTGGTGAACTCATCGAATGGCCGCAGAAGTATGCATGCATCCCGCATGAGCAGCCACTGGCAAGGTGAAAAAAACCCAAGCTCCCCAGAACCTGTCCTGCCGCAGAGTTCATACAAGTAGTCGTTAACTGCACGTTTCTGCTGGAGCAGCCTATCAAGCATATGCAACGTAGAGTTTCATCGCGTTGGGCAGTCACAAATAAGACGCCCGAGGGGCAGGTTGTGTCGCCGCTGAATGTCAGCAAGGCGAGCCATGGCTGTGTAAGATCTTCTGAAATGGCCTGAGATGTTCCTGACCTGCCGCAAGACGTCCTGGACCCCAGGGTATTTGGCAACAAATCGCTGCACGACCAAGTTCAGGATGTGTGCCATGCATGGCACGTGTTACATAGTTACATAGTTAGTGAGGTTGAAAAAAGACATCCGTCCATCCAGTTCAACCTATGATGTGTGTGTGTGTGTGTGTGTGTTTGCTGTTAACCGTACATTGTATACCCCTGTATGTTGTGGTCTTTAAGGTGCCCATCTAATAGTTTTTTGAAACTATCAATGCTCCCTGCTGATACGACTGCTTGTGGAAGAGAATTCCACATCCTTACCGCTCTTACAGTGAAGAACCCCTTACGCACTTTAAGGTTAAACCGCCTTTCCTCTAGTTTTAGTGAGTGACCACGTGTCTTATTGTATCTCCTTTCACTGAATAGTTGGTTCCTTATGCTAGGGTCACCAGTACAGTATTTGTACATTGATATCGTATCCCCCCTCAATCGTCTCTTCTCCAGAGAGAATAAGTTCAGTGCTTGTAGTCTTTCCTCATAGCTGATGTCCTCCATTCCCCTAATTATTTTTGTTGCCCTTCTCTGGACTTTCTCCAGTTCCAGCACATCCTTCCTGAGGACCGGTGCCCAGAATTGGACAGCATACTCCAGATGTGACTGGACCAGAGTCTTGTAGAGTGGGAGAATAATCTCTTTATTTCTGGAGTGAATCCCCTTTTTTATGCATCCCAGTATTCTGTTGGCTTTGCTTGCAGCGGCTTGGCATTGCATGCCACTGCCAAGCCTATTGTCTACCAGTACCCCCAGGTCCTTTTCCATCCTAGACTCACCCAGAGGTCCCCCCCCTAGTGAGTAGCTTGCTTTCTGGTTTCTGGCCCCCAAGTGCATTACTTTACATTTTTCAACATTAAACCTCATCTGCCATGTAGTTGCCCACCCCATTATTTTGTTCAGGTCCGCTTGTAAGGTTTCCACATCCTGCATAGAAGATATTGGCATGCTTAGTTTAGTATCATCCGCAAATACTGAGATTGTACTAGATATCCCCTCCTCTAGATCATTTATGAATAAATTAAACAGGATTGGTCCCAGGACAGAACCCTGGGGGACCCCGCTTTCCACACCCGCCCAATCCGAGTACTCCCCATTAATCACCACCCTCTGGACTCTCTCCTGGAGCCAGTTCTCTATCCAGGTACTCACCTTATGGTCCATACCTACCTTCCTTAGTTTGTACAGTAAGCGTTTGTGGGGAACGGTGTCAAAGGCCTTTGCAAAGTCCAGATACACCACATCCACAGGCTTTCCTTTATCTAGGTGGCAGCTCACTTCATCGTAGAAGGTTAATAGATTGGTTTGGCAAGAACTATTTTTCATGAATCCATGCTGATTACTACTAATAATACAGTTTTCATTACTAAAGTCTTGTATGTGGTCCCTTAAAGCGGAGTTCCGGGAACAAAATCGACCTAATCGATTTTGTGCCCATCCGCTGGCTCTTCTTCACCTGAAAAGGAATTGGATAGTTAGGATTATTTTATTTTTTTTTACTCACCTTGTATTCGTAGAAAGAAATACTCACCTATTCTCCACTTCCTCCCTCTGTGGCCGCGGCCCGCACCGTCACTTCTGGTTTGCAATGATTCCTGGGAGCTGAACGTCATCGCTCCCAGGATTTAAATCGGACGGCACCGGCCCCCTGCTCGTCACTTCCGGTGCAACGCCGCATTCCCTGCTAAACAGCTTCTGGGCACGCACCGGAAATGACGAGAGGGGCCGGCGCAGGCGCATTCTGGGAGAAGAAGACGCGGAAGAGGACGCAGAAGAGGATCGCGCTGGCTTCAGCTGCCCACAACAGAGATGGCAACGCTGTAGAAGAAATTTTATAAGTGAGTATTTCTTCTTGCAGGTAAGTGCGAACCGGGACAGATCAGAGGCTAGCCATTGTGGAATGTACTAGCCCTGACTGTCCCGGGGGTATGTTTATTGAAAAAATGTTTTTGTGCCCGGAACTCCGCTTTAACATCCCCTCCAAAATCTTGCAGACTACAGATGTTAGGCTGACCAGCCTATAGTTACCCGGGATATATCTCTGTCCCTTTTTAAATATTGGTACCACGTTGGCTTTTTTCCAATCAGCTGGCACAATACCTGTCTGTAAACTATCCTTAAAGATAGTGTGTTATTTTGCCCTGTTTCAGCGTGCTCAGCAGATTGGCACCGTTGTCGCATACCACTTTACCAACTGTCAAATTGAGCGGTGTCAGCCACTGATCTGCCTGTGAACGCAAAGCTGAAAGGAGTGCAGGACCAGTGTGGCTCTTGGCTTCCAGGCACAGCAGACACAGCACAGCATGGCAACGTCTTACCTGGCATGTGGAATAGGTTCTGGGGATCTTGAGCAGCGCATCGGAAGAGACGGTAGCAGCGGAAAAGGAGGAGTCAGCCGAGGAGGAGAGGGAGGATGGAGGAGGAGGAGGAGGAGAAGAAGAGGCAGGCCTGCATGCAATCCGCGGTAGTACAAACAAATCTATACGGGTTACATGCTTGACGGCCGTCAGAAGGTTCACCCAGTAGGCAGTAAAAGTCATATACCTTCCCTGCCCGTGTTTTCTAGACCATGTGTCTGTGGTCAGATGTATCTTGGCACCAACACTGTGTGCCAGAGATATATTCACTGGCCACTTAACATGGCCATACAGCTCTGGAATGGCCTTCCGCGAGAAGTATTTCCTGCCTGGGACCTTCCATTGAGGTGTTCCAATGGCCACAAATTTACGAAAGGCCTCAGAGTCCACCAGTTGATATGGCAGTAGTTGGTGGGCTAACAGTTCCAACAAGCCAGCAGTCAAACGTTGGGCAAGAGGGTTATCCGGTGTCATCATTTTTTTCCGCTCCAACATTTGGGCCACAGAAGCATGCCTTTTTCCAGAACAACGTGACGACGGCATCATGGAAGGTGGAGTGGAGGACAATTGTGAGGAGAGAGGAGAAGGAGAAGAGGTTTGACGGTGAGAGCCTGGAGTGTGGCTTTGTGGGTTCTGACGGTGTTGCTCCCACTGGGCTCCGTGATGGGAGTTCAGGTGCCTTCTTAAGGCGGTCGTCCCTAGGTGAGTGTTGGGCTTACCGCGACTTATGCGTTGACTGCAATGGCTGCAGATGGCAACACTGTTGTCAGCAACGGACACATTAAAAAAAGCCCACACTGCGGAGCCATGTGCCGGCATCCTGGGAGCGCCAGATGTGACTGTACATGGTTGATGGCTTGCTCCTGATACATTTGCAGTCTGCTTTGTACCTCTTGTGCAATGCAAGTTTCGCCTGCCTCTCCTCCCTATCTGCCGGTCCGTCTCTCCCTCTGAACTCCCCTCCTCTTCCTCTCTTGTGGCCACCCACGTGATGTCCATAGACACGTCATCATCCACGTCACTTTCCCCACCACTAACATTCGAGATCTCGGAGTAGGCAGCAACAGCGGGGACCAACCTCCTTGGGCTGATCTGGGTACTGTCGTCAGACTGCTGAGTGGCGGCTGTTGCTACATCCTCTTCCTGATCCGATGCCAACAATGGCTGCGCATCACAAATGTCTTGTGATGGATCTGAAAATAATACCAGTGACTCAAGCGGAGGGTACACAGCAGAGATTAAAGAGGGTGCAGATAGAGAGGATGAGGAGGGTGCAGAAGCGGAAGACTGAGTGAGCCACTCAACCAAGTCTGGTGAGTCCTTTGACGTAATCGAACGCACTTTCTGAAACTTCACACTTTGGCTCCGGCCTACTGCTCCTGCCCTACCCCTACCACCCCTGCGGAAGGGCCTGACTCTTCCTCTGCCTGTCATTTTTTAAATTACCCTGTGACAAAAGTCTCTAGAGAATCGCAGTATATCTGGAAAAAGGTACTGTATATAACACTCCGCTTCAATCTGTGGTATTGGGGGGCCACAGGTTATCACACCAGTTCTACAAATAATTGGGCAGTAACTGTTGTTACTGTGTGTAGCACAGTTAACACCGCAAAAGAGGCCACATTTTTACAGGACTAAAATACACTCTTAGAAAAGTATACTGTTAAATAACACCCCACTTCAATATGTGGTATTGGGGGGCCACTGGTTTATCACACCAGTTGTTCAAAAAATTGGCCAGTGA
Source organism: Pelophylax lessonae (assembly GCF_965119305.1). Classification (NCBI taxonomy): domain Eukaryota; kingdom Metazoa; phylum Chordata; class Amphibia; order Anura; family Ranidae; genus Pelophylax; species Pelophylax lessonae. The sequence continues at coordinate 155,962,929 of NC_138774.1, forward strand.
GTTTGGCACTGTGTGTAGCAGAGTTAACACATCAAAAGAGGCAATATTGCATGTCTGGCGGGGGGGGTCGCGGGTGGAGTCCTTGGAGTCTGGAGAGCTGGGCATGTTTCCCCAGAATCCGACTCTATTACTGATAGATACATTTTGGCGTAGGGCTAGGGGTCATTTTGCATATGAAGGATTCTCCAGGTTCTCCCGCATATTATGTAATGCTACAGGCTCCGAGATTCCTTACAGTGGGCTAGATATGGCATTAAATTCATTTCACAATTGTACAGGGGGACTGTTCTCAAAGATTTTCAGGCACTCCGGGCGGAATTTGGGCTACCTAACACCTTGTTCTTCCAATACTTCCAGTTGCGGCATGCCATTACATCGCAGACCAGGGATTCCCCTTGGGGCTTGTGTAACCCAGTCATTCTCCTTAGTCTAGTCAACTCTACAGTAAAAAAGGGACACATTTCCTCCTTATACTCTTCTTTTATGGAGCAGGTATCGAGAGCTATGACGTATGGTTGCAGAACTGTCTGGGCGGACGAATTGGGGCCAATAACGTCGGAAGAGTGGACAGGTATACTTGACAATGTGCTCAAGGTATCCCTGTCGGCTACACAGCGACTCACACAACTGTTCATACTGCACCGCACTTATCGGACTCCTCAACGACTGCATAGCTGGGGCAGGAGGGACTCTCCATTCTGTCCCCGCTGCAAGATACATGAGGGCACGCTACTGCACATGCTTTGGAGGTGTCCAAAGCTGCACCGTTACTGGACTGAAGTACTGCGCTCCATTAATGCTATCTGGGGGCTGCAGCTCCCTCAAGATCCGAAACTTTGCAACCTGGGTTGGCTAGACGAAGAATTGTATAACCCGGGGGTGTTTGTGGCAGTCCTTAGGACCTTATTTCTTGCCCGCAAATTGATAGCGAGGAAATGGATCTCTCCGTCTGCTCCCACACATGCGGAATGGACGGAAGAGGTTAAATCTCTGTTGGCCAGGGAAAATTTGACTTACCTGCATAGAGGGAGCTCCATGAAGTTTGAGCGCATTTGGGGACCATGGTTGGATGTGCCAGGCCTGGCTCCTCCTCACCTGGTCGCTAATAGACTCTTGGGGGGAGCGACTTCTTCTGCCCCTTGAAACTGTTGTTGACCTCATTAGTTATTTTAGAGTAGAGCCTGGGCGGTTATAGAATGAGAATGGGAGGACCAAAATACATAATTCTTCTTGCCCTGTAGGGCAGAGAGGTTGTCCGTAGGGGAGGGGGGAAATGGAAAGTTTCCCCCCTTGTGCTTGGAGACTGCACCACCTACTGTTTTTATTTTTATTTTTTCTCTGTGTTTCTATTTTCATTCTTTTTTCCTGTCCAGTTATGTTTCCCAATGTGGCAGGGTCGGTTTCAAAGATGCTTTGTTGGTCGTAAATCCAACTAAAGGCACTGATACATGCACTGGTATACTCTCCTTGAACCTAGGGGGTTTCCTAACCTAGAGATGATCCTTATTTCGATCATACCTGTTTTCCCTAATTTTGGGGTCTATCTGACTGTATTTAATCCAGTGTCATTTACTGTTATGTGCTATTACTACCCTGCTATGGTTCACTGTGTTGGATGTATTTTCTCTTCTCATTTTTCTGTTGTTTGTAACAAAAAGTTTTTCTAATAAAGATTATCTGATTTAAAAAAAAAAAAGAGGAAATATTGTTGCAGGACACAAATACACTTACGAAAGTATACTCATATAACACCCCATTTCAATATGTGGTATTGGGGGGCCACTGGTTTATCACACTAGTTGTTCAAAAAATTGGCCAGGGAGTTTGGCACTGTGTGTATCAGAGTTAACACAGCAAAAGAGGCAATATTGTTGTAGGACACAAATACACTTATGAAAGTATACTGGGATAACACCCCGCTTCAATCTGTGGTATTGGGGGGCCACAGGTTTATCACACCAGTTCTACAAATAATTGGCCAGTAACTGTTGTTACTGTGTGTAGCACAGTTAACACAGCAAAAGAGGCCAAATTTTTGCAGGACTAAAATACACTCTTCGAAAAGTATACTGTTAAATAACACACCACTTCAATATGTGTTAATGGGGGGCCACTGTTCTATCACACCAGTTGTACAAAAAATTGGCAAGTGAGTTTGGCACTGTGTGTAGCAGAGTAAACGCAGCAAAAGAGGCAATATTGTTGCAGAACACAAATACACTTATAAAATTATATTCAGATAACACCCCGATTCAATCTGTGGTATTGGGGGGCCACAGTTTTATCACACCAGTTCTACAAATAATTGGCCAGTAACTGTTGTCACTGTGTGCAGCACAGTTAACGCAGCAAAAGAGGCCACATTTTTGCAGGACTACAATACACTCATAGAAAAGTATACTGTGTTAAATAACACCCACTTCAATATGTGGTATTGGGGGGCCACTGGTCTATCACACCAGTTATAATACATTAAAAGTGCTTTTGTCACTGTTTGTAGTATTGCTGCAGCAACGCTCACCACACCAGTCACAATGCTGCTCAGTGCACAATACAAATCCACTATAATATGCTTTCTATTACAAAGTATATTATATGTGGATTACACCACTATTTAGTTCACTGCACACCTATACCAAATAGCAGCCCTTAAAATGACTTTTGTGGACTTTAACAGAACGATTTGTGTCACTGACGATCTGTCCCTTGTGCACACAGCATACCTGTCCCTAAACTGAAAAGAGACTGCAGACCTATACCAAATACCAGCCCTTAAAATTACTTTTGTGGACCTTAACAGAGCGATTTGTTTCACTGACGATCTGTCCCTTGTGCACACAGCATACCTGTCCCTAAACTGAAAAGAGACTGCAGACCTATACCAAATACCAGCCCTTAAAAGGACTTTTGTGGATCATAACAGAACGATTTGTGTCACTGACGATCTGTCCCTGATGAACACAGCATACCTGTCCCTACACTGAAAAGAGGCTGTAGACCTATACCAAATACCAGCCCTTAAAAGGACTTTTGTGGATCTTAACAGAGCTATTTGTGTCACTGGCAATCTGTCCCTGATACACTCGCCAACCTCTCCCTACGCTGACAAAAAGCAGAATGTGAAATGGCCGCCAGCTCTGGTCTATTTATAAGGTAGGGGGCATGTCCATTTGCTGAAATGTTTCAATTGGCTGTCCCGTTCCACCTGACGGCTGTGTCATGGGTCAAAGTTCTCCCCAATGTAAACTAATATGGCCGTCGCAAACAACGCCATGTGTTCGCAAAATTAACAGGCTGCGAACAAGCTAAATTCACCGCGAGCCGACCGCCGGGCGAATCGCAAGGCCATCTCTATTGAGCATGCTACTTCTTTAGCTTTTATTCCTAACTTATGTTCAAGTTTAAGCTGGTGTCATCACCACTGCCCCAAGTTTTCTGTTTCAGGGTGGCTCCTTTCTCTTGTAGTCTATAACCTGCAGCGCTGATCGAGCAGGGAAAATCCTACAAGGTGGTTTGTAGGTTGACTACTGTAGAATCACAGTTTTCACACATGTAAAGAAATCGTCCAGTCTCTGTGGATCAAGCTGAATTTTAATTCATGTATGGCTGACTTTATTCAAGAAGCTTAGCTGTCTGCAGGAGTTCTGCAAAATGAAGCTTGCTCAGAATGGAAAGAAAATAATACATATAAAAAATACCATATAATAAAATTAGGAACACGTAGATCCAATTTACATTTGAGCATTGTGGTAAGAGGCAGTAAAACACACAGTACAACAATACACCAGCTATGTGTGCGGAGCATTGCCATTCATTGTCAATCTCTTTGTTCTGTCTTGTCTGAAGCACTTTTTTATAGCATATTTTTGTACTAACAATAATAATTAACATTATTAATTTGTGCAGGGTTGTGCAATACTGTTCACACTGTACCTTAGGCTGTATGAAGTGTGGCTGAATGTGTACATTATAAGAAAAAAAGAGTGCTAACTTTACTCACAAAGGTTTGTGACAAAGTGCAAAAAATAATTATTTAAAACTAACATATAATTGTGCCAACAACATACTGAGAATAATTAAACTCAAAGTGATGCGCTCTGTTGCTCCACCCATGAGTAAAAATTGCTTTGCTCCAAAATGTCCAAGCGATACACTGAGTGCTTCAAAACCACACTTTGTGTATGCCACACTTTGGTAAAAAAGCGCATGCTCTCAACATTATAGTCAAATGTGCCACTTCACTCCACTCCACTCCACTAACTTTAACATACAGTGCTGTGTTCCATCATGCCACACGTACTGTATATATGCACTCACCAAAACAATTTTACCCTTTTAGATAAATGGTTCAAGGTGCGCTTCAAGCAATATAAGGTGCCACTACTCCACAAGGGGGCCCCGGGTGCTTGAATAAACTCTGGTTATGTAGCTTAGGAATGAGAGTAATATGACTGTGAGGAGGACATCCTTACGCAACACATTTATTGTGATAAAACTAATTTAAAAAAATATATATTGGCACTCACGTTCCGTGCACCTGGAACCGGCGTGCTCTCCACCAATAGGAAACGGGTTCAATCTTAGTTTAATAAAATTTTTCAAATACAAAACAGGATTGTACAAATACAAAAAAGGAACACATGTACCATACAGGGTAGCTTAGGCATAAAAAATAAAACAAAAAATAAATAAGAAAATAAACATGTACTCCATAAAAAGGTGAGTGCACAAGATACTCTGCCCTCCCCCACAGAACATAATATATTTGCAACTTTGGGTGTAAACCATATAATCTGTCCCAGAGCCCCAAGCTTATGCAGTGCCGGAGGGGAAAAAAAAGAGGGGTGGGGTGGCAAAGGTAAGAGGAGGGAGGGAAAAAACGAGAAAGAGGAAAAGTAAGAAACAGAGGAATAGAAGAGAGAAGAAAAATACTGATGTAGCCATAAGAGAGAAGAAAAGTACTGATGTAGCCAGAAGTGGACAACTAGATAAAATGTCTGTACACTAGGGCTAGGATTTACCCCTGTCCTGCAAGGAGGTCTTGTAGCTAAGAGTATTCACAAAACATCTTCCAAGAGAGCCAAAGTTGGTGACATTGTTCATAAGTATCCAGTTCACGAGCCAGAGGGGACTCCATCCACTCGATATGGTCTATTTCTATAATCCACTCAACCAGGGAGGGAACATGAACCCTCTGCCAATGGTGAGGGCAGTGCCAAAGGATGCTTTTTTTATATGTCTAAGAGTACCTGAAAGCATGAAAGCAAGGTTATTTGGGGAGAATTGGGGACAGTCACCCCAGCAACAGTGGTATAAAGCTGCAAGGCCAAATCCCAAAAGTCATGGATAGGAGGGCATTCCCACCAGATATGTAGTAAGGATCCCCTGTCAGCATGGCAATGCCAACATACATCAGGTACAGACAGATAAATTCAGTGTAATAAGGTCGAGCAGTGGTACCACCCTGCAATAATTTTAAAGTTTGTTTCCTGTGTCCTAGTCACCAGAGGTAGGAGGTGAGTGAGGGCAAATGACTTGTCCCAGTCCTCCGAGGTGAATGGGACATTGAGGTCAGCTGCCCATTTCGTGGTATATTCCGGAGGGTCAGGGTGAAGTTTTGCTAAGAGAACCTTGTAGACTGCTGAGAGGACAAGATCAGACGGAGAGTCTTGAAGGAGGAGGGAGTCAATGTCCCTAGAAAGAGAATCGGTGAAGATGAAGGAAGAAAAGAAAGAGGTCAATTGCTGATATTACAGCCATTGCATGAAGGAAAACCATCGGGCAGACACCACAAGGGGAGGCGCCCCTGCCAGAGAATTTGCACTAACCAGCGCTGGGACTCCTTCCATTCTAAATCTAGTCACAAAACGCAGATTCCCAAAGAAGTGGGTCATAGGGCCCATTTGAGACGAGAGCCCCAAACAGGCACTGATTGTCAATGATGTCACCGGTGTTGTAGAAACTGTATTAATATTTGTGTGGACATTTTTCAGGAAGTGTTTTATTTAAATTGCCAGCATGTCTCCCAGTGTCAGTTTACCGGTAATTGCTATGCACAGTGAATATGGCTTTAACTGGCATTGAGGAAAGTGTTAGTTGTGGAAACCTTCCATTAAATGGAGACTGAGATCTGCATTGAAAGGGGCATACTGATCTCTCTCTGCATTGAAAGGGGGCACACTGATCTCTCTGCATTGAAAGGGGGCACACTGATCTCTCTCTGCATTGAAGGGGGCACACTGATCTCTCTGCATTGAAAGGGGGCACACTGATCTCTCTCTGCATTGAAGGGGGCACACTGATCTCTCTGCATTGAATGGGGGCACACTGATCTCTCTCTGCATTGAATGGGGGCACACTGATCCCTCTCTGCATTGAATGAGGGCACACTGATCTCTCTCTGCATTGAAGGGGGCACACTGATCTCTGCATTGAATGGGGGCACACTGATCTCTCTCTGCATTGAATGGGCACACTGATCTCTCTCTGCATTGAAAGGGGCACACTGATCTCTGCATTGAATGGGGGCACACTGATCTCTCTGCATTGAATGGGGACACACTGATCTCTCTGCTTTGAATGGGGGCAAACTGATCTCTCTCTGCATTGAACAGGGGCACAATGATCTCTCTGCATTGAAAGGGGGCACGATGGTCATTCTGCATTGAAAGGAGGCAAGCTGGTCTGTCTGCATTGAAAGGGGGCACGCTGGTTATTCTGCATTGAAAGGGGGCAAGCTGGTCTGTCTGCATTGAAAGGGGACACACTGGTCATTCTGCATGGAAAGGGGGCACGCTGGTCATTCTGCATTGAATGGGGGCACGCTGGTCATTCTGCATTGAATGGGGGCACGCTGGTCTGTCTGCATTGAAAGGGGCAAGCTGGTCTGTCTGCATTGAAAGGGGGCACGCTGATCTCTCTCTGCATTGAAGGGGGCACACTGATCTCTCTCTGCATTGAAGAGGGCACACTGATCTCTCTCTGCATTGAAGGGGGCACACTGATCTCTCTCTGCATTGAAGGGGGCACTCTGATCTCTCTCTGCATTGAAAGGGGCACACTAATCTCTCTGCATTGAAAGGGGCACACTGATCTCTCTGCATTCAATAGGGGCACACTGATCTGTCTGCATTAAAAGGGGGCACACTGATCTCTCTCTGCATTGAAAGGGGGCACACTGATCTCTCTCTGCATTGAAGGGGGCACACTGATCTCTCTCTGCATTGAAAGGGGGCACACTGATCTATCTGCATTGAAAGGGGGCACACTGATCTCTCTCTGCATTGAAAGGGGGCACACTGATCTCTCTGCATTGAAAGGGGGCACACTGATCTATCTGCATTGAAAAGGGGCACACTGATCTCTCTCTGCATTGAAAGGGGGCACACTGATCTCTCTGCATTGAAAGGGGGCACACTGATCTCTCTCTGCATTGAAGGGGGCACACTGATCTCTCTCTACATTCAAAGGGGCACACTGATCTCTCTGCATTGAATGGGGGCACACTGATCTCTCTCTGCATTGAAAGGGGCACACTGATCTCTGCATTGAAGGGGGCACACTGATCTCTGCATTGAAGGGGGCACACTGATCTCTCTCTGCATTGAAAGGGGCACACTGATTTCTGCATTGAATGGGGCACACTGATCTCTCTCTGCATTGAAGGGGGCACACTGATCTCTCTGCATTGAATGGCGGCACACTGATCTCTCTCTGCATTGAAAGGGGCACACTGATCTCTGCATTGAAGGGGGCACACTAATCTCTCTGCATTGAATGGGGGCACACTGATCTCTCTGCATTGAATGGGGGCACACTGATCTCTCTCTGCATTGAATGGGAGCACAATGATCTCTCTGCATTGAAAGGGGGCACAATGATCTCTCTGCATTGAAGGGGGCACGCTGGTCATTCTGCATTGAAAGGGGGCACGCTGGTCATTCTGCATTGAAAGGGGGCACACTGGTCATTCTGCATTGAAAGGGGGCAAGCTGGTCTGTCTGTATTGAAAGGGGGCACGCTGGTCTGTCTGCATTGAAAGGGGGCACGCTGGTCATTCTGCATTGAAAGGGGGCACGCTGGTCATTCTGTATTGAATGGGGGCAAGCTGGTCTGTCTGCATTGAAAGGGGCAAGCTGGTCTGCCTGCATTGAAAGGGGGCACGCTGGTCACTCTGCATTGAAAGGGGGCACGCTGGTCTGTCTGCATTGAAAGGGGGCACGCTGGTCACTCTGCATTGAAGGGGGCACGCTATACCTTGATTACTGAAGGCCCCTTTTACGCTTTTGTGATCTCAAAGTCACACAATTTTTTACAGCGTTTTTTGCCGCAAAGCAATGCCTATTACATTTTCTGTTTGCGCCCCCCCAAAAAAAATTGTGAGCACCAGCCGCCACTGTGCTGGAGTGAACACCGGTGTGTATCTATGGCAGTGCGACCCTTACTCTGCCGCGCAAATGTATATCAGCCAGCCAGGGCCCCGATATTCACTGGCGGAGATATGTTTGTGATGTGGAATTATTATCATTTTGATAAATATCTGCCCTTTTGCTGGAATAATGGCTGGTAGCTTTCTATTATGCTTGATCCGCATGATCAGAAATACTGCTGCTATTTTCCTTTGCAGATACAGTCTCATTAACTGGAACAGTAGCATAATCACTATCAAATATGTTTTTTTATGAACTATATTATATAGGATTCACTCTAACAGGTTATGATGGGAGTGCTTGCGTATGTACTGGCATGGCTACGTTCATGAGAATCCACGCTAGTTCCATTGCAAAAGTGTTTGGTAGCCATTTTAGCAATAGTGCATGGTTCCATTGTCACAGAACAGCTGGAAGACTCCTGCACACAGCTCAGTTGATTCATTTACATGCACTCCCATTTCTATTGTACATTTGAATGTATAAAAGTGTGTCATTGGCTGATGTGGTGTAGCCATCACTTCCTGTCTCTGTTCTTTTCTTGCCCTATACATAAACAAGTTCCATTGTTCATCACAGGACAACCTAGGAGCATCCAAACTGAAACAGCCTGTATGTCTGTATCTCTGGGGATGGTGAGCACGCTAGAATTTCTTTAAACAAAAGAGCTGTACATTGTACTTTTGCAGTTCAAGAGATTATTACAGGCGCATATGAATATCCACAAGTGCGCTTTTCAGCGCACCAATCGAATTTCTCTGCTCCAAACTCTATTAATTTCCACCACACCGGAAGTGACATATGCGTCCAGTAGGCAGGATTACTGGATGCATATGTCACTTTCGGATAGGATATTTTGGTAAACCTGGGTACTCGTAGTCCCTTTGATGATGGCAAATGGTCCAGGCCTGAGATAGCAAAGCAAGCCCAAATAAGAAATGTTCCCTCCACCCTCCACCATACTTCACTGTTGGGATGATATTTTGATGTTGGTAAACATTGTATTTTTTTGCGCCATACATAGTACTAAGTATACTTCCTGAAGAGTTCAATTTTTGTTTCATCAGTCCACAAAACATTTTCCTAGTAGCGCTGCAGTTTCCCAAGGTGGCAAATGGGCGGGCAGCAGTGTTTTTTTTTTTTTTTGGAGAACAGCAGTGTTTTGCCATGGACATCCTATCTGTTCAAAGACTTACAGTGGATATAAAAAGTCTACAGACCCCTGTTAAAATTTCAGTTTTCTGTAATGTAAAAAATGAGACAAAGATAAATCATTTCAGAACTTTTTTCACCTTTAATGTGACCTATCCAGCCATGCCAGATCAGCAAACCAAGTTCGGCGAGACCAGTCTGGAGCCACTAGAATGACAGGAATCCCTTCTGCCTGAATCCTTCACAGGAGTCGTGGCAGAAGTTTGAAAAGGCTGGAACAAATCAGTCAGCCCACCTAAGAAAGCCGGCTGCTTACCGAGCTGCCAGGACACATCTTGTTCCCCCTTGGTGATTGACAGACAATGGCCGTGGTATTGTCCGAATAATTTAGTACCAGACACCCCTGAAGACGATTGTCCAATGAGCCAGACAAAGTCTGATCGCTCTGAGTTTCAGTACACTAATTAGCAGTCTGGGCTCTACCAGAGTCCAGACCCCCTGAGCATGTCTGTGCTGAGGATGCCTCCCCACCTGGACAGGCTGGCATCCGTGGAGACAACCGTCCAGTACAGGAGGAGAAGGATTTTTCCTGTCAAAGTGCCAGAGAGCAAAGCCGTGGATCCTTGACCCATTTCACCAGAATCTCTTTAGCAGAGATCTTGTGTGGAACTGTGCAAACAGACCACCTCGAGGGTGGACACCATCAGGCCCATCATGGAGGGATGACCGTCAGCTGAACAACAGAAGCTGAAATTGCCTCCTGCAATGTCTGGAGTTTTTCCAGAAGAAGAAATGCTCTGGCTGAGGCCGAGTCCAGAGTCAGACCCAGATTGGCCATTTTTTTGTGGACAGAACTAAAGACGACTCCTGAATGTTCAGGATCCCACCCAACTCCCTAAGAGTTCGCAGAGCAATCTCCAGTAGTCATCAGAGCAGTCTGCGACTTCGCTCGCAGAAGATCGGCCAGGTACCCCAGTACCGCGATCCCCCGTTGACTCAAAAAAATGCCAGGACAGGGGCCAACACTCCTGTGAAGACACGGGGAGCGGAGGTGAAACCAAAGGTCAGCGCCACAAACTGATAATGCTCCTTGTCCACGGCAAAACGGAGGAAGCGCTGGCAACCAGCACATATTAGAATGTGCAGGTAGGCGTCCTTGATTTCGAAAGAAGCGAGAAGAAATCCCCCTGATGTAGGGACACCACTACCATGTGAATGGACTTCATGCAGAACTTCTGTACTCGCACAAAGCAGCTTAGCGCCATGAGGTCCAGAATTGGACGTACCTTGCCTTCCTTCCTGGGCACAATCACCCCTTGAAATAACAAGTCTTGCACTGACCCAAAGAGACCCCATAAGTGATCTGGGGACAAGTTCAGATTGGAAGGGAAAAAACCTTTCCGAAGGACATGGCCAAACTCGATCTCATAGCCTGACCAAATAACTTAGTGGGCCCACTTGACCTGTACCAGGGAGGTTTGTGGATCCGGAAACCAGCAAAGACGTCCCCCCACCCAAGATACGAGTGAGGGTGCCCTTCATGCAGAGGTAGCCTTGTTTGCAGGTCTGGAGGAGCCCGCACGTGGCTTGCCAGACCAGGTCCTCTTGGAACCTCTGGTGGAGGCCCTGACTTTTGATCCCAACTCTTGAGATCCTGAGAGACAAAGAGGCCGCTTAGGAGCCAAGGAGAATGGCCCACATCTACGACGGCACTCCTTGCCCTTGTTAGCCTGCGGAAGAGAACTCTTCGCCCTGTGAGACCCTTAATGATGTCATCCAAGGAAGCTCCAAACAGGCAACCCCCTACAAGAGGGAGATCAGATAAGGCCGTCTTAGAAGTCTAGTCCGCAGACCAGCATTTCAGCCAGACAATACGCCGCAGGACCACTGCTGATACAGGCAGCCCAGAATCAAAGGAGCCGCATCCAAAGAGGCATCACAGACAAACTATAGCCCCTGGACCAACCGGTCCCTCAGCTCCGCAAAAGACAAGGGGAAACTATTCTCCCTCCAGGTCCCGGCGTAAAAGCTTAGCCCAGTCGGTCCGAGTTCACAACACCAGGGCAATAGTATTTATCTGCCTTATTGACGAACCAGCCACAGCGTACATATGGCGGGCCAGAGCCTCCGCCCTCTTGTTAGCTGGACCTGCAAAGGTCGGGGACTCCTCAAACGGGATGAAGGTAACTCAATTTGACCTGGAAACCGGCGAGTCCACTACAGGTGGGACCGTTCACCTTTTACGCAGTAAATCCTCATAAGGATATTGCAAGCAAAAAATGCCTAGCAGCCACTGCGTTTTGGACAACCCCACTGTGACAATGTTGTCAAGGTAAGCGGAAAGAGGAACACCCTCACTGCTTTGGAGGGCCTGTGGCTACCAAAAGAAACCGATGCCTCAGACGCGGCATCAGCTGCAACCTTAATTTTTAAAGTTTCACACACTGGCACAAACAGTGCATTCACCAGCGCCTATTTAAGCGCGGCTAGAGGAGCAGATGAATCATCCTCACTATCTGAGCACTTAGGGTGCATGGACGCAGACCCAGTAGTGTCGCTATATACTGAGCTCACCCCAAAAATATAACAATCAGGGGAGGCCGCCGAGCCCTCCATAGATAACATAATAGGACATAGCCCCCTTAAAAGGGGGCCAACTGCCGTGACGCGGACACTCAGGCAAGGTACCCTCGCTAAAAAAAGGCAGGTGCCCCACACAAGCGAGACTGTCTTTAAAAATGAAGCGCCCCCACAGCGCCACCCGGTCCCAGAGAGGTGCCAAGCTAACCATACGGCCCAGCAGTCCGCAAGCCGCGGCCTAAATTTTTGTGGGGCCCTGCCGCACTTGCATGAATCCTCAGCCCAGCAGATGTCCAAAGGAAGAATGGTGGCTTCAGCTACACGCATTGAGGCCACCTCCTAACGGTGGTGCCCGACTTGGCTGCATGGCCTAGTAGGCCGCAAGTTGCGGCCTTATTTTTGAGAGCGCCTGGCCACGAGCCCCAGCAGGGCTGACCACCCAGAAGCAGCGGAGGAGAAGGCGGATGCCCAAACAGAAGACAGTGGCTTCAGCCATCCTCACAGGGGCCACCTCACATAGGTTCTGAAGGGTAGACCGCAAAGCCGCGGCCTAAACTTTTGGCCGGATCCAGCCGTGTGAGACACGTACCTATGGAAGGTAAAAATATCCACTCCCCCAACCCAACAACTGCCACAGGGAGCCCAGAGGACATCTCTGCCCTAGTCACTAACCCCCAGGATGGCAGGGAATCCTGCTCAACCCCTCGTTGCGCACCAGGAAAACCCGGTCAGCAGCAACTCCAACCAGCCCCCTTAAGAGCATGTGGCAAAGCCAGATCATCACCTCAGCCGGGAGGGGGGCGAAAGACCCACAGTGACTGAAATTTTAGAGGGGCTGGGGGGAAGAGAAGGGAACCAGGGGTCTGACCATACCATGGAGGGACCCACGTCCACCCCAAAACCCTCCAGGGGTAGTGGGGGGACAGCTACTTACCACACCAGAAAAAGGTTGGGCATTGCTCCTGACAGGACACAGCTCCATTGTAATGTGGGTGCTGTCAGCCAGAAGAAAATGCTGCGATTTAGGCTGAAGCCAGTTCGTATCCTAGTTTGCGAGAGCTGCGGTCTGCACGTGTTCACTGGCCAGACTGGGGGGACCCTAAGGATCTATATTATCCACTTCATCGCCTAGTCCAGCATTTGATTGTAGATCTCACAGGAACAAAATAAGAAAAAAGGAAACAAATTAAATTTAAAATGAAAAAAAAATGCCAGGACCAGAGATCCCAGCACTGAACTAGGTCCTTACTCCTGACCAGGCAGAAAAAAAACTGAGTGCCTATAGCTGAGAGTGGGTGTATACCCCCAGGGACTCCCCATAGGCGTAGTGAAGCTTTTTACTGCCTAGTGTCTTACTCCTGTAGGGGGCAGTATAACCCAATGGTTAAGAAGAATCAGGAGCTGTGTTCATCAATGAACAAAAGGGAAATAAAAAAACTAAAATAATATGGTTGCATAAGTGTGCAAACCCTAAACTAATACTATGTTGAAACACCTTTCATTTTTTTACAGCAGTCTTTTTGGGTATGAGTCTATCAGCATGGCCCATCTTGACTTGGCAATATTTGCCCACTCTTCTTTGCAAAAACACTCCAAATCTGTCAGATTGCGAGGGCATCACCTGTGCACAGCCCTCTTCAGATCACCCCACAGATTTTCAATCAGATTCAGGTTTGGGCTCAAAACTTAATTTTCTTCTGGTGAAGCCATTCCTTTGTTGATTTGGATATATGCTTTGGGTCATTGTCATGCTGAAAGATGAAGTTCCTCTTCATGTTCAGCTTCTAGCAGGATCCTGAAGGTTTTGTGCCAATTGTGACAGCCCGAAAGCATGATGCTGCCATCACCATGCTTTACTGTGGGTATGGTGTTGTTTTTGCATCAAACATATCTTTTGGAATCATGGTCAAAAAGTTTAATCTTGGTTTCATTAGACCATAGCACATTTTCCCACATGCTTTTAGGAGACTTCAGATGTGTTTTTGCAAAATTTAGCCAGGCTTGGATGTTTTTCTTCTTTACCCCATATTCCTGCAGCTCCTTTAATGTGGTTGTAGGCCTCTTGGCAGCCTCCCTGACCAGTTTTATTTTCACCTTTTTATACATTTTGGAGGGACGTCCAGTTCTTGGTAATGTCACTGTTGTGCCATATTTTCTCCACTTGATGATGACTGTCTTCACGGTGTTCCATGGTATATCTAATGCAGTGTTTCTCAACCTTTTTCTAGTCAGGACACCCTTGAAAAATATTTTTAGTCTTGAGGCGCCCCTGTCTCACTCGTTCTTGACACGCAGACAAATGCTCTGCTCTTTAGGGATGCCATTCATTTTTATTGGTACCCCACACATTGGCAAGCATGGGGTGCTTTTGGTGAGGGGCAATTTGAAAAAAAAAAGGGTCGGGGACTTCTTTCTCTGCATTTCTGCGGGTAGGGAAGCCCACTGAAATGAATGGGCTGCCCTACATGCAGCAAGCAGCCACACAGATGTGAACCAAGAGCTTGTTCACATGTCAGGTTGGAGGGGCGATAAAATCACAATGTTGAGCTGTTTTTACCACCCCCAACTTCTCCCCCTTTAGCTGCAGAGGGGTGTACACTTGCTGTGGCTGCAGCTGGAGGTATACCCAGGGTGAATGGGGCTGCACTGCAACTACCCCGCAACAGTGTGCATTGCACCGTTGCGGTGTTGTGATGCTGCATTTACAGGCTTAAAACAGGTGGTGAGGAGGCAACATTTTGCCTCTTTACCTCCTGCCAAATGCCTTTGAAAAGCCATTTGAGCATGGATTGCTATTCAGCAGAGCAGCAGTCCTTGGAATAGGGGGTCAGATTAAAAGTAACATACTGTGAGGGATTAGCTCGGTGGTAGGCGTGGATGACCCCTTTGGGGGTGCGTTTTCACAGAGAGATAGCCGAGCAGAGGTTGAAAACAAGACTGATTTATTCATGCAATTTACTTCACACAATTGCAAGCGTCAAAACAGCCAAAATAAAATAAAAGACAAAATAAATCCTTGCCTCTGTGGGCGGCTACCTTCTCACGCTGGAACCTACCTAAGAAGTCTTTCCAACCTACTGTTGGGCCGACACTGCTGATCCTACAGCAGACACTCAAATGTCCATTTGTTTGCTTTTCACACAGCACAAACATTGTCCATTGAACATGTCCCTTTGTTTTCTTTCACACAGCACATGTTCATTTATAACAGGATCCTTTACTCTTCAGATTCTTCACATTGAACACAGTTCATTTAACAGGTCCCTTTACTCTTCACACTCTTCACATGGAACACTTTGTCTTCTCACCTTTGAGACGTCTTCACTCGTGGTTACCCTCCTTAGCTTCACATCGCTGTAGGGGGTCTTCTCCCATGCTCACCAGCTTGTCGGGAGGCACACATCCGACTGTCCCCCTCTCCCAGCCCACACGGCGACAGGAGGCAGCAGTCCTTCTCCCATGCCCACACGGCATCGGGAGGTACACGTATGTCTGCCTTCCTCTCCCAGCCCACACGGCGACAGGAGGCAGCACTCAATAGATTTTCTCTGGACAAATTATAGAGGCCTTGATCTCCTCATTCTGAACAGCTGAATGGTTTTCAACTTCCTGCTGGCTCTTTTTGCAGCCAACACCCTATAGTATCAGTGAACTTTTCAAAGCAGGTGGGAATGTGTCTCCTCTCAGTGACTACATTCCCAGATTTACCTGACTTCCTGTCACATACCCCCCCCTCTTGTTTCAACCCTAGGGTTGGGACACATATTTCCAGGCACGCATGTGTCAGGCACTGCTGACTCACTGATAAGCCTCCTATTATCCTCAAGCTTCCGGATGAAACTGTTTCTGTCATCTTCACTGACAGATTTCTCATAAATGCCACACAGTTTGTCTCTCATCTCATATACACATTCTTCAACTGCATTTTTGGCATAATTTTGCTCCTTCTCGTTTCTGTCATCTTCATTGACAGCTTTCTCATAAATGTCAGACAGCTTGTCCCTCATAACCGTCTGTCCAATCCACCATGGAGGACCGTGATCCATAGGCAACTCAATTGGGCTAGTCTTAATGTCTTCAACATTCTTAAGACGCCTCTCTCTGCAATCCATAAATGTTTTCCACAAAACTTTGAGAACCTTTGCTTCACTAAGCTTTGTTCCAAGTAGGGACTCTTGACATCCCTCTGTGACTTGAGTTGCCTCTCCATACAGCTGTACACAATCATTGACTTTTTGTTGTAAAAGGGAATGATCTTCCTTCTTGAGCTTTGCTTGCTCTAAGATGCTGTGCAGAGGATTTTCCAATTGAGACAACAGGCTGTCACACATTTCTTCAAAGTGACCCCTGTTCCTTTTCCCAGAGATATCAATATCATTCAAACATTTCATATTCATAGGCAGATCTGAAGCATTTGCACTCATCAACTTTCCTTCCACCAACATAGGGGTTAAAGGCAACAACACAGTTGAACCCAGCGATCTGGGTGGTATCCATTATAGACCTCCTCTCTGCATCAGTGAAGAAGCATGGAACTGCAACACATTCTTTTACAGGTTTCTTCAATGCACTTTCTGCTGAACTATTTGACCGCTCAAGGTCACCTAGTTCCTTTTCTCTATCTGAATTCCACATGGAATGTATCTCAAGATCACGATCAAATTTCTGCCACCTGTCTTTCACCAGTTCCATTTTGGAAATATTCCCTGAAAGGCACTTGAACTTAATTTGCTTCACGTTTTCATCAACAGCCTTAGTTTTCTCCACTAGGTGGCGTTTGCTTTTTTCTCCCAGATTTATATCACTTGCTTTAGTTTTCTCCGCTTTAGTTTTCTCCACTAGGTTTTCAGCCTGAACTGAGAAAACATCACATTTCTTACACAGCTCCTTTGTTTGCTGAAGTTTTTGAAGGAACGGTTTATTCCACAGGGGTGATTCAAGCCACATGTCATCACATTTCTGAGGCTCACTCAGGACAGACCCCAAAACACTGATCCTTTTAAAAACTGCATCAGGCACACTATCCCCTCTTTGGGACAGATCCTCTGTTGCCTGGAATTCCTCTTCCAGTTCCTGCAACGGAATCTTCATCTCTTCTACTTGCTGTTCTAAGACTCGCTTAGACTTTTCTAGCTCCTGAACGCTTTTCACAACATCATCCTTGGAGCGGACCAAATCTTCCATTTCTGTACACAGCTGTTGGTTAACTCTTTCTAGTTCAACTTTACACTCTAGAGCTTCCTCCAAAGAGCGAGCCAAGAACAGGGCTTTGCTCTCGTTATCACGCACCTCCGTTTCTGCACGGGCGCGTTCTTCTGCATATTTTGCAGACACAGTCTTCTCTTCACCAAGCATCTGATCAAACTTCTTTTTCACATCTTCAACACACTGTAATGAACCAACGCTTTCTTCCATGCGTTTTTTCATATCCGCTATCTGAGCTTGCAATGTTGCGACTTGCTCTGATAGGTTTTTCTTTGCTTCCGCCTCCTCTTTTAATTGTTCCAGGAAGCCATTTTTCTCATCTTCCATTTGTTTGAGCTTTGTGCTAAAACTCAGCCTTTGACACCTCTCTTCCTGTAAGAGTTCCTGCGTGTCTTGCAGCTGCGATTCCAAGATAGAAAAATCTTCCGCAATTTCTCTAGATTTGCTGTCTGCTTGAGAAAGCTGATTTGTAACATTGTCCAACTCAACCTGCAGTCGGTTTGCCTTCTCTGACAGCTTAGCACACAATCGGTCACCTTCTGACACCTTCACTTGCGATTCCAGAAGCTGTGCCTCTACTTTTTCCCTCTTATGTTCACAATCTCCTTTTCCCTGCATAAGAGCTTTCACCTCATTGGCTAGCTTCTGGGAATGAGACTGTAATTCTGCCACACAGGCTTCTTTCTCCTTTAACTGCTGCTGGAAACGTTGGGCTTCACCTTTCCAACTTTCACAGTCTGCACGTAATTCATCTACCACATTGCTCAAAGTAGTGAGCTCATACACAGTACTCAGTAATTTAGCCTCTCTTTCACTTTTCTCTTTGTCGCTGAGAGACAATGTCGTTTTCAGAGCGACATTCTGTTCCTGCGACTCCTGCAGGTCTATTTTTGTAACTTCCAAACACTGAAGACTTTTTTCCAGCTGATTACGCAACTCCAACATTTCACACATACTTTGCTTCTGCAAAGTCTGAATTTCAATTTCCTTTTCCATGAGGATGGTATCTTTCTCCTTTATAGTGTCTTGACATTTTTGCAACTCGACCAAAAGAAGAGCAGTGGATTCTTCCCACTGTAACACATGAGACTTGAGTAGTTCATTCATTTCCTGCAAGTTTCTATGCTCCATTTTAAGCAATTCCAAGGCTTGTTCCTTTTCTTCCATTTTCCGTTGCAAGGCATCCAACCCAGCCCTGCACACATACTCGGTTTCCTCCAAACCGATGGCCTCCATTGGCTGCTGGCGTCTCTGTTTCCAGCCTGCCATGCTCTCTTGATGAGCCTTTTGTTGAGCTGCAAAGCTCCGTTGTTTCAGCATCTCCCCCATTTTGGGTTTACTTTTCATCTGAGCACACTGCGTCTCCATAGCAGTTTCATCAGTGTTGCTAGGGACAACAACCTTCCTCTTTAGTAGACTCTCTTTAGGCATGGATGGGGCTGGTTCAGACGGTAACATCCCCTCCATCCATAGAATCCGGTCTCTCATTTCATCTATCTTTGCATTCTTCAGGCGTTTTGAACGCCCCATCTTCAATAACTCCACAAACAAATTTTTCACAGTCCAGCAAAAAATTTTCAGACCACTGTCTCTTTAACACATGTAGTTGTTCTCTCTCTTGCAAGATCTCTTTTCCTGCGCACACAGTTTGTGCAGTCACTTGCACCAGACACAACAAAGTTCATCAAATAATTTTGAGACCGCTGTCTCTTTAAAACACTTTTTTTTTTTTTCTGTCAGGATCTTCTCTCCTGCACACATAGATTGTGCAATCTCATGCACCAGATAAAGTTCATCAAACATTTGCACTTCCTTGCAGGGATCTTGCTGCTTCTGCCCACTGCATACCTCCACCATATGTGAGGGATTAGCTCGGTGGTAGGCGTGGATGACCCCTTTGGGGGTGCGTTTTCACAGAGAGATAGCCGAGCAGAGGTTGAAAACAAGACTGATTTATTCATGCAATTTACTTCACACAATTGCAAGCGTCAAAACAGCCAAAATAAAATAAAAGACAAAATAAATCCTTGCCTCTGTGGGCGGCTACCTTCTCACGCTGGAACCTACCTAAGAAGTCTTTCCAACCTACTGTTGGGCCGACACTGCTGATCCTACAGCAGACACTCAAATGTCCATTTGTTTGCTTTTCACACAGCACAAACATTGTCCATTGAACATGTCCCTTTGTTTTCTTTCACACAGCACATGTTCATTTATAACAGGATCCTTTACTCTTCAGATTCTTCACATTGAACACAGTTCATTTAACAGGTCCCTTTACTCTTCACACTCTTCACATGGAACACTTTGTCTTCTCACCTTTGAGACGTCTTCACTCGTGGTTACCCTCCTTAGCTTCACATCGCTGTAGGGGGTCTTCTCCCATGCTCACCAGCTTGTCGGGAGGCACACATCCGACTGTCCCCCTCTCCCAGCCCACACGGCGACAGGAGGCAGCAGTCCTTCTCCCATGCCCACACGGCGTCGGGAGGTACACGTATGTCTGCCTTCCTCTCCCAGCCCACACGGCGACAGGAGGCAGCACTCAATAGATTTTCTCTGGACAAATTATAGAGGCCTTGATCTCCTCATTCTGAACAGCTGAATGGTTTTCAACTTCCTGCTGGCTCTTTTTGCAGCCAACACCCTATAGTATCAGTGAACTTTTCAAAGCAGGTGGGAATGTGTCTCCTCTCAGTGACTACATTCCCAGATTTACCTGACTTCCTGTCACAATACATATACACACACACACACGTATATATGCACAAATACATACAAAGACACATGTACACACACATATACACAGACACATGTTCACACATACACACACATTCAGATACATATGTGTACACACACACACGCAGGTACCCACACGTACACGCACGCACATGTAGACACACACGAACACATGTACACACATACATGCACACATACACCTATACACACACATGAACACCCATACACACGTACACACACATACACATTTATAAAGCCCTTTTAAAATGTTCTAGCACAGTACCTTTCCTTATTCAGCCAGGTAATGCTCTGAAGGAGGAAGCAGAAAGCACAGCACACTCCTCCTTCCTTTACTTTCACTTTACATTGGAACTCACTCACAGTTCCGATGTACAGTTCGCTAGGGGATCGGCAAATCAGGCTCATCTGACAGCCCTTCTCTCCCATAATCCTGCGGCACACCTGAGGACCTCTTTCGGCACACTGGTTGACAAAAGCTTATCTAATGCTTTCAGACAAAGAGAGAAAACAAGCCTGCCGAGTCTGTGTGTAACATGTCTACATTTGTTTTGTTGCACCTTGTACTTGGACATATGTCAATAAACAAGAAATTGCTTCATTCAATCCCCTTTGTGGTGTGCGGCCTTTTTCTCTCCTTGTCTGTATTGCTTACGGTTTGCGAGCTGGGGCCAGGCACCAAAGTTGCATTGCTGGTGCAGATTCACCTGAGCGGTGTATACATCTTCTTGATATCTAATGCCTTGGAAATTCTTTGGTACCCTTCTCCTGATTCCTTTTAACAATGGGGTCCCTCTGATGCTTTGGAAGCTCTCTGCAGACCATGGCTTTTTCTGTAGGATGCGAATAAGAAATGTCAGGAAAGAACTACTAGAACAGCTAAATTTTATTTGGGGTTAATCAGAGGCACATTAAAATGATGGCAGGTGTGTACAGACTCTAACATGAGTTTGAATGCGATTGCTTAATTCTGAACACAGCTACATCCCCCGGTATAAGAGGGTGTGCACATTTATGCAACCACATTTTTTTAGTTTATTATTTTTACTTTTTTTACCCCACCCCCACAATCTCAGTTTGTTTTTTATTTGAGTTGTACAGTTTATAGGTCACATTAAAGGTGTAAAAAGTTTTGAAATGATTTATCTTTGTCTCATTTTTTTTTTTACATCACAGGAAATTGACATTTTAACAGACGTGTGTAGACTTTTTAGATCCACTGTATGTACTTTATGGTAGACTCATGAACAGGGATGTTTGCCAGTTCCAGCGATTTAAGCCTTTAGCTGTTACTCGTAGGTTCTTCTTTACCTCATTGAGGATTCTGCATTGTCAATAACAATGATCAGTGCACAGTGAGCATGATGTGAATAAGACAAGACAGACTGTACAACACAATGTGTGAGTGTCAATATACCATACAGAAAAGTGTAAGTGTCAATGCACTACATCAAAAAGGTTAGTCCTTGAGGAAGTTCATTTGAGGGATTCTATTGGATAATTATCACACTGCTGGGACAACCGCCAGCTTTGAAGATAGCTAGAAGGAAATCTGTAAACAGATAAAGGTGGGGAAAATTGACATTTTTTAATATCAAAAGGCATGTACCAATGCCGTAAGCCACTATGCCTCACCTGTAAGCATATTCATCATGGCCAAAAATAATTTCAAGCTAAAGGTCATACTTATATAATCCCTGATTTTATAACTGCTCATCTGAATTTGTTGTATATTGCATGTCCTGTCCATGTGGCCTACAATATGGCCGCACCATTCGGACTCTGCAAAAAAGATTTGGGGAACATAGGCGTCTTGTAGAAGCCAGATCTGTCAAACATAGTGTTCCCAAACACTTTTTCACACACCACAACCAGTCTTCCCAACAACTCAAAGTTTGGGTAATCGAGGCTATTTCCAATAGTCTCCCTTCAGCCGAGGTTTAAACGCCTCTGTTCCCATAAATCCCATTGGATGTATCGACTCAACACTCTGGCCCCTGGAGGGTCAAATGAAGACTTGGAAGTCAGTCCCTTATTGTAAATATTTCAATTAATTGTTTTTTTTGCATATCTGCTGCACATACACCTTTGCAAATACAGTATAGTTTACACTTACAGCTCTATATGCCATTCATTTTTTTAATTTCTTAACCACTTTAAGAGCTGAGGATTTTCCTGCTTAATGACCAGACCACTTTTTTCAACTCTGCACTGCGCGACTTTAACTGACAATTGCGCAGTCATGCAATGCTATACCCAAACAAAATTTACGTCCTTTTTTTCCCACAAACAGAGCTTTCTTTTGGAGGTATTTGATCACCTCAGCGCTTTTTATTTTTTGCGAAAGTAATAAAAAAAGAGCGAAAATGTTGCCAAAAATTGACATTTTCTACTTTGACAGTTAAAAAATATCCAATATATTCAGTTTTTGTCATATATTTAGGCCAAAATGTATTTAGCTACATGTCTTTGATAAAAGAACTCTCAATCAGCGTATTTTTATTGGTTTACGCAAAAGTTATAGTGTCTACAAACTATGGTGTAAATACTGGAATTTACACAGCTTTAATTTCTGACTGCCTATCGCAATTCTTGAAGTGCTAAAAGGGCAGGGCAGTACAAACCCCCCCCCAAATTACCACTTTTTGGAAAGTAGACATCTTAAGGAATGTAGTGAGAGGCATGTTGAGCTCATTGAATATTTAATTTTTTTGTCACAGGTGTTTGAAAAATGACTAAAAAAAAAAAGTTGTCATTGAAATGATATATTGCTCACACATGCCATGGGCATATTTGTAATTATACCCCAAAATATATTCTGCGGGTTCTCCTGAGTACAGGGATACCACATGTATGAGACTTTTTGGGAGCCTAGCTGTGTATGGGACCCCGATAGCCAATTACCACCTTCAGAATTTCAAAGGGCGTAAATTTCTCATTGCACTTTCTCACTGCCTATCACGGTTTCAGAGGCCCTGAAATGTCAAAATAGCACAAAAACCCCCCCAAATGACCCCATTTTGGAAAGTAGACACCCCAAGCTATTTGCCAAGAGGCATGGTGAGTCCATGGAATATTTTATATTTTGCCACAAGTTGTTTTTTTTTACATTTTTTTTTTAACACAAAGTTGTCACTAAAACATAAATAGCTCACATGACATGGGTATATGTGGAATGACACCCCAAAATACATTCTGCTGCTTCTCCTGAGTACAGGGATACCACATGTGAGACTTTGTGGGAGCCTAGCTGTGTACGGGACCCCGAAAACCAATCACCACTTTCAGGTTTTCTAATGGCGTAAATTGTGCATTTCACCTCCACACTACCTGTCACAGTTTCGGAGGCCCTAAAATTTCAAGATGGCACAAACCCCCCCCCCCCCCCCTAGTTCCTGGAATTTTTTTTTTTTTTTTTACACAAAGTTGTCAGTAAATGATATATTTCTCACACATGCCATGGGTATATGTGAAATGAAACCCCAAAATACATTCTGCTTCTTCACCAACCAATCGCCACCTTCAGGCTTTCCAAGTGCATAAATTGTTGATTTCACTCCTTACTACCTATCACAGTTTTGAAGGCCATGAAATGCCAAGATAGCACAAAACCCCCCCAAATGACCCCATTTTGCAAAGTAGACACTCCAAGCTATTTGCTGAGAGGCATGTTGAGTGTTCTGCAGATCTCACTTTTTGTCACAAAGTTTTGTAAATTGAAAAAAGAGAAAAAAAAAGCATTTTCCTTTTTTTTCTTATTTTCCAAAATAAATGAGAGCTGCAAAATACTCGCCAGACCTCTCAGCAAATAGCTTTGAGTGTCTACTTTGCAAAATGGGGTCATTTGGGGGGGGGGGGGTTGTGCTATCTTGGCATTTCATGGCCTTCAAAACTGTGATTAGGTAGTAAGGAGTGAAATCAACAATTTACGACCTTAGAAAGCCTGAAGGTGGCGATTGGTTTTTGGGGTTCTGTACGCGGCTAGACTGCCAAAAAGTCTCACACATGGGGTATCCCTGTACTCAGGAGAAGCAGCAGAATGTATTTTGGGGTGTCATTTCACATATACCCATGGCATGTGTGAGCAATATATAATTTACTGACAACTTTGTGTAAAAAAACAAAACAAAAAAAAAAAAATAATTTTCCCGAAACTTGTGGCAAAATATAAAATATTTAATGGACTCACCATGCCTCTCAGCAAATAGCTTGGATTGTCTACTTTGCAAAATTGGGTCATTTGGGGGGGTTTTGTGCTATCTTGAAATTTCAGGGCATATGAAACTGTGACAGGTAGTGCGGAGGTAAAATAAGCAATTTACGCTATTAGAAAACCTGAAGGTGGGGATTGGTTTTCGGGGTCCCGTACACAGCTAGGCTCCCAAAAAGTCTCACACATGTGTTATCCCTGTACTCAGGAGAAGCAGCAGAATGCATTTTGGGGTGTCATTTCACATATACCCATGGCATGTGTGAGCAATATATCATTTAGTGACAACTTTGTGTAAAAAAAAAAACAAAACAATAAATAATTTTCCCGAAACTTGTGGCAAAATATAAAATATTCCATAGACTCACCATGCCTCTCAGAAAATAGCTTAGAGTGTCTACTTTGCAAAATGGGGTCATTTGGGGGAGGGGGTTGTGCTATCTTGAAATTTCAGGGCCTCTGAAACTGTGACAGGTAGTGCAGAGGTAAAATAAGCAATTTACGCCATTAGAAAACCTGAAGGTGGAGATTGGTTTTCGGGGTCCCGTACACAGCTAGGCTCCCCAAAAGTCTCACACGTGGTATCCCTGTACTCAGGAGAAGCAGCAGAATGTATTTTGGGGTGTCATTTCACATATACCCATGGCATGCGTGAGCAATATATGATTTAGTGACAACTTTCTGTATAAAAAAAAACAAATTGTAATTTTCCTGAAACTTAGGGCAAAATATAAAATACTCCATGGACTCAATATGCAAATAGCTTTGGGTGTCTACTTTCCAAAAAGGGGTCATTTGGGGGGTGTTTGAACTGTCCTGGCATTTTATGCATAATCTTAGCCACACATCACCCACTCTTCTATCCACTTAAAGACCAAGCCTTTTCTGTGACTTTTTGTTTAGATGAAAAAATATTTTTTTTTACTAGAAAATTACTTTGAAACCCCAAACATATATTTTTTAAAGCAGAGGCCCTACAGAAGAAAATGGTGGATGTTCCAAAAAAAAAAAAAACACTTTTTTTATATTTAATGCAGAAATACACAATATAATTCCTAATTGTTTGGTAAAATTTAAAAGATGATCTTATGCTGAGTACATAGGCACCAAACATGACATGCTTTAAAAATTGCGCACGCCCGTGCAGCGGCAACAAACTGTGTACGGTTTTAAAAGTCTTTACAGGTTACCACTTTGGACTTACAGAGGAGGTCTACTGCAAGAATTACTGCCCTTGACCTGGCGTTCGCGGCGATACCTCATATGCATGGTGCAGTTGCCGTTTCCATATGACACTAGACCAACGCTTGCGTGCGCATTTGCATGCAAGCAGGGACGGGGACGGGTGGGGGCTTGATTTTTTTTTAATTTTTTTTATTTATTTTGCTTTTTTATGTTATTTTGACACCTTTCCTTTCATTTTTTTTGTAATCATTTTTATTGTTATCACAATGAATTTAAATATCCCCTATGATAACAATCTGTAGTGACAGGTACTCTTTTTTTAAAAAAAATTGGGGTCTTTTAGAGTATAGATCTCTTCTCTGACCTTAATGCATCTGAGCACACCATAATTGGTGTGATAAAATGCTTTCCCAATTTCCCAATGGCGCTGATTATTTCTGGCGAAACAGAAGTCATGAAATGCTCGTAGCTTCCGGTATCTTAGGCCATAGAGATGATTGGAGCCATTCTCATCAGCTCTATGGTTAGATAACTGAACCACCGACTGCACTCTCGGGTTAACCCGTGGGACAGGAGAGCCCGAGAAAAACCACGGAAGGCGGTGGTGGAGTCCCCTCCCACTGCATGTAAAAGCAGTCTAGCGGCCAATTACCTGCTAGGATTGCTTTTACATGTAAGCCGACCGCTGACTGTAAAAAACGATACCAAGATGATGCCTAAATCTGCAGGCATCATCCTGGTATAACCACTCAAAGTCCAGCAACGTACCAGTACATTGCTGGTCCTTGTTTGGCATATAGTGTAGGTTTTTTTTTTTTTTTTTCATGCTGCCTGTGGGCTGAACGAAAAAAAAGAGAACCTAATAGAAATCACCACAGGAAAATTGTGTAGTATACACACCATTAACCACCCAAACATCCAAACCCACTTATTTAATGGTGGGTATACATGACAATATTCCACGTATACCTAAAGGTATTTTAACTGCAGTGGTGAAATCGACCTACCACAGCTCTGCCATCAGAGATATCCATATATGCTGAGCGCAAACGCTGTTTGTGTCAGAATATATAAAATCAGTGTGGCAGCCGACGGGAACCTGCAAGAGAAACAGGTTAACAAAAGAATGAAAAACAAAGTACAGTAAAAGTACAGTAGGAAGAGTAGAAGTACATAAAAATAAAATAACTACGACAACTATTTTTGGCTTTTTTATTTTAGGTTTCTTTAGTAATTTTTATTTTATGTTTTTTTTTTACACTTTTTTTTTCAACATTAAAGTTCCAGGTTAGGGTCTCTCAAAACGACGATAGCCATCGAACATCTTTTGAGACCCTGTGTGAATGTGCCCTAAACTGTGCCGTGTTGTACCCTACGCTAATAATCCACTAGTGTGTGGTAGCGACGGAAACAGTCACTGTGGCAAAGACCAGGTCGGTCAGGACAGTCGGGACAATAATTACGGGTGTCAAGCCTAAACCCACGCTTGCTGCAGACACCTTATCTTTGTTGGGGGTATCTTTGGGTAGGGGTACTAGGGAGGAATTCCGGAAAATGCCTCTCATGCAGCCGGCTCACTGCATCTGGTTAGGGAAGTTGGGCAGCAGCACCAGCTGGATAAAGAAGGGCTCTGATTATCTCTTCCTGGTAGTGAAAGAAGGATAATGTTCCGGCAGACGTTTTGTATAAGACAAAAGCGTTGTAAATAGCCAATTGAAATAGGTATACAGACACTTTTTTGTACCAGCGTCTGGACTTACGGGCAATTAAGTACAGTCCCATCATCTGGTCGTTGGAAGTCCACACCTCCCATTTTACGGTTATAGTCGTGGACACAGAGGGGCTTCTCAACAACAACACCGGTGACCGTAGTAATTTCGACTGCTGCGTCTGGGTGAATGGAGGACAGAACGAAAACGTTGCCCCTCCACTTCACTGCAAGCAATTAATCGCACCTCAAGCAGGCTCTCTGCCCCTGACTCAGTGGGGCATTTACTAGCCGTTGGGGGAAGCCCCGGCGATTAGATCGCACGGTGACACAAGCGCCAATTTGTAATCGAAAGAGGTGTCTAAAAAGTGGCACACTTGAATAAAAATTGTCCACCTACAAGTGTTACCCCTTTCCGAATAAGGGTGACACCAAGTCCCTAACTACCTTACTGCTGCTCCCTATGTAGTCTGGGCAGTTGGGGGGCTCCACAGAGCTATCTTTTCCCTTGTAGACACGGAAACTAACTGTATAGCCTGTGGCCCTGTCACACAGCTTGTATAGTTTGACCCCGTATCTGGCACGCTTGCTGGGGAGATACTGTTTCATAGCAAGGTGGCCAGTAAACTTTATCAGGGACTCGTCAACGCAGACATCTTGTTCGGGGGTAAACAAGGCTGCAAACCGCTGATTCAAGTGGTCTACGAGGGGCCGAATTTTGTGGAGCCAATCATATTCAGGGTCTCCTCGAGGACGACAGCGTTCATTGTCGTTGAAATGCATGAACCAAAATATTTGTTCGTATCGAGCCCTGGACATAGCAGCAGAGAACACGTGCATTTGGTAAATTGGGTCAGTGGACCAATATAACCGCAATTCATTCTTTTTTGTAATGCCCATGTTGAAGGATAGGCCCAGAAAGGTCTTAAAATCGGAAACCATTATAGGATTCCAGGCGAATGGTCTGGCAAGGGGTGAATTTGGGTTGGCGGCGATGAATTGACGTGCATATAAATTTGATTGATCCACAATAGATCTGTAAAGATCTTCAGTGAAAAACAGCTCAAAAAATTAAGGGGATTAAAACCAGCTGTTTCCACTCGAATTCCGGGTTGGGCAGTGAATGGGGGAAGTACGGGCACTGTAGAATCTGTGGGCTGCCAATTAGGATATGCCAGCTCTTCAGGGAGGACACTATGGGCTCTATGGGCCTGTCTTCGAACAGTGGGTGGCTGCGGGCCACTTCTCGTGCTAGCCACCGCACCAGCTTCAACTGCACTTATGGGGCTCGCCACGTCACCAAGTCTTACTGCAGTGCTGGTTGTACTAGGTCCAGGGTGTACTAGGCCGCTCGTGCTTGCCAGATCACGAGAAGTGTGAGCGGCACTAGTACTGGCACTCTGCTGCATACGAGAAACATCCGGTTCGTGCATCTCAGCAACTCCAGAATGGGGTCAGGTATGCCTGACCTTAGCAGGGACCCATCCATCGTCGGAGCTGTCCGTCAGGGAGCTGCTGCTGTCTACAGGTTCATATACTGACCCTGATTCTGCCAGTGAGGCTTCCCCATCGCTCTCATCTGACATGGTCAGTATACTGTAGGCCTCTGCACTACTGTACCACCGTTTGGACATTTTATCAACTAAATTTACCGGTACAGTAGGTGACTAACAGGTAAAAAAGCACCTGGTTGTCAAGGACTATTTGGTCGCTACAAAAAAAACTGCTAGTGCTAGCAGAGATCAGGCCCGACTCTGCTAACGCTGTGGTTTTGTGTGATTTGTGTTTTTTTGAAGTGACAGTAATCTATTGATTACTGCACTTGCCTGGGTAGGGTGGGCTGGGCGGAGGGGCTAAACGCAGGTACTGGCAGGAATCAGTGCTGATTGTGCAAACACCACGTTTTGGGAACACTAAACTATGGGGACGCTAGTATAGTTCTGATCAGATCAGATATTGATCTGTTCAAACACTATACTAGTAATGGAGGTGTGTGTGTGTGTGCGTGTGTGTGAGTATGTATGTATGTATGTATGTGTATTCGTGTACTTGACTCTAACTAACGCTAAATAACGGTGGTGTGGTGGGACCCTGACGCTAACTAGCGTCACCCGTGACACTAATACAGTGATCGGTAATCACTGTATATAGTGAACACTGTGACAGGGCAGTGAAGGGGTTAACTGGGGGAGATCAAGGGGTTAAACCTTTATAGGGGATAGATGGCGGGTGGCCTAAACCTATCTGGGCCTAGGGCAAGCGCAAATTGGGGTCACAAGTAACACTAATACAGTGATCAGTAGTTAGCTGATATACTGTATATATTAGTGCACTGTGTGATATGGAGTGAAGGGGTTAACTGGGGGAGATCAAGGGGTTAAAAGTTTATTAGGGGATAGATGGCAGGTGGCCTAAACCTATTTTGGCCTAGCGCAAGCGCAAACTGGGGTCACAAGTGACACTAATACAGTGATCAGTAGTTAGCTGATATACTGTATATATTAGTGCACTGTGTGATAGGAAGTGAAGGGGTAAACTGGGGGAGATCAAGGGGTTAAAAGTTTATTAGGGGATAGATGGCGGTGCCCTAACCCCATTTGGGCCTAGCGCAAGTGCAAATTAGGGTCACAAGTGACACTAAATACAGTGATCGGTATTTACCTATATACTGTATTTAGTGCACAGTGTGATAGGGAGTGAAGGGGTTAACTGGGGGTGATCAAGGGGTTAAAACTTTATTAGGGGATAGATGGCGGATGCCCTAACCCTATTTGAGCCTAGCGCAAGTGCAAACTGGGGTCACAAGTGACACTAATACAGTGATCAGTAAAAGATCTGTATACCACTGTATTTAGTGTTCACTATGAGGGGTTTGGGGGAGTGATCAGGGGTGATCAAGGGGTTAAATGTGCCTTTGTAAGGCAGTTTCAGTGCAGTGTTAGTGGAACTCACGTTTTTGATGCTTCTTCTTCTCCTGGAACCGAAAGGGCTCCAGGAGGGAAAATTACATCACTTCCCCTGCCTGTGTTTACATTACACAGGCAGGGGACATGATGCCATTGGCTAGAATCGATCACCAGATCCAGACCAAAAATCATTGGTCTGCATCTGGTGATTGATCGGTTCTCAGCCGAATCAGACCAGGATCGGCTCGCAGGGCGCCGTGATCGCACCCGGCGTAGGTCTACGACGCTGGACCTAGCAGAGCCGCAGTAGTATCCATGTGAGCGGTCGGCAAGTGGTTAAATCATTTCTTTATTTGTTATTAACCACACAAATTTACAACCATCATAACATTCATTATCAGAGTAAAATACAAACTCACATTTAAATTTATCAAAGTCCACAACAACATATACTTTAATTTCCCCAAGAGGGTTGTTTATATCAGCATACTCTCTAAGATTTATTTTCTCAATCTTAAAGTCAGACCCCAAACTGAAATCCCCAAAAAAAAAAAAAAAAAAATGTAAACAGGGAAAGCTCATCCTTGTTCATCAGAATTCCATCAAATATATCCTATCACTTCAAGTATCCCTTAGCAGGTCACATTTCTCCAAAACGACAAATTTATTCCATCGGCTCCATCTCGAAATGTACCTATCTAATTTATGATTAGCGTTAAATACCAAGTTTTCGAAATGATTCATCTCCTCTACTTTCCTAATCCACATATTTATATCGGGCGCTATTGTATTTTTCCATTTAAGTGGGATACACATTTTAGCTGCATTTAATAGCTGGGGAATTATTGAGTCCTTATATTGACTCTGGAATATTGGAAGCGTGTAAGAAGAGTGGAGGATGTTGCCCCTCTGTATAGCCCTCCGGGGTCCTGGGATACCTCTCTGCTCCGGGGTGCTCAATTCCAAGCCATATGTGGGAGAAAAGAAAAAGGCTCCAAATAGTGAAGTAGGCTTGTTAAGAGTCTTTATTTCTCCATAAATGAATTAAAATTGAAAAGGCAGCAATCACTGGTGGTCTAGCGGTGAGATTTGCTCGTCTTCCTCGCGGAATCCACGCTACAGCAACTCACTTCCGGCTTGCGTTCCACCTCCGTGACACAGAGGTATCCCAGGACCCCGGAGGGCTATACAGAGGGGCAACATCCTCCAAGCCCAGAGGGCTTTACAAGTCTGAATGGTTCTGGTGCATACAGAGCACACTTTATCTGGTAAGTGATTTTATTCACTCATTTCTAAAGAAATTTATTTGACGGATAAACCACTTATAATTTGGAATTGAGGATACATCTGCCACTAAGGACATTTTTACTCTCATCAATTTTGAGCACAGGAGTCACTTTAATATTGGACTGATTAATTTTGAGCACAGTAGTCACCTTATATTGAATGGACTTCGTTTATGAATATTTTGAAGCACAGAAGTCACTTTAACACTTGCAATTTTTTTTATATATGTGATATTTATTAATTGATAGCACAGCAGTCATCAATTTTTACACTGTGGATTTTTTCATGTTATTTATATATTTATAGAGAGGTATTAATATATGTTTTAATATGTTTTTACTCTCTATATACGGAATGTAGTTGTATTTTGTTGCTGTGTCAATTTGCACTGATTTACACAATATTAATTCATGGACTTTTTAGTTGATAATTGATGGTTATCTGATGCTTTGATATATTTATTCAGAGTTTAAGCAAGCGCTGTATTTGACCTCTCTTTGAGATCATACATACTCCATGCAGTCTGGATATTGTATGTGTCAAGACTCCTCTTTGTGTGCATAGCTATTCAAAGGGGGTCAAGTCTAAATCTTCCCGTTGAGGTATTGGTAGTGATTTCAAAAAGTGTCAGAGTTGTAGTGCTCTCCAGCCATCCAGTTGATAAATATTCCTAAATTCCATAAATTCTTCCATTATAGGCCATCCTGTCGATTTAAAAAATGGTTTATTTGAAAGTGTCCTGTAGCCATCAAGGTTTTGAATACCTTGTCTTGATACCCAGGGGTGAACTGGGGATTTCCCAGCACTGGAAATAGTGCTGAGCTCTTTTTCACTAATTTAAATTGTTTGAACAATTTTGAACATACGTTAATCGTATGTCCAATAATGGGGTGAGATCGCATTGATTCTGGTTATAAATCGGAAACAGGATGGGTCTCTTCTAAGGGGTATCTCAAATTGTGCTTGTTCTAGATTAGGCCAGAGCTTTACCTCCGGATGTCGGCACCAATCTATAATGGCACTTTTCCACTGCAAGTACCGGCTAGTACCGGCTCGGCTCTACTCGGCCCTGCTTGGCCCGGTTTGCTTTTCCACTGCTGGTACCGCATGGTAGAGTGTCGGAACGGTTCGGTACGGTACGGTACGGTATAGGTTTGCTTTTCCACTAAAGTAGTACTAAAGTTAAGTGGGTGGGATAACAACGGGGTGGGTGTGATTCTCTGACCAATCAGTGGCTAGTAGTGACTGCATGCAAAGGATTGTGGGATATGGTACCAGTTTGGTACCTGTTGGAACCACAATCGAGTAGGTACTGTTTTTTCAGAGCCGTACCGTTCGGTTCCATGCAGTGGAAAAGCAAACCTATACCGTACCGTACCGAACCGTTCAGACCCTATACCATGCGGTACCAGCAGTGGAAAAGCACAAAAGCGTGCCGAACCGGTACGGTTCCATGCAGTGGAAAAGCGCCATAAGTCTTCCCAGCTGGTAATATTTCCTTAAATCCAGCACCGACAGTCCTCCCTCCTCCTTCGGGAGTGTGAGCATTGTCTAGGACGTTTAGCGGTCCAAATAAATTTCATCAGCAAAATGTCAATTTGTTTAAAATAACTTAACGGAATGGATATTGGTAAGGTTTGACAGAATTGTGGCAAGGCACAGATCTGGCCAAGGTTACAAAAAGATTTCTGCTGCACTTAAGGTTCCTAAGAGCACAGTGGCCTCCATAATCCTCAAATGGAAGACGTTTGGGACGACCAGAACCCTTCCTAGAGCTGGCTGTCCGGCCAAACTGAGCTATCGGGGGAGAAGAGCCTTGGTGAGAGAGGTAAAGAAGAACCCAAAGATCACTGTGGCTGAGCTCCAGAGATGCAGTCAGGAGATGGGAGAAAGTTGTAGAAAGTCAACCATCACTGCAGCCCTCCACCAGTCGGGGCTTTATGGCAGAGTGGCCCGACGGAAGCCTCTCCTCAGTGTAAGACACATGAAAGCCCGCATGGAGTTTGCTAAAAAAAAACACCTGAAGGACTACAAGATGGTGAGAAATAAGATTCTCTGGTCTGATGAGACCAAAATAGAACTTTTTGGCCTTAATTCTAAGCGGTATGTGTGGAGAAAACCAGGCACTGCTCATCACCTGTCCAATACAGTCCCAACAGTGAAGCATTGTGGTGGCAGCATCATGCTGTGGGGGTGTTTTTCAGCTGCAGGGACAGGACGACTGGTTGCAATCGAGGGAAAGATGAATGTGTCCAAGTACAGGGATATCCTGGACAAAAACCTTCTCCAGAGTGCTCTGGACCTCAGACTGGGCCGTAGGTTTACCTTCCAACAAGACAATGACCCTAAGCACACAGCTAAAATAATGAAGGAGTGGCTTCACAACAACTCCGTGACTGTTCTTGAATGGCCCAGCCAGAGCCCTGACTTAAACCCAATTGAGCATCTCTGGAGAGACCTAAAAATGGCTGTCCACCAACGTTTACCATCCAACCTGACAGAACTGGAGAGGATCTGCAAGGAGGAATAATGGCAGAGGATCCCCAAATCCAGGTGTGAAAGACTTGATGCATCTTTCCCAAAAAGACTCCTGGCTGTATTAGATCAAAAGGGGGCTTCTACTAAATACTGAGCAAAGGGTCTGAATACTTAGGACTATGTGATATTTCAGTTTTTCTTTTTTAATAAATCTGCAACAATGTCAACAATTCTGTGTTTTTCTGTCAGTATGGGGTGCTATGTGTACATTCATGAGGAAGAAGAATGAACTTAAATGATTTTAGCAAATGGCTGCAATATAACAAAGAGTGAAAAATTTAAGGGGGTCTGAATACTTTCCGTACCCACTGTAGGTGCCCAGATATTTCAATGCTACTTTTGTCCATTTTAATCCAAAGCTTGATTGTAATTGTTGAAGTATCAACTGTGGTATCCCAACTCCCATGGCTTGATTTATTTAGATTGATTTTTAGATTGGACAGGGCCCCATATTTTTCGAACTCCAATATAACGTTTGGCAGTGAAATTACCGGGTTTGTGAGGGAGAACAGCATATCATCTGCAAATGCTGATATTTTATTTTGGACTTGTCCCACTTTGATCCCTGTAATATCTTGATTTAACCTTATCTCACACAGGAAAGGTTCCAATGATAAAATAAAAAGCAAGGGCAATAGGGGACACCTTTGCCTGGTCCCATTTTGGATCGAAAAATCGTCCGATAGAAGACCATTCACCTTTACTCTTGCTGGGGGGGGGTTGAATAGATTTGAGATACTCAGTTGAACATAATTTCCCCTATTCCGACATATCGAAGTACTGCTAACATAAAGTCCAATTGTACTCTATCAAATGCTTTTTCAGCATCGGTACTAATTAGAACACTTTTTATTTTTTTCTGCTGTGCTACCTGTAGCAGGTTTAGTACTTATGTCGTATTGTCTCGTGCTTCCCTTGTAGGAACAAATCCTACCTGGTCCAAGTTAATCAATTGTGCCACATATTTTTGGAATCTAGTGGCCAGAATTTTTGTAAAGAGTTTAAGGTCCGTATTTAACCACATAACAACCGCCCACCGCAGATATACTGCGGCAGGCAGCCGCTGGTGGGCAAAGTGAGGTAGGGGTACGTCACTCGCTCAGGCGCCTGTGGGGGGCGAGTACGCGCCGCCAGAGGCACGTTCCCACCCCCGCTAATTCCCGGGGAGCTAGCGTGAGTGACTGGCGGCTCCGATGTCCGCCGGTCACTCGCGATCTCCCGCTGCAGAGGGAGAAAGACAGACGGCTGATGTAAACACAGCCGTCTGTCATTCTCCCTGATGTAAGCACAGAGGCTATATGATCCTGCTATGTAGGATCGTATGTCTCTGTGATTACATCACAAGCCACGCCCCCCCCCCCCCCCCCACAGTTAGACTCACGCCTCTAGGGACACACTTAAGCCCTTGATCACAAATAAAGTTAACCCCTTCCCTGCCAGTTTCATTTTGACAGTGCATATTTATAGCAATGATTACTGTAGTAATGTCACTGGTACTCCCAAAAGTGTCAAAAATGTCAGTCAGGGGTCCGATCTGCCCGCAAAAAATATTTGTCACCATTACTAGTAAAAAAAACAAAAAAAAAAACAAAAAAAATGACATAAACCTTTCCCGTAGTTAGTAACCGCAATAACTTTTGCGCAAACCAATCAAAATACGCTTATTGCGATTTTTTTTACCAAACATATGTAGCAGAAAATAAAATTGGCCTAAAATGTTAAAAAATTTGATTTTTACATTTTTTTTTTGAGAATTTCATATGAAAAAATGTGAAAAATATTCGTATTTTTTCAAAATTGTCGCTCTTTTTTTGTTTATAGCGCAAAAAATAAAAACTGCACAGGTGATCAAATACCACCAAAAGAAAGCTCTGTTTGTGGGAAAAAAAGGACGTCAATTTTGGGTACAGCATTGCACGACCGCGCAATTGTCCGTTAAAGTCACGCAGTGCCGAATCGCAAAATAGGGCCTGGTCTTTGAGCAGCCAAATCTTCCGGGGGCTTAAGTGGTTAATAAAAAAATTGGTCTGTAACTTGAACAAGAAGTGGTGTCTCTGTCTTCTTTTGGGATAACTGTTATATGGGCTTGTATTGTCTCTTTTGGAATTTTGTTTCCTATTCCCTAAGTATTAAACATAGCCGTCATGAATTTTCCCAGTTGTGACACAAACCTTTTATAGTATTGGATAGTATATCTGTCTGGTCCTGGCACTTTCCCTGCCTTGGTATTAGCCATTGCCTCCAACAATTCCTCCTCTGCGATTTCCGAGTCCAGGACCTCCCTCTCTCCCTCTATCAGACATGGCATCTGGAATGAAGTTAGATATTCGTTTATTTGGTATTTTCGTGGACTCGGAACTCGCAAATTGTAACGTGAGGCATAATAGGTTTTGAATTCTTGCACAATTTGATTAGCGAGTATAGCTTTCTGACCTTTGCTTGTCACTATTTGTGGTATATATGATGCTAGAGTCTACAGTGGTTCTTAACCTGGGTTCGATCGAACCCCAGGGGTTCGGTGAGTCAGTCTCAGGGGTTCGGCGGGGGGCAACAGGGCAATTGCTCCCCCCGAGAAAATATTACTGATTGTGTACCTGACCACGGAGATCGCGCCCGCCTGGAAGAGGGAAGTGTGAGCAGCTGAGCAGAGGGAGCCGAGTGAATGTTCCTGGAGGTAGGCTCAGCTAGCTGTACATGGTTGATTAGTTTGCAAGCACCTCTATGCTAAGTCTGCTGAGTTACTGCAGCTTAGCATAGAGGTGCTGTTAGCTGACAAATGGAAATGCATGTCCTTTTCATTTAGCTCAATAAGCATTGTGAATGCCCCCTGGTGTGTTCCCTCCCGATACCCCATGGTATGCCCGCCCAACACCTCCCGCCCAGTGTGTTCCCTCTTGACACCCCATGGTATGTCCTCCCAACCCCCCCAGTGTGTGCCCTCCTGATACCCCATGGTATGCCCTCCCAACACCTCCCCCCAGTGTGTGCCCTCCTGACACCCCATGGTATGCCCTCCCAACCCCCCATCCCAGTGTGTGCCCTCCTGACACCCCATGGTATGCCCTCCCAACCCCCCCCAAGTGTGTGCCCCCCCGACACCCCATGGTGTGCCCTCCTGACACCCCATGGTATTCCCTCCCACCCCCCCCCCCAGTGTGTGCCCTCCTGATACCCCATGGTATGCCTTCCCAACCCCCCCCCCCCCAGTGTGTGCCCTCCCAACCACTGATGTGTGCCCTCCTGACACCCAGTGTGTGGCCTCCTGACTCTCCACTGGTGTGTGCCCTCACTACCCTCCCCCACAGTGCGTGTCCTCCTGACCCTCCCCCCAGTGTATGCCCTTCCAACCCCCTGGTGTGTTCTCCTACAACCCACCGGTGTGTGCCCTCCTGACCCTCCCCTGGTGTGTGCCCTCCCAGCCCCCTGGTGTGTGGCTTTACTGATCCCTGTACACTGTCCTATCTGTCCTGTCAACTCCTGTCCTCTGCCCTATTCTCTGTACACCGTCCTACAGCCTACTGACCACTCTATCCTTCCCTACAATCAACTGACCCGTATACACTGCCCTACATCCTACTGACCCCTATACACTGCCCTACATGCTACTGACCTCGCTACACTGCCCTACAAACTACTGAGCACTGTACACTACCCTACAAACTACTAAGCACTGTACACTGCCCTACAAACTACTGACCACTGCCCGCTGCCCTACAGCCTACTGACCTCTGTACGCTGCCCTACAGCCTACTGACCTCTGTACGCTGCCCTACAGCCTACTGACCTCTGTACACTGCCCTACAGCCTACTGACCTCTGTACGCTGCCCTACATACTACTGACCACTGTACATTTTACTTTGTATGATACGTTTAATTCAGTTCTGTAAACAACACCTTATTTTCTGGCAGTTCCCCTCCCGAGACTAGACTCATAAAATCATATTTTACTTTTCCAATTAAGAAGGGTTCACTGAATGCGCATATGAAGCTGGTGGGGTTCAGTACCTCCAACAAGGTTAAGAACCACTGTGCTAGAGTCTGTTCTCTCGAGAATCTGGCTAATGTTTTACCACGTTTATCTCCCGTTTCATACGATATTTTGCGACATATCTGTATCACTGCTTTTGCCTTATAGGAAAGTATTTCATTAATCTCCTTCCTCACTATCATAAGTTTTTGCCCTGTAATTGGGGAAGCAGTATGTTTATGTATTGCCTCTAATTTTTGTAATTACTGTAATAAACATTCCAATTTTTCTGTGCGTTGTTTTTTAATCCTAGCTCCATGCCTAATTAGAATCCCCCTAATTACAGCCTTAAGTGCCTCCCATACATCACCTGGGTCAGAATCTGTTGTGTTATTCATTTGGAAAAAAATTTCCAATGCCATCTCCCAAGTTTCATCTTGTAATAAACTTTTGTTCCATCTCCATTTCCGTTGTCCCCAACTCTGTCTGTCATGTAATTCATACGTCAAAATAATAATAATAATTAGCTAATAAAATGTATGAGTTGGAAATTATAGTACATAAGGAGGACATAGACCTTGTGGGAATAACAGAAACTTGGTTCAACCCCTCACATGACTGGCTGGCCAATATCCAAGTGTATTCTGTGTACGGGAAGGACAGGGTAGGAAAAAGAGGGGGAGGGGTATGTCTCTATGTCAAGAATAATGTAAGGGTGATAAAGAGGAGTGATATTATGGAAGGCATGAGTACAGAGTTAGAATCCGTGTGGGTAGAACTCCATAGGGAAGAAGTAAAAGTAAGAGAAAAGTAATTGTGGGGGTTTGTTATAGGCCACCCAACCAAAGGGAGGAGGTAGAGCTGGAATTTATATCACTGTTGGGTAAAGCGGCAAAGCTGGGATCAGTCATCATATTAGGGGACTTCAATTATCCCGACATTGACTGGGAAGAGGGGACTACACACTCACAGAAGGCACGTTTCTTCATGGAAACCTTACAGGACAACTACATGTCGCAGTTGGTGGATGCTACTACTAGAGAAAATGCAGTGCTGGATCTATTGATCACGAATGACCCAAACCTAATCTCAGATGTAGGAGTCCAGGACAACCTGGGCTCTAGCGATCACACTTAGCGTAAATAACAATATAATAAGGCAAGAGGGGAACATAAGAACCCTAAACTTCAGAAGGGCAAACTTTCCCAAATTGTGCTTGATGATAGAAAAGGTAAACTGGGACCAAACCCTAGGAACACTGACCACAGAGGATAAATGGGAATGCTTTAGGAACATATTAAACAAATGCATCTCGCAGTGCATTCCTACGAGAAATAAA
This sequence comes from Pelophylax lessonae, assembly GCF_965119305.1. NCBI lineage: Eukaryota > Metazoa > Chordata > Amphibia > Anura > Ranidae > Pelophylax > Pelophylax lessonae. Next base: position 156,002,193 of record NC_138774.1, read on the forward strand.
TTTAGAAGAGACAAAGCCAAACCTGGCTGGCTAAACCGTGATGTTAAAAAACTTATCAGGGGAAAAAAAATGGCCTTCAAGAAATAAATCGGAGGGCACATTATCGGCTTTCCTGCAATACAAGGAGGCAAATAAGAAAAGTAAATGCAAAATCAAAATGGCTAAAATCAACTTCTAGAGACAAATAGCGGAGGATAGTAAAAGAACCCTAAGAAATTCTTTAAATATATCAACAGCAAAAAAACTAGGGTAGAGCATGTTGTACACATAATTAACGATGAGGGGAGGATGGGTACAGAGGACACTGAAAAGGCAACTGTGCTTAATGCTTTTTTTCTCCTCAGTCTTTACACAGGAAAAGGAGGGGTACACTGACCATGACTGCATTGTTAGCAGTAATTCACAGGACTTGCCGCTATGGCAAACAGAGGGTGAAATCAGGTAAAGGCTGGATAAAATGAACACAAATAAATCACCAGGCCCGGATGGCATACATCCGAGAGTACTCAAAGAACTCAGTAAGGTTATATTCTAGACCACTGTTCCTGATCTTTGCTGACAGTATTATGACAGGAAATGTACCAGAGGATTGGAGGAAAGCTAACGTGATACCGATATTCAAAAAAGGGCAGAGGCATGTCCCGGGAAATGATAGGCCGGTCATCCTGACATCGATAGTATGTAAGCTTCTTGAGGGGATGATAAAGGAGTATATTGTAGAGTTTGCTAAAGACAACAACATCAGCAGCAGTAATCAGCACGGGTTTACAAATGGGCGTTCTTGTCAAACCAATCTGTTTACATTCTACGACGAGGTGAGCTGTGAGCTAGATAGGGGGAGACCAGTGGATGTGGTGTACCTGGATTTTGCTAAGGCGTTTGATACAGTTCCCCACAAGCGCTTAATTTATAAAATAAGGTCTGAAGGCATCGACCACAAGGTTTGCTCTTGGATACGGAACTGGCTAAAAGGGTGTGTCCAAAGGGCGGTAATAAATAGCGCATACTCTGACTGGTCTGGGGTGGTAAGTGGGGTCCCACAAGGCTCAGTTCTGGGACCAACCTTGTTCAATTTATTCATAAACCGCATTGAGGACTGGATCATTAGTTCTATATCAGTTTTTGCAGATGACACAAAATTGGGCAGGGCAATAACTGCACAGCATGAGGCAGATATCTTACAGAATGACCTGAACAAAATAACAGAGTTGGCAACGACATGGCAAATGAGGTTTAATGTGGAGAAGTGTAAGGTTTTGCACTTGGGGACTAAAAACATAAAAGCGCAATACACTTTAGGGGGGAACCTTTGGGGGAATCAAAAATAGGGAAGGTCTGGGAGTCTTGGTAGAGGATAGACTAGGCAATAGCATGCAATGTCAAGCGGCAGCTGCCAAAGCCGGAAGAATATTCGCATGCATAAAGAAGGGGATTTATTCCAGAGATAAAACTATAATCCTACCACTTTATAAAACTCTGGTCCGACCGCAAGTGGAATATTCTGTCCAGTTCTGGTCGCCAGTCCTAAGGAGGGATGTGTTGGAGCTGGAGAGAGTCCAGAGAAGGGCAACTAAACTAATTAGGGGATTGGAGGACCTTAATTATGAAGAGCGTCTACAATCGCTTAATTTATTCTCCCTGGAGAAGAGACGCCTTAGAGGGGACATGACAGCAATTTACAAATACCTCAATGGCGATAGCATAGAAAAAAAGCTATTCAGTCGCAAGGATTGCATGAAGACGCGAGGACATACAATGCGATTAGAGGAGAAGCGTTTTAACCTCAGGCAACGTAGGGGGTTCTTTACTGTTAGGGCTACAAGATTGTGGAATTCTCTACCACAAGAGGTCGTTTCTGCGGGAAGTATGGCTACTTTCAAAAGACTCTTGGACATACATCTCAAGGATCAGAACATTAAGGGGTATGAGAGATGATTACGACCACACACACCTACACAGGTTGAACTGGATGGACTATTGTCTTTATTCAACCTCAACTACTATGTAAAATAATAGGGGCATGGTCGGACCATGTAATTTGTTCTATTGATATATCTTTGAATGCTTGCAGTTGATTATGTGGTAAAAAAAAAGTAGTGTATTCGGGAATATTGCTGGTATGCCGCAGAGTAGAAGGAGTAATCTCTTTCTCCCGGGTGTAATAGACGTCATGCATCTATTGAGTTCTATGAGGGATTTCGAGACACGTTTACGAATTTTTACTGGTATAGAAGAAGAACCGTGGGATGTGTCTTCTGACAGTATTAATGGAATATTAAAGTCCCCTCCTACTATTAAATGTCCTTCTTTGAACTCTGGTAGCTCAGTCACGTATTTCCCAATAAAACTGTCTTGTTGACTGTTAGGCACATAGAGTGTGGCCAAGGTGACCCTAATGTTTCCTATAAGTCCCTTCATAAATAGAAAGCATCCCTTGGGGTCTTTAATTATTTGTTGACATTTCCATGGCAATTTTTTTGATATAATAATAGATACTCCTTTCAATATTGTTTCTATGTTCGTAGCATGATATGTTAAGGGGAAAAATCTATTTTTCAGGATAGGCAATTTGTCGTCTCAAAAGTGTATCTCCTGTATAAAGGCAATATCAATTTTAAGACGCTTTAAATAATTTAGGAGAATTCTTCTCTTTTCTGGGACATTAAGTCCCTTTGCATTTATCGTAAAAATGTGTATGGTTTCCATTTTCTAATCTGATGTAAATAGGATGTATATATTAGGGGGGAAAAAAAAGGGAGTCTAAAAAAAAAAAAACCCACTAAAAAGATGGTTAACTGGATCCTAGAGCGTATTCCTAACTGGTGGGGTGACAATCAGAGGCAAACCGGGAGCGCAGCCCTAGACCTCCCTCCCCCCCAACCCCTTGGAGCGTTCTCTCTTGAATATAAATGGCGTCTCCCTTATCTCCTTAATATATATATATATATATATATATATATATATATATATGAAAAAACAAATTTAAACCCGCGCTACACAATAGTGATATGTTATTCTGTGAAAAAACTGTGAAGGTGTGCACCTGCTGCAACACTAAGAAATTCTTAGAATAAATGAATATTTATTCTAAGAATTTAGAAAGAAAAGAGGGCCATACATCGTGAAGTACGTAGGTATAATTTTATTCCCCAAAATACGATTGAATACTTACAAGATCAAAGAATAAAAATGGCATATAGCATACAAAGCAAGTGGCGCCGCTCTTGGCGTGCGTTCCACATACAGGAAGTTCCCGACCGGAAATGAATTCATCTTTTAATGGTGTTATCGGGAACGATTTCCATACGGAGGACACATCGGAGGAATTCCATATCTGATCCTGGGCAAATGTGCAATAAAACCAAGGGCTTTTATACTATCTAATTCCGGTGAGTGGGGAACCAAGAGGGCACCTTCACCTCACAAGCACCTTTATTTACTTGGCACTTTGGCACCTTTTTGGATCATCAATAAGGACATTATTCCACCATTTTTGCACTTTAAATCTCACATTTGAATGTTTATATTTTAGTTTAAATATGCACTTTAAAATATTTCTATAGAAATTTATGCACTTTAATGTGATTAATATATTTTATTATTACATATTGTATTTACATGATATAGATTGGTTTTAATTTAAATAATTTGTAATTTTTGATATTATTTGTTGCTAGCGCTGCATTAATTTGGTTTTATTCATATATATATATATATATATATATATATATATATATATATATAGAGTGATTTTGCAAACAACATTTTTCCATAATTCCATAGTGTTCTCTTTCCTTACTCCCCTTTCCTCAAATATTTTATCCCCCACATCCAAGAAGAGAAAAAAAAAAAAGAAAACAGGGGGGAGGGGGGAGGATGGATACTAAAACGTTTCTCTCTTTATTTTCGCCCTTCCTTTCCTGCCTCCTACCCTCCCCCCTCTCAACAATGCCAACGAAGGGGATGTATGCAACATAATTGTTTTGATACAATACAATACATAGAGGGGGCGGAGAGGTTATTCTATATGCTTTTTATATATTTTTCCCCTCCCCCGTTCCCACCTCCTCCTCCTTCCGGCCCCATCAATAGCTTATATTATATTCTTAAAGCTGTCCCTCTAGATTAATCACCAACTAGGATCATGAGGGCATTTATACATTCATGCTATTATTTCTGTGTAAAAAAACAAACACAGCTAGAACCCAATGACAACTTAGCGGGGGCTATCCAGGCATTTAAGTCTGGCAGTCGTCGCTACAGTGATTCAGTTGTGCCCAAAAAGAAAATGAATAAAAACCACTGCAAAAATTACTACAAACAGTGAAACACTTAGTTTTCTTCATTCCAAACATAAAAAAAAATGGATAAGTGGGAAAGGGAGGCATAAAAAAAAAAAGGGGGGAGAACCCCATCGACTCTTCCCATTGTGTGCATGTGTATATGGCAATGTGTTTTTCCACATATCTTCGTGTGTCTACATACAAACCCACATCAGCCCTTCAAAGGGGCTTCCCTTACCCATCCATCGCGCGATTATATGTGGGTGTACGGACACACCTATATATAACTTTTTAATCTCTATTGATCACATTTACCATTTTGTGAGAAATATTGTGTAATATTGTAAAGTGCTACAGTGTTATATCCAAGTGTATATCCAGTGTAAAAAATGAAAAAAAGCCCTCTATTGATCCTCGATAATCAAAAAAAAAAATTATTTTTATAACAGTCTGCAAACGTCTAGGGCAGTGGTTCTTAACCTGGGTTCGATCGAACCCCAGGGGTTTGGTGAGTCAGTCTCAGGGGTTCGGCGGGGGGCAACAGGGCAATTGCTCCCCCCGAGAAAATATTACTGATTGTGTACCTGACCACGGAGATCGCGCCCGCCTGGAAGAGGGAAGTGTGAGCAGCTGAGCAGAGGGAGCCGAGTGAATGTTCCTGGAGGTAGGCTCAGCTAGCTGTACATGGTGGATTAGTTTGCAAGCACCTCTATGCTAAGTCTGCTGCAGCTTAGCATAGAGGTGCTGTTAGCTGACAAATGGAAATGCATGTCCTTTTCATTTAGCTCAATAAGCATTGTGAATGCCCCCTGGTGTGTTCCCTCCCGATACCCCATGGTATGCCCACCCAACACCTCCCGCCCAGTGTGTTCCCTCTTGACACCCCATGGTATGTCCTCCCAACCCCCCCAGTGTGTGCCCTCCTGATACCCCATGGTATGCCCTCCCAACACCTCCCCCCAGTGTGTGCCCTCCTGACACCCCATGGTATGCCCTCCCAACCCCCCACCCCAGTGTGTGCCCTCCTGACACCCCATGGTATGCCCTCCCAACCCCCCCCAAGTGTGTGCCCCCCTGACACCCCATGGTATGCCCTCCCAACCCCACCCCAGTGTGCCCTCCTGACACCCCATGGTATTCCCTCCCACCCCCCCCCCCCCAGTGTGTGCCCTCCTGATACCCCATGGTATGCCTTCCCAACCCCCCCCCCCAGTGTGTGCCCTCCCAACCACTGATGTGTGCCCTCCTGACACCCAGTGTGTGGCCTCCTGACTCTCCACTGGTGTGTGCCCTCACTACCCTTCCCCACAGTGCGTGTCCTCCTGACCCTCCCCCCAGTGTATGCCCTTCCAACCCCCTGGTGTGTTCTCCTACAACCCACCGGTGTGTGCCCTCCTGACCCTCCCCTGGTGTGTGCCCTCCCAGCCCCCTGGTGTGTGGTTTAACTGATCCCTGTACACTGTCCTATCAACTCCTGTCCTCTCCCCTATTCTCTGTACACCGTCCTACAGCCTACTGACCACTCTATCCTTCCCTACAATCAACTGACCCGTATACACTGCCCTACATCCTACTGACCCCTATACACTGCCCTACATGCTACTGACCTCGCTACACTGCCCTACAAACTACTGAGCACTGTACACTACCCTACAAACTACTAAGCACTGTACACTACCCTACAAACTACTAAGCACTGTACACTGCCCTACAAACTACTGACTACTGACCACTGCACACTGCCCTACAGCCTACTGACCTCTGTTCGCTGCCCTACAGCCTACTGACCTCTGTACGCTGCCCTACAGCCTACTGACCTCTGTACGCTGCCCTACATACTACTGACCACTGTACATTTTACTTTGTATGATACGTTTAATTCAGTTCTGTAAACAACACCTTATTTTCTGGCAGTTCCCCTCCCGAGACTAGACTCATAAAATCATATTTTACTTTTCCAATTAAGAAGGGTTCAGTGAATGCGCATATGAAGCTGGTGGGGTTCAGTACCTCCAACAAGGTTAAGAACCACTGGTCTAGGGACTGAGGAGACAAGTTGCTCAAGTTTAGGAAAGGAATTTTGTCCCATTCTTGTCTAATACAGGCTTCTAGTTGCTCAACTGTCTTAGGTCTTCTTTGTCGCATCTTCCTCTTTATAATGCGCCAAATGTCGCATCTTCCTCTTTATGATGCGCCAAATGTTTTCTATGGGTGAAAGATCTGGACTGCAGGCTGGCCATTTAAGTACCCAGATCCTTCTTCTACGCATCTGGGATCCCGCTGGGGATATATACGGGATAGTCTAAGTGGGGTGTAGTTCGTCCTGGAGAAACATAAGCTGTATGAATCTATCTTTAGCTGCTATCATGGAAGGAATAAAGGCAGCGAATCAGTCCTCCCACCCCTCCTCAGTGAGCTCAGAAATATCCTCCCTCCACCTGTCAAATGATCTATTCAGTTTAGTGTCGTAGCTGCAGTCAGGTACAAGTAAAGTGTAGACAGTGGTTTGTTCAGCACCCCAGAGATAAGAAGCTGCTCCACCGAGTTCGACTCCAGAATTACAGGTTCCCAAAACAGGGCTCCGGTGGCATGTCTTCGCTGCCAGAATCTAAACTCAAGAGATCCCAGAAGCCGGTAAAATCACCTAAGATCCTGAAATGACATAAGTTTCCCATCTCTCATCACGTCTTAGAGTAGTAATCCCCCATCTGGCCCATACTGAGGGGTCTAGGACAGAGTTCTAATGGGGGAGCAAGGTGTTATTCCATAGGTGGGTATGCGGAGAGAGGTGGAGAGGCCTCCTGTAGATCGCCCTTGCACACTGCCAGACCCATATGGCAGTTCTCATAGGGGTGGTCACAGTTGGGTGCGCTCTATGTCACCGAAAGACCAAGTTACTCAACGCAGCATAGGATCCCAAAATCGCCACCTCCAGTGTGACAGCAGGATTCTGTCTGGGCTGGGAGAACCACCACCTTACTGTAACCAAGACCACTGCCCAAGTAGGAAATTTGGGAGCGCCAAGCCACCCCAACAGTTACAGAATGCGCTTCGCCACTCTCTGGGGTGTCCCAGCCAAGACAAAATTATACCACCATTCCCTCCAGCCATGCAAAAAAGGGATTTGGGGATACAGATCGGAGTGTTCCGGAAAAAATATAGAATTTTAGGCAAATAGACCATTTTCAACAAATTAACTCTGCCCACTGGCATCAACGGGAGCGAACACCATGCAGCACACCTGTTGAGTTGTTTCAGTAGTGGTTCGACATTCTTTACTAGATAGTCTCTCATTCCACCGCCCACTCTAATCCCAAGATCGACAAAATTGTCCACCCACTTAAGCGAAGTAGCCGTATTAATCTGAGGGACAGAGGGATGCAGTGGGAACAAAACTGATTTGTCCCAATTAATGCAGATGCCGTAATAATAGCTGAATTGATCGAACATAGCCAGGGCAGAGCGAAGAGACGCAGATGCATCCGCCAGGTATAACAGGGTGTCGTCCGCATATAGAGATTTTCTCTTTGGGATACTCGGGTGAACTCTGATCGCACTATATCTCCTAATACATACACGGAGACGAGATACTATGAATAAAAGCATGACATTCATTTTGCCATAATACTAGGTTTAATAGTAGATAACCTGTTCACAGCTTACATGACCCTTGCTGTTTTATGTAAATACTATAATGAATCCCTTACTTTCACTATGTATTATATGCACTGAATGGACTATTCGTTTTTTATATGTAAAAATTTGATGATACGTTTTGTACTTCTTTGTATGTGTTCAATAAAGTTAACCTTAAAAAAAAACTTACCATAAAATTCTTTTCTCTGAGTCCTCTGACAGTCCCCGCCCACTCATACAGTCTATGTCTGGGTATTGGTCTTCTCCACAGGAGTAAGCTAGGCATAAGATTTTGTTAGAAAACATTCACAAAACCTTTGTATAGACACACCTACAGGGGGCTGCCCCTCTGGTCCAATACCCCCAGCTAGCAGCATTCCCAAATCAATTTGGTAGCAAGCAGTATAGAGATCCAGGAACCCGAAAAGAGAGGTGGAGGGCAGCGACTGTCAGAGGACTCAGAGAAAAGAATTTTACGGTAAGTTCTTACAAAGTCGCCACCCACTCATACCGTCTTTACGTCTGGGACGTCTCAAAGCAGTGTAGATGTGAGGGGTGGGAAACGTAACCGTCAAAAAGGCAACGCAGCACCCAGGTCAGAGAAAAGAACCTTATCTGAACCAGAAAGGTAAACACTGGGTAACCAGAAAGCTCAACAGGAGCAAACAAACCCAGGAAAGCAAAATAACCAAGGGGGAAAAAACCCCAACAGGAGGAGACAGGCTAAAAACCGCCATGTCTCCCCCTAAGGCACTGCCGCACTCAGAACTTTGTGGCCAAAAGAGGCATCTGCCGATGCCAGAACATCAAGTTTGTAAAATTTTGTAAAGGTATGCACGGACGACCAGGTCGCCGCTTTGCACACTGATGCCTGTTGGCGGAAGGCCCAAGACACACTAACCACTCTGGTAGAGTGCACCGTGACAGGGAAAGGTGGAACATGATCCCTAATTGAATAGGCCTGTACAATCGTCTGTCTGATCCATTTGGAAATGGTTGCCACAGACGCAGCTGTACCCTTCTGAGGTCCCTCAGGAAGGACAAAAAGAGAATCCGACTTTCTGAAGGATTCAGTAGACGACTGGTAAACCCTGATCGCCCTCACCACATCCAAGGAATGAAAGGCAAACTCCTTAGGATGCTTAGGCTTCGCACACAGCGAAGGCAAGACAATGTCCTCGTTGAGATGGAAATCCGAAACCACTTTAGGAAGGAACTGATGAGGTCGCAAGACCACTTTGTCCCTATGAACAACCAGATAGGGAGAGCGACACGACAGAGCCGCCAACTCCGACACTCTGCGAGCAGCTGTGATCGCCACCAGAAAGGCAACTTTCCGTGAAAGTGCCGGCATAGGAATCTCCCGGAGGTTGCAAAACGGAAAAAAACAAATTCAGGTCCCAAGGAGGCAAGGGTGCCCTCCTAGGGGGAGCCAGATGACGCACCCCTTGAATGAAAGTGTGGATCAAGAAATTAGACGCCAGAGGGCATTGAAAAAGAATGGCCAGTGCAGATAACTGGCCCTTAATAGTGGTCCGCGCCAGACGCTGCTCCACACCAGTTTGCAAGAAGGCTAACACCCTCACCACCGAAAAGGAGCGGGATGGAACCCCTGGGATTCACACCAAGTGAAATAAGCCTTCCAGGTACGATAATAAATCTTACCGGACGAGGCCTTTCTAGCCTTGAGTAAGGTAGGAATGACCGCAGAAGAGAGACCCTTGTCTCTCAAGACCTGGCTTTCAACAGCCACGCCGTCAAAGTCAGCGACTGTAAAGCAGGATGGAAGATCGGCCCCTGAGACAATCGTAGTGGGAGCCGCCAGGGAGGCTCGACGACCAGTTGCATGATGTCCGCGTACCAAGACAGGCGTGGCCAGTCTGGGGCCACTAGGCCACTAGATCACCAACCTCAGTTCCGAGACCAACCTGCAAAGGAGCCTGGACAACAACTGGATCGGGGGAAAGGCATAAATCAGGCGATACCGATTCCAAGGAACTACCAATGCGTCCGCCAGAGGGTCGCGTGTTCTTGCCACGAACCTTCCCACCTAGTTGTTTAGCCAAAACGCGAACAGATCCACATCCGGGCACACAGCATCTGAAACACCTCCGGGTGTAGGGACCAATCCCCCTGGTCCAGGGTCTGGCGACTCAGACCGCCTGCCAGTTCTCCACACCTGGAATGCTAACTGCCGAAATCGCCGGGACCTGCGTCTCGGCCCAAGACAGAATCTCGGCCACTTCCTTGGCCGCCGGGGCACTCCTGGTGCCCCGTTGGTGATTGATGTAAGCCACCGCAGTGGCGTTGTCCGTCTGCACCCGCACCGGGCAGCCCTGCAGACGATCCGACCAAAGGAGCAAACAGAGCCTGATCGCTCGCAGTTCCAAGACATCGGAAGGGAGGACTACCCCTCCGACCCAGTGCCCTGGGCAGACAGATTGCCCAGAACACCACCCCAGCCTGACAGGCTGGCGTCCGTGCTAACCACAGTCCATAGCAACGGTCGAAAGGACTTTCCTTCCCGCAAAGCCGGAGACTGAAGCCACCACAGAAGATCCAATGTGACTTGAGGGCTCAAAGAGATCCTCCTGTCCAAGGAGTGAGGATGCCTGTCCCACCTGGTCAGGATCTCCGCTTGCAGAGATCGTGTGTGAAACTGTGCGAATGGTACCGCCTCGAAAGCCGACACCATCAAGCCCAGGGACCGCATGCAGGTCCGGAGCGAGGAGAGGGACATGACCTCGTCCTGTAGAGTCCGGAGTTTGTCCTCCGGAAGAAAGACCTTCGCCTGGGCGGAGTCCAGAATCATCCCCAGATAAGGGAGACGAACAGAAGGGGACAGTTGACTTCTGAAAATTGATGGTCCACCCGAACTCCTGGAGCGTCTGAACTGTGGTTGACAGATCGCGCAACAGAGTGGCACTGGAACTCGACCTTAAAAAGAGATTGTCCAGGTACCCCAGGATGCCAATCCCCTGTACCCGCAACAAGGCGAGAACAGGTGTCAACACTTTGGTAAAAACCCTTGGAGCCGAAGCGAGGCCGAAAGGCAACGCCACAAACTGATAATGCTCCTCCGCAATTGCGAATCGGAGGTACCTCTTATGACCCTCGTATATAGGGATGTGTAGATACGCATCCTTGAGGTCGATGGAAGCCAGGAAATCCCCTGGACTCAGGGATGCCACCACTGACCGGAGGGACTCCATCCGGAATTTCTGGAGACGCACAAAGCGGTTCAGAAACTTTAAGTCCAGAATCAGACGCACCTTGCCCTCTTTTCTGGGCACTGTGAACAGATTTGAGTAAAAACCCCGAAACCTGTCCCGATGTGGCACCGAGACAACCACCCCCCTGGGCGAGGAGATCCTGAACCACCCCCTGATGGAGATCTCGGAAACGATCTGGGGTCAAATTAAGATTTGAGTGAAAGAATCTGTCTGCTGGGCGTGATCGAAACTCGATCTTGTGCCCTGACTGAATGAGTTCTTGAACCCACCTGTCCTGAATCTTGGCCAGCCAAGGTTCGGGAAAACAGTGCAGACGTCCCCCCACCCCTGAAAAGGGTTAGGGCGCCCCTTCAGGTCGAGGCGGACTAGGCCGCCGTGCCTGTGTGAGCGGCTTTAGGCTTGCCCGCCCAAGGCTTCTTCTGGCCACCAAAGGCCTTGAAGGACTTACCCTCGTCTTGTGCCTTGAAGGCACGAAAGGACCCCTGGTTAGGTTTAAAGGAAGGGCCCCGCTTACCACGGAAGGATCTTCCCCTGGACACCTGGGGCAGCAGCATGCTCTTACCCCCAGTGACCCCCTTCACCAGTTCATCCTGAGTCCCCAAAAAGACGACTCCCTGCATAAGGGATGTCAGACACCGTCTTCTTGGAAAACTTGTCGGCCGACCAGCTTTTCAGCCAAACGATGCGACGAATCCTCACAGCAACTGCAGACAGGCGTGAGACTAAAGGGGCCTCATCCAGGGCCGCGTCACATACATATAAAACAGCCTGAATAATTTGATCCACCATCTCCAGAGTAGCAGGAGGGGCGGAGTCAGTAATAAGTGTGCCTTTAAGCACCTTGGCCCACTCCACAACAGCCTGAGAGACCATTACGGAAGCGAACACGGGTTTCATTAAGGAACCCGCAACCATGTAGATGTGGCGGGTAAGATTTACCACCCGCCTATCCGCCGGGTCTTTAAACACCGGAGAATGTGAAGTGGCTTTATTTAACTTGGACACAGTGTGGTCCACCTTAGGAGCCACAGTCCAGCGTGAATGCACCGGAACCGCAAAGGGATAACGGTACTGAAAACGCTTGGGCACCACAAAATTGCGCTTTAAATTGCGCCATTGTTCATTCACTGTCTCGTGAAATTCAGCGGGGCAGGGAAAAACCTGACCCGACTTCTGGGCTTTGCGGGTCCTAAAGGAAGACCGCTTATCCGACAGGTGGGGCTCATCATCTAAATTTACATAAATATTGCTGCGCCAAGTGAAAATTAATAAAAAAAAGTGCATATTCAAAATAAACAATATTAAACTTATTAAAAGCAAATCAATGCAGATAATAGGTGCAATAAAGTGCAAAAAAAGTCCCAATATTAGTGATCCAGTGAATATTGGATAATAAAACCCAAGGATCAGTGAATAAATAAATAAATAACTAAAAATCAATTCAAAAAGATCTTTATTTACACATACGGTTTGCGCTGATTATATTACTTAATATCATCATCATCTAAATTTAGCGTGTCTTTCACAGCGCTAATAAGCGCAGACATTGCAGCGCGTTCTCTTGCTGAACCGGAGGTGGAATCCTCATCCTCCTCTACATCCGACCGAGAGGACTGAGACCCCTCAGGGGGTACACTGTCCGTGGCAACCATATTTGGCTCTGAATCAGAAGACTGAGAAAACCTGGGCCTTTTCCTAGAAGCCCGGTCAGACATTAACAAATCCACTTTTGACACTAAAGTCGCAAGCGCAGCAGTAAGTGAGACTAAAGCAGAGGATTCAGGAATTCAGAGCAGGGGGGAATTTGCTATCCTGGGACTCCATCATAGCACTTCAGAATTTAAAAGGCGCTGGCCCTTTAAATCGGCAATTACCGCGGTTCCCACTGCAAATGCACCACAATGAGGAACTAAGCCTGTGCTACTAAAAACTGCAAAGGAATGAAAGCCAGCAGGAATGCAGGCCAGGAAACACCATAAAATCCCCTAAAGTGTGCCTATACCTTGTCACTTGCTGTCAGCTCGATCTGCCTGTGAGAAGAAAGGAAGTGACCTCACGCCACTAGAGGAAGAACACAGCTCTGAGCCACAAGAAAATGGTTGCCAATACAAGTCTATGGAGAAGGCTCCAGGAAAATGGCCGCTGTTCACATAAAGAAACATAGCGCCCACACTAAAAATGGCGCCCGAAGGGTGCCAAAAGAATAGCAGAAAATGGCTGCTGCCCTCACAATGAGGCCAAAACAGCCTGCCCACACCTAAAATGGAAGCCCCGTGGTTTTACACCAATCGCGGCCCCCACACACCATGTCTGTACCCCCAAAACGTTGCCGAAGCCCCTCAGGGACCCCCACAACCCCCCACACAGTGGTACCAACCGCCATAGCGCCCCCGCAGGGACGGGGAAGGGACATACAGGGGCCGCACTGACAGACATGAGGGGGATATCACAGATCCATGTGCACTGCCATCCCCATAAACAGAGGGCCCACATACACACCCCGACAGACAATTGCCATAGACAGAGGGGTAGCATGGTACTCACCGGTCCAGCGAAACGTGGGTACCGCTGTGACAGGAAGCCTCCCACTCTAGGTGGTGGTGCCGTCAGCCAAAAAGGACACTAGCAACACGCGGCGTACCGCAGTTGAGACATCCCAGGCGAAGTAGCCACTTCGCAGGCTCTGCCCCGAGGACAGGGACAAGGTCGTTTGCAAGGCCTGTGCTTACGCATAGCCTGCTAACGCTCGATGGCAGGCTGGGATTCCATAAGGCCCTAGGATAACCAGTGCGATTCTCAGCCCGCAAACGCTGTAGTCTTCCGAAGTCCGACTAAGCGCAGGAACAAATAAAAAGCTATTAGAAAAGAAAAAACACTTTTTCAGAGAGAAAAAAAAAATAAGAAGTAAAAAGGCTGAGACTGCAGCCCAAGCCAGGGAAAAGCCAGCCTACTCCTATGCTAGGCAAAGACAAACTGATTTGGGAATGCTGCTAGCTGGGGGTATTGGACCAGAGGGACAGCCCACTGTAGGTGTGTCTATACAAAGGTTTTGTGAATGTTTTCTAACTAAATCTTACGCCTAGCTTACTCCTGTGGATAAGACCAATACCCAGACGTAAAGACTGTATGAGTGGGCAGCGACTGTCAGAGGACGTAAGAGAAAAATATATTTTCTCCTCTCAACCCCCGAGTCCTCCCTCAGTAAGATAGCCAGGGTAAATAAGCCTGGGGAAAGAGGACAGCCCTGACGTGTCCCACGTCCCAGGGGGATGGAAACCGACAAGGTGTCGTTAGTACAGACTTGCACCTTGGTATTAGCATAAAGCATTTGTAGCCAGAGTCAAAAGCCTTCTCCACGTCGAGTGAGGCCACCACCACTCCCCCCCCCCCCCCACAGCAATGGGAGTATGCAGATGTCTGATGTTGATATCCGTTCCCCGTACTGGCATTAGTCCTGCTTGGTCAGGATGAATCAGAGCAGTAATGATCCCACGCAGCCTAACGGCTAGAATCTTGGCGATTATCTTTGCATCTACATTCAAGGGGAGAGATTGGACGATATGAAAAGCATAAAGACGGATCCTTCCCCGGCTAAGGAATCACCACTATTACCTGCTTCCCTCATGGAACCTGGAAGTGATCCCCCCCCCCCCCTAAATTGACCCCTCCAGCATCTGGTGTAATCTCAGGATCAAAACCTCTGCATAGGTTTTGTAGAACTCTACCGGGATGCCATTAGGTCCAGAAGTCTCCCTGGCTGGAGCGACTTCAAAGCCATTTGTATCTCCTCTTCTGAAATAGGGGCGTCCAACCTATCACGATATGTGGAAGTAAGGGTCGGGATATATATGAGCTCAAGGTACGAGAGCAACTCAGTTTAAATTTAGGATACCAGTGAGGTGTAGAGAGACTGGTAGAATGAAAAAGAATTTATCTCGCCAGGAGTGGACACTAGGGTTCCGTCAGAGTCAAGTATGTGAGGAACTGTAAAACCCTCCGTTTGCTCCCTGGACAGACAAGCTAATCATTTCCCGTTCCTCTCCCCCTGTTCAAAGATACGCTGGGATTGATACAAAAGCATTTTTTGCATGAGAGAGGTGTAGATGTGGAGAACCTCCTCAGTTGGGATTCTGAGCTGGGCATAATATTGGGGGTCTCCGGTCCTGATGTACTAAGAATCCTGAATGCTACCCGCCCCCTCCACCCCAGTCAAGTCAACCCTCCTCTCCCTACGCAACCTAGATTTGATGGTCTGGTATTGCCCTCTGGTAAAAGCCTTGAAAGCATCGCAGACAGTGGTCTCCCCTGCCGTGCCGGGGTTAACAACCCAGTAGTCCTGCATGACTTCCCTGAACCACTCACTCACCTCTGTATCCAGGATCCAAAATCTGGGGAGCCTCCATAGATTGTTAGAAGGGGCATCCGATCGAGCAAGGCTCAGAAGCAAGGCGTAATCCGAAATGCCCCTCGGCAGAATTCTAATGTCCCTGACCCTAGGGAGGACAGACCTACCTGCATACGCCAGATCAATTCGGGAGAAAGTTTTACATGTTGCGGAGTGGCAGGTATATGCCCTGGACTGTGAATGTCTTCCATCTCCACTAGTCCAAGGCCGTAGGTGTCCGCCCAGGCCCCAGTCCAGAGCCCTGGGCCTCTCCCGCCGATATTCTGTCCACACCCGGGTCAGTGACCATGTTAAAATCACCGATAAGGCCTACATTATCCGCCCCATACTCCGCAATCATGGCTGTCATTTTGTTTAACAGACATAAAGAGGCCAGCAGGGGAAGGTACAAACCCACAATAATCCATGTCACACTCTGTATTTTTTGAAGCAAGAAGAAAATGACCGCACTCCGATGTAAATAAAAAATTGGAGTAAAATTTATTCCACATCAAAACAAATGGGCAAACTGGAACAACACACTGTGGATGCAGGACACAAAGGCAGACGCGTTTCACGACTTAGAGATGTCGCGAAACGCGTCTGCCTTTGTGTCCTGCATCCACAGTGTGTTGTTCCAGTTTGCCCATTTGTTTTGATGTGGAATAAATTTTACTCCAATTTTTTATTTACATCGGAGTGCGGTCATTTTCTTCTTGCTTCAAGTGATTCTGGATCAACGGATCCGACCAGCACCTGACACCCAGCCCACCTGGAGCGGTCTTTTTCTCCCTTGGATTTCAGACACTCTGTATTTTAGCATGAACTATAACATAGCGGCCGTCTGGGTCCAGGGCCAGATCCAGGAGCACAAGTGGGAGTGTCTTGT
Source organism: Pelophylax lessonae (assembly GCF_965119305.1). Lineage (NCBI taxonomy): Eukaryota > Metazoa > Chordata > Amphibia > Anura > Ranidae > Pelophylax > Pelophylax lessonae. The sequence goes on from NC_138774.1 coordinate 156,018,618, forward strand.
GCACCAGTACACTCGCACCTCTTGCAAAATTTAAGTGTATTTTAAGGTAATGATGCCATACCCACGGATTCTTGAGACTAAAAGGTGCGACCCCTCCACCAGGTGAGTTTCCTGAAATATGCAGATGTGGGGGTTGTAGGTTTTTATGAACTGGAACACCAGTGACCTCTTAACAGGAGAATTCAATCCCCTGGTGTTCCAGGACAGAACTTCAATTTCAAAAGAAGACATTGCGTCCACACAGCAAATTGTAAAAAGTATCATAGTAATCTATAGCTCCCAGATGCCTCCCCAGACCCGCGATGGAGCGCATAATCAGACATACCCATTAACCTTCAGTAGGTATAAAATCATACATGAGCAAAGTCGTGCAATAGAAAGTGATGAAACCAACAAAAATAAAACCGGCCCAAGAAGGGAAACATTCCCTCCCCACATTAAACTGAGGAAGGTTTCTATTCCAAAAACCAAAGTCAGCTTACTAGCTGCAAAAAAGGGGGCTAATGTGCAATCAGCGATCCGCTCCCCCGATTAGCCAATCACTGAGGGGAGCATGTCCAGAAGACCGTCTCTCTGCATCCTAGGCTCCACTGAGCCAATAAAAGGTGCTGGGGGAGACTAAGGTGAAACCCCAAATAAGATGGGGAATATGAGCAACTGCTCTGCATATAAATTCTCCAGCAAATAGCGCAATCCAAGGTAGAAGGTAAGTGCAAAGGAGTTCTCCAAAGTCTCTTATCCTTAAATAAGATAATTGAAAAAATTCCTCCTAAGTCAGGAGCACAAGCTTTGTTACAAACTAACAGTACAGGTCCCACAACAGGTGCTAACTTTCAACCATAGTTCCAAGGTAGCAAATCAACCACATCCACAGCCAGGGGAAATTTCTTAAACCCCCCAACAAGGGCAGAGGGTACCTCAACAGCCTGAAATAATAGTAAAGAGGGGGACTCACAACCCCATCGTCAGCGATGGGGAGGTAGGGACTCCAACCAGGTTGAAGCTTCGCTCGGGGAGAAGTGGGTGGTCTCTCCATCCTGTCCTCTCAGGGGTGCTGGGTCTAGAACACCGTAGTGGATATTGCGAGCTCGCAATAGTGCTTTCACTTGGTCGAACGATTCCCTGAGCTTTTGCGTCTCAAACAAGTAATCCGGAAAAATTAGCAATCTAGTATTCTAAAATCGCAGTTCCCCTGCGGAGCGAGATGCCCTGAGTATATCATTGCGGTCCTTAAAATTGAGAAGTCTGAGGATAAGGGTGCGAGGGGGACCTGGCTTAGGGGGGGGGGGGGGGGATCTGGTGTGCCTGCTCCACGGTGTAGTAAGGAGAGAGGTGCGCATCAGGTAATAAATTGGGCAACAGATCTTTCACAAAAACTGTCAGATTAACCCCCCTCTGGCATTTCAATGATTCAGAGGCTTCTGTTCTCGGCATCCTCAGCCCTGTACTCGAGGGCCTTCACCCTGGTCCGCAAGAAGCGGATGTCAGCACCATGCTCCACCACAGTATCCTCTGTCAGATTAACTCTCTGTTCCACCTCTGTCATCCTAGAACGGAGCTTGTCATTGTCCTGCCTTAGGAGGCTCACATCCAGTTGGACAGCCTCAAACTTAGCTGCGAGTGCAGCCTGACACGTAGCTATGCCCGCCATTACATCCACCAGACCCGGCTGCAAGGAGACATCTGACTCTACAGGTTCCATTTGTGAGGCCATGTATGAGCGCCGCGTGGCGCAGGTCTCCATGTGCAGAGTCCCAGGCGGCACCAATTCCTCGGCAATCGGCGGGAAGTGCAGCAGTTTCCTCTTACCAGTGTGTGGGCCAGAAGATCTGCGTCTCATCTGTGTGTCCAGGGAGACTGTGGTGGCCTGGAAAGCTATTAAATGCAGGATATGTACTCGTGGCCCAGCCGAGCTGAGAGATGCGGCCGTTCACGTCGCCATCTTGGACATGCCCCCCAGTAAGTGCTATTCTAATTTAAATATCCAGTGATAAATTCATTCATAAGATATAGAAAAACACGATAAAGCACCATATAGAAAAATAAAAAGTGATAGCGATATCAATAAAAATAAATAGTGAATAATTATAAAAATTGATGAGAAGGTGATATATGATCCCAATCACCAGTGCTGTGAAAATAGTTGAAACAATATGATAGCTTGTCAGATGTGTCACCTCCACTCTCGTGACCACCCTAATGGATGGGTTCTCACCCTATTGAATGTGACCTTGCAGTTAAGTTTGGCCTAAAAGAGCTGGTATACCCTCACAGGGTGATGGATGGTTTCCTTTATTCCTTTTTATATTCCAAGCTCCCAGTGTTGGATATATAGCTCCAGCAGCTCTCGCACATATGGGGAGAAACATAAAACCATTGTGCAAAAAAAAAAAAGTATGGTAAAATCAGCTTTATTAAAAACGTAAATTCACTCATATGCAGTTGGTGCTTGAGCGCACCAAACTATCACAGCAGGAAATATAATGGTATATGTGTATATGACAGATGGGCGAGTGCAGACCCTCTTCAGTGGGATCTGTTCCAGCGTACCTGCCACAGTGGAGTACTCCGATAACTGACACTCACGTGACGACACAAGGGACTACGTGTCTTCCTCAGGGGGATCTGATTAGTCAGTTGATTGGCTATGTTTTATATGGACTAATGCAGGCACCATTTTCTAGGCACCCATTGGGGGGGGTCACAAGAGTGGAGGTGACACATCTGACAAGCTTTTATATTGTTTCAACTAGTTTCACAGCAATGGTGATTGCGATCATATATCACCTTCTCATCAATTTTTATAATCACTCACTATTTTTATTGATATCGCTATCACTTTTTTTTTTTTTGTTCATGATGATTTATCATGTGTTTTTATACATCTTATGAATTCATTTATCACTGGATATTTTTAATTAGAATAGCTCTTACTGCGCAGCATATTTAATGATTACCATAGGTTTGAGTAGAAACCCTGAAATAGTTCCAAAGTTGGAACCAGGACAGTCACCCCTTGCAGGAACAGGTCTTGTACCACCCCATACAGACCCTGTAACCGGTCTGGGGACAGGCGTAAGTTGGAAGGAAAAAACCTTGCCGGGGGACAAGAGCGAAACTCGATCTTGTTGCCAGACACAATGACTTCATGGACTCACTTGTATTGCACCAGGGAAGTCCACGGGTCCAGAAACCAGCGAAGACGTCCCCCCACCCCTAATGCGAGTGAAGGCGCACGTTCATGCAGAAGGAACCTTGTCCGCGGGTCTGGAGAAGTCCACTCTCAGCTTGCCAGGTCAGGTTAGTTTGGATCCGCCAGAGGAAGCCCTGAAAGGCTGAGCCCTTGTCAGTTGACCCTGAGGGAAGAAAGGTACTCTTCTCTCTCCCCCCCCCACCCCCGACACCTTTAAATGATATCATCCAGGGTAGCTCCAAACAGATCTCCTAGAAAGGGAAGTTCAGACAAGGCCTTTTTAGAAGTCTGGTCCACAGACCAGCATTTGAGCCAAAAGACACGCCAAAGGACCACCGCCAGAATAGAGAGGCAAGCCATCAGGGGAGCTGCGCCCCAAAGATGCATCATAGATAAACTGCAGCCCCTGAACCAGCTGGTCCGCCAGCTCAGCAAAGGCAGGAGGGAGCGGTTCTCTCTCCAGGTCATGGCGTAGGAGCTTAGCCCACTTAGTCAGAGTTTGCAACAATAGGGCAATGCTAAATACCGGCCTCATTGCCAACTCAGATAAGATGTACATAATGCGGGCCACAGTCTTTGCCTTCCGGTCAGCAGGATTTTTAAAGGCTAGCGACTCTTCCATCTGAATCATGGTTTGCCTTGTTTAATCTGAAAACCAGAGGGTCCACCGCTGGTTGCACAGTCCACTTCTAAAGTAGGGACTCCTCATAGGGGTAACACCTAGTAAAGCGCTTAAGAACCCCATGGGGACACTGGTGTCGTTCCTACTCTTCAAACAATTCTGTCAAAAAAGGCAGGGAAAGGAAACACCTTTCCCGCTCTGAATGGCTGGTGAGTGCCAAAGGGTACTTGCACCTCCGTTGCAGGTTCAGCCGCGTCCTCCATCTTTAGCGTCTCACGCACAGATACAATCAGTGCATCTACCAGCGCCTTTTTGTGCCTCGGTCGCAGACCCAGCAGGGTGACCCAGGTCTGCGGTGGCCGAATGAGATTCAGGATCTGATGAGACAGGGGAAGGTGGGGGGGGGGGGGGGGCGCTTTTTGCTAGCCCGACGCCTGCAAGCCGCCTCCATACGGGATACAAGGGACTCCAGGACCACCATCCGTGCATGGATGGATGGTTGGGACCCGGAGGGCCCCGCAGCCTCAGATAGGGGATCAGGTGGGGAAACATGCTCAAATGACTCCATAAATCACCAGGGGGACCTCACAAAAAAAAATATAACACTGCTAAGGGACAACCCCCACCGCACTGGCAGCACCACCAGGTCGCCAAGCACAAGGCACAGAGCGATCCTCAGCAGAGAGGGAGAGGACCCCACCAGACTCACCACCCACCGACACAGGCACAGGCACATGCAATCAGAGAATCTGCACTACACATGCGGCAATCAGGAAGGTAATTGATCTAGGAGTCAGCCTCAGGGGATAAGGAGGGGCTCCCACTGCCGAAATCACCGCCCACAGGACTCCACTGTCATGGCCGCTGCTATTTGCAATGCAAACCACAAAAAAGGGCCGCTGGACTACACTAACATGGCCGCTGTGTTTAGGAACACACAAGGCTACCATCAGTGGGTCGCCCCCTAGGTGTGCTTTTAAGTTTAAGTTGCACTAGCTTCCTGCTCCTGAAGGTGAAGGCATCAAACCCATCTATGAGAAATTCAGCTGTGTCCTGCAATGAACAATAGAGCAAAAAAACAGAATTTTTGTAAAATCTTACCTGTAAAATTCCTTTCTCTGAGTCCTCCGACAGTCGCCGCCTCTTCATATTCGTCACAATGGGGTATTAGACTTTGCTCTGAAGGAGTAGCTAGGCAACAGAATATGTTAACATTAAAGCTTTTAACATATCCCACCCTCAAGGGGTGGTCCCCTCAGTCAATACCCTCCTACTTCCTGCAACCATATCTCAGTTTCAGTGGAATAGCAGTAGAGTATACAACCAAACCCCAAAAGAGGGGCGGGGGCGGCGACTGTCGGAGGACTCAGAGAAAGGAATTTTACAGGTAAGATTTTACAAAAATTCCGTTTTCTCTTACGTCCTCCGACAGTCGCCGCCTCTTCATATTCGTCACAATGGGGACGTCCCAAAGCAGTGCAAACATGAGGGGTGGGAAACGCATCCGCGCCGTAAGGCAACGCAGTCTCCGCATCAAAGAAAGGAACCTTACCAAAGGAAGGAAACCAGCTGGGCAACAGGAAAAAAACTTGCTCAACAGGAGCAACAACCCAGGAAAAACAAATAACCAGGGGATAAAAAACGTATCCCAACAGCCAGGGGTCCCAACAAGGGACCCTAGGGAACTGCCGCACTAAGAACCTTGCGGCCAAAGGAAGCATCCGCCGATGCCTGAACATCTACCTTGTAGAATTTTGTGAAAGTGTGTACGGTCGACCAGGTCGCCGCCTTACACACCTGGGCTACAGAAGCCCCATGACGACAGGCCCAAGACGTACTCAGAGATCTAGTAGAGTGCGCCTTCACAGCGAAGGCAAGACAATATCCTCATTGAGATGGAATTCCGAAACTCGCTTCGGAAGAAAAGAAGGATTAGGTAGCAAGACCACCTTACTTAAGTGAATAACCAGATACGGAGACTTGCAGGACAAAGCCGCCAGCTCCGACACTCTGCGAGCCGAAGTGATCGCAACCAAAAAGGCGACCTTTTTGGACAACATAGACAACGAGATCTCCCTGATCTGTTCAAAAGGAGCACGTTGTAACACAGATAGAACGAGATTCAAGTCCCAAGGGGGCAGAGGATCCCTCCTAGGAGGTACCAGATGCCGCACTCCCTGAACAAAAGTGCCAACCAAAGAGTTGGAAGCCACGGGACGTTGAAAAAGAACGGCCAGCGCAGACACCTGACCCTTGATCGTAGCCAGCGCCAAACGCTGATCGACACCTGCCTGAAGGAAGGACAACACTCGAGAAACCGAGTACGTGCGGGGTGAAAACCCCCTGGACTCACACCAGGCAAAAATAGGCCTTCCAGGTTCGGTAGTAAACCTTCCCCGAGGAAGACTTCCTCGCGTTGACCAATGTATGAATGACCTCAGGGGAGAGACCCCTCTCCTTCAGGACCTTGGTCTCAACAGCCAGGCCGTCAAAGCCAGCGACTGTAAAGCAGGATGGTATATCGGCCCCGAGACAGGAGATCGTCTCGAAGAGGTAGACGCCACGGGGCGTCGACCGCTAGATTCACGAGGTCTGCGTACCAGGACCGGCGAGGCCAGTCCGGTGCCACAAGAATCACTGTGCTGCGTTCCGAGTGCAACCTGCGAAGGAACCTGGATAGCAACTGAATCGGTGGAAACGCATACATCAGCTCGTGCCACGGGACCACTAACGCGTCCGACGCGTCTGCCCGAGGGTCGCGCGTCCTTGCCACGAACCTTCTCACCTTGTTGTTGAGACGAGACGCGAACAGGTCCACATCTGGAAGACCCCACTTCGCGCACAACATCTGGAAGACAGCCGGGTGGAGAGACCATTCCCCCTGATCCAGGATCTGGCGACTCAGTCCGCCTGCCAGTTCTCCACCCCCGGAATGTGAACTGTCGTTATCGCCGGGACATGAGTCTCGGCCCAAGACAGAATGTCGGCCACTTCCCGAGCCGCTCGGGCACTCCTGGTGCCCCCTTGGTGGTTGATGTAGGCCACCGCCGTGGCAGTGTCCGTCTGCACCCGAACCGGACAGCCCTGCAGCCGCTCCGTCCAACGACGAAGGCAGAGGTTTATTGCCCGCAACTCCAAAATGTTGATCGGAAGGGAGGACTCCCCCTCCGACCAAGTTCCCTGGGCGGACAGAACGCCCAGAACACCACCCCAGCCCGACAGGCTGGCATCCGTGGAGATGACCGTCCACGAGACAGGACGAAAGGACTTGCCCCCCGATACCATCGGGGACTGGAGCCACCACAGAAGATCCCTTCTGGTGCGATGGCTCAACGAGATCTGAAGATCCAGAGTGAGGTCGCCCGTCCCACCTGGACAGGATCTCCGCCTGGAGACCCCGCGTGTGAAACTGGGCGAAGGGAATCGCTTCGAAGGCCGAGACCATCAATCCCAGACATCTCATGCACGCCCGCAGAGACGAGAGTGGAACGTCCCTGAGGGACCTGACTTCCTCCTGAAGAGTCCTGAGTTTGTCTTCCGGCAGGAAGACCTTCGCCTGGACCGAGTCCAGGATCATTCCCAGGTAGGGAAGACGAACCGACGGACTCAACGTCGACTTTGGAAAATTTATCGTCCAACCAAACTCCTGTAGAGTTTGCATCGTGACAGACAGATCCTTTTCCAGACCCTGGCTGGACGCAGACCGAACCAGAATGTCGTCCAGATACCCCAGGACAGAGATGCCCTGGGCTCTCAACAAGGCCAGAACCGGTGCAAGCACCTTGGTGAAAACCCGTGGAGCCGAGGCAAGACCAAAAGGTAACGCCACGAACTGGTAATGATCCTCCGCAATGGCGAATCGAAGGTACCTCTGGTGACCCTCGAAGATCGGGATATGAAGGTACGCATCCTTCAAATCGATGGAGGCCATGAATTCCCCCGGAACCAGGGCAGCCACCACCGACCGCAGGGATTCCATGCGGAACTTGCGAACCCGCACAAAGCGGTTCAGAGCCTTCAAGTCCAGAATTGGACGAACCTTGCCCTTCTTCCTGGGCACGGTGAACAGATTGGAATAAAACCCCCGAAATCTCTCCCGATAAGGCACCGGAACCACCACTCCCTGAGCCCTCAGGTCCTGCACTGCCAGGTGCAGATCCCGTAAACGCTCCGGAGACAGTTGAAGATTTGAGGGAAAGAATCTGCTCTCCGGCCAAGAGAGAAACTCGATCTTGTAACCAGATCGAACGATTTCCTGAACCCACCGGTCCCGCACGCGGACCAACCAGGGTTGAAGAAAACCGAGCAAGCGTCCCCCCACCCCAGAACTGGGCGAGGGCGCCCCTTCAGGCCGCACTGTTATGGGCAGCGGGTCCGGACTGACCGGACTTCTGTTTCCCAGACCAGGGCTTCTTTTGAGAGCCTTGACCCTTGAACGGTTTGCCCTTGTAGTGCGACCGAAAGGCACAAAAGAACCCCTGAGAAGGCCGAAAATTAGCATGCTTCTTCCCAGGAGCCCCCTTAGCCTTGGGGAAATGGGGCAAGAGAGTGCTCTTACCTCCGGTGATCCCCTTTATCAAAGCATCCAAGGACTCCCCAAAAAGGCGAGACCCATCATAAGGCAGATTGGCTAAGGTTTTACGCGAAGACTGGTCCACCGACCAACACTTCAACCAAACCAGGCGGCGAGACAACACCGCCACACTGTGTACACGTGCAGCCAACGGGACTAGGTCCAAGTCCGCATCACACAGATACATGACACCCTGATGGATTTGATTCACCATAGCCAGTGTCGTCGGCGAGGCCGAATCAGCCACTAGGACGCGCCTAAGCATCTGCGTCCAACTTGCGACAGCCTGGGCTGCCATAAGAGAGGCAAACAGAGCCTTTAGCATCGAACCCGCAACAGAATAAGTATGACGGGCAAGAGACTCCATTCTCCTATCCGTGGCATCACGGAACACCGGGGAATCCTCTGCAGGAATCGCAGTGGATTTGTTTAAAACCGCAATTGCGTGATCCACCGGGGGTGGCACACACCACCGTTCATCAGTGGAAGGCGAAAAAGGATAACGCAGCTTGAACCTACTAGGTACAGCAAAAGGTTTGCGTAAGTGGCGCCATTGTTCCTTAACAGCGCGCTGAAAACATCAGTGCAGGGAAAAACCTGCGGTGTCCTGCGTTTTCTCTGCGTCCCATAAGCCGCCAAGGCAGCGGGAGAACACACTTCATCCTGCAAACGCAGCGTTTGTTTTATGGAAGTAATCAGTTCATCCATGATTGCAAGCTCTTCAGGCGAGCCAGGGGGAGAATTATCAACCCCTTCAACTTCAGCCTCCACCTCGGACCCCACGAGATCCAGGGAGGAACGGGACCCTGATAAGGAGACCCCTGCCATAACAGCCCCATCACCTTCACCCTCAGAATCAGAGGAAATAGAAACTCCGGGCCTTTTAGTAGATTGAGCAGCCACCAGCATCTGCACCTGAGCAGCAAGGCCAGCCACTATAGCGGCCAAATCCCCCCCTGGGGGGGAAACAGCAGACCCCTGGCTTTCCACCAAGGTGGCAGGAAATTTGCCCTCCTGAGAATCCATTGCCCCAATATAATATGCCGGAGAATAAAGGGTTAACTGCCCCTTTAACAAGCGCGGCGAGCGCAGCCCACCGCACCTCACACAAGCACAATGAGACCCCCACAGGGACAATAAAGTGAACACAGGCAATGGATATAGGAAGAACAGAAGGATAAAACCTGAGGAGATCCCTGCCGCTGCTGCTGCCTCGATCGGTGCACCCAGGAGAAGAGGAAGTGATGAAACCAGGGCGCTCTATTAAAGCCTATGTGAAGGCTACAAGAAAATGGCCGCCTACATGTAGAACATGCGGCCGGAGCGAGCGCAGGCAAAATGGCGCCGTTTGGCGCCGAAACCGCCGCTCCTACAATACAGTTATGCAGATAACACTATCCATGCAAAAAAACATGGCAGATCGCCGCAGCGATCGCTGTATCGTGCCCCAACATGACAGAAAACATGCCCCACAGCACACAGCTCTGCACACTGAACACAGGCTGACACAGACAGTGTCACACAGCTCCCCCCCCCCTTGCAGCCCACAGCATGCAGCAGAGTGATAGGGAGACAAAACAGTGTGAACAGAGGCAGGTTACACAGTCCCAGACTGACACCCCCCCCCCCCCCGATATACAGGTCCCCACATAGATACACTTACCTCTCAATGACGTGGGGGACCCGCACAGGCGAACAAGCCGCTGCACATGAGGCAGGGAGAGTCGCATTCAGGACGCACAAAACGGGGGTTAAGAAACCGCACAGCGTCCAGTGAGGTAGCCACCTCACCAATCATCCCTGCACCGAACAGGGATGGGTCGTTCACTGCGCCAGGAGCGTTACCTGGCTGAACGCTCGATGGCAGGCTGGGAAGCCACTGACCCACGACCTGCGACCAGGGGGATCAGCCCGAGACCCAGCCCGCATAATCCTCTTCATCAGAAGAACTAACTAATGCTGACAAAAAGAACAGCTAAGTAAAGAGAGAGAAAAAAACTCAAACAAAAATCAAAAAATAAGAACAGAGGCTGGGGCAAAAAGCCCCAGCACAGAGAGAACCAGCTACTCCTGACAAGCTAGACATTGAAACTGAGATATGGTTGCAGGAAGTAGGAGGGTATTGACTGAGGGGACCACCCCTTGAGGGTGGGATATGTTAAAAGCTTTAATGTTAACATATTCTGTTGCCTAGCTACTCCTTCGGAGCAAAGTCTAATACCCCATTGTGACGAATATGAAGAGGCGGCGACTGTCGGAGGACGTAAGAGAAACTGGATATTTTTCTTACCGTAAAATCCTTTTCTCTGAGGTTCACTGACAAACACTGCTTCAAGTCTTCAGACCATTGGGCTTATGCTCTCTCTGGGAGAAGACTAGGCTGAAACTTTTGGTTACGCCCCTGAGGCAGTCCCAAAGGGTATACCATCACCTCCTGCTGTAGGACTCCAGTTTGTAACAAGCAGTGTCCGAACAACAAATAACTTAACCCCAACAGAGGGGCGGGTGCTGTGTCTGTCAGTGAGCCTCAGAGAAAAGGATTTTACGGTAAGAAAAAAAACTGTTTTCGCTTTCGTTCACTGACAGACACAGCTTCAAGTCTTCAGACCATTGGGATGTCCCAAAGCAGTGTCAACATGAGGGGTGGGAAAACACAAACACAGAATTCCCAACAAAGCTAAACATTGAATAAAGAAGAAAAAAAAAAAAAAAGGCTAAACATAGCCAACCAGGTCAGGAGCTCAACTAGGAACAACTGGAGCTCACAACCAGGAAAAAAATTCACCATCAAGAAGCGGAAGTCTCCGCAACCGCAGCCTGCAAAAACTTTCCGGCCAAACGCTGCATCCGAAGATGCAAGTACATCCACCTTATAACATTTTGTGAATGTGTGTACAGACGACCACGTAGCCGCCTTGCACACCTGAACCATTGATGCCTGATGACGGAAGGCCCAGAAGGCACTGAGCCCCCCCAATAGAATGCGGCTTTACAGGGAAAGGAGGAACCTGATCCTTAATAGAATAGGCTTGCACTACCGTCTGCCTGACCCACTTGGAAATGGTCGCAGCAGATGTGGCCTGCCCCTTACGAGGTCCATCCATAAGAACAAAGAATCGGATTTCCTAATCGGTTCAGTCACCGCCAAGTACAACCGAATCACTCTTACCACATCTAAAGAATGCAAGGCAATTTCCTTAGGATGCGTAGATTTAGATCATAGGGACAGTAGCACAATGTCTTCATTCAAATGAAACCCCGAGACAACCCTAGGAATGAACAACTGACAGGGTTGCAACACCACTTTGTCCCTATGAATCACCCAGTAAGGTGACCGACAGGACAACGCAGCCAACTCCGACACACGACGTGCAGAAGTATTAGCTACTAAGAAAGCCACCTTCTGCGACAAAGTGAGCAGAGGAATTTAAAAATATTTTCAAAGGGAGGCCTTTGTAGCATCGACAGAACCAAACAGATCCCACAGAGGTACCAGGGATCGCACCGGAGGAGCCAGATGGCGAACTCTCTGCACAAAAGTGTGAACCAAGGACTTCGCTGCCAAAGGCCTTTGGAAAAAAATAGCTAAGGCGAAAATCTGGCCCTTGAAAGTGCCCAGAGCCAAACGTTGATCTGCACCCAATTGTAGAAACTCCAACAGGCGAGACACAAAAAAGGAGCGGGGAGAGACTCCCCCCGAGACTCACACCAAGTAATGTACACCTTCCAAACTCGATGATAATGGAGTCCTACAACAGGAAGTGATGGTATACCCTCTGGGACTGCCCCAGGGGCGTAACCAAAAAGTTTTCTGCCTAGACCTATTCCTAGAGAGAACATAAGCCCAATGGCCTGAAGACCTGAAGCTGTGTCTGTCAAGTGAACGAAAGAGAAAAATCGGATTTTTGTAAGATCTTACCGTAAAATCCTTTTCTCTTAAGCTCATTGACAGACGTAGTCTTCTTGATTTACAAGAACTGGGTTATGCTGCCCTCTACAGGAGTAGGACTAGGCAGAAAGAAAAAACGTTCTGGCTCCACCCTAGGGGCAGTCCCAGAGGGTATATCCTCTTCCTGTCTGCTACAGAGAATCAGTTCTGCCCAAAGCAGCAACAGAGAATTTAACCCAACCCAACTCAATGATAAAGGGGCGGGTACTACGTCTGTCAATGAGCTTAAGAGAAAAAGATTTTACGGTAAGATCTTACAAAAATCCGATTTTTTCACCCGCGGGACGATTTTTGTGAGCAGAGAAAGAAGGCCCTCGTCTTTGACGAGTTCCTTTACCCTTAACATCTTGCGGTAAAAAGGTGCTCTTTCCACCCGTGAGATCCTTAATGATCTCATCTAAGTTGGCTCCAAATAGACGCTCTCCTAAAAAGGGGATATTAGCTAATGCTTTTTTGGAACCTTGGTCGGCTAACCAACCTTTTAGCCACAGTGTACGCCTGAGAACCACTGCTGAAACTGATGCTCGCGCCAATAATGGAGTGGCGTCTAACGCCGCATCACACACAAACTGTAACCCCTGTATCCATCAGGCGTCAGTGGTTCAGGTTTTCAAGGCGACTGTTTAGTCGTCGGTTCATACCTTTACAATATTGTATAAGGTTTATGTGATGGCATCGTCAGATGCCTCTTCTGGCCGCAAGGTTCCTGCAGGCCACTGTTTGAGGAGACTGTTGGTCTACCTCGAGGATTTGTGGGGTAGGTCTCATCTGTTTACTCGATGAGTCCTTTGATACTTCTGGTTGGCTCCGGTTGGGCCTTCTAGTTTGGATTTTGATTTCGGTCAATCCCACCCCTCATTTGTGGCACTGCTTCTGGATGTCCCAGTTCTTGTAAATCAAGAAGACTACGTCTGTCAATGAGCGACAGAGAAAATCGGATCAGTGGGGTGCTGGAGGATCCTGCAGACACCTCGAGGGGATCCGGTGGAGATACATGAGTGGCAGGGTCCATGTTAATTCAGGACACCTCTGCCAGAAAAAACAAAAAGCTTTTTTTTTTTTTTTTTTATGTGTCTCCCCCTAGCGCAATAGCGCCCCTCAGAGTACCTGCTTCTCGATCCCCACAGAGAGAGAGGGACCCCCAAGGCTCACCACCCGATGCAGAGAAGTTTCCAACCAACTGCAGTCAGCGTCTGTCTTTTACAGACTGGAAAGAGCTGTGTTCGTTTTCCCGGGTAGAAGGACGTGGCTCCGCCCCCTGTGTACGCCTTCCGGCGTTCCCAGCTCTCCACGAGGTAGCTGGGCTCATCAAACATGGCCGCCCCCATACAGGAGACAATAGACTCCAAAAACATGGCGGCCGGCGTGACCTGAGGACATACATGCACCTGGTCTACGGCAAAATGGCGGCGGACCGCTGAAATAGTTTTTCCCAGCAAATCCACCTGCATCTCTGCTAAGTGGCGGTTTATCGATCTGCAGGAGGTACACTACAATTAAGGTAGGATTATACCTCCTATGTCTGCTGTAATACTACAGTCTGCTGGGTAGAGTGTTAGCTCTCAAACCAAGTCCACTTCCCACCAAACACATACTGTATTTACAAGGGGGACTTTTAGTGTCAGATATATACTGACCATGTATGGAGGGGCCCATAATTCATACTGCCTCATAACGAGGAAAAAAGGGAACGTTTACTCACCATACCGAACCGACAGGCACCCTCTTCACAATACCCTCTCCACCGGGGTGGGGGGTTGTGGACCACTCCGGACGCCTCGACTCTGTGGTTCCTGGCGTCCAAGCGAGACTTTTAACTCGCAAGGTCAGTCCCTCCAATGGGACTCCGTCGCGGCCGACCCAGCGCGGAGCTCTGGTCTGCACGCGCTCGTAGGCAGAAACCGGGGTGACCACTGGATCTCAACATCCAGCCCGTCGCCGCATACTTACTTGAATGTGTCGCGGCCGACCAAGCGCAATGCAATGGTCTGCGCGCGCTCGTAGGCCGGCTGGGGTGACCACTAGTGTCGCCCAGTCCGGCGTTTTTGCTTGAAGATCTCACAGGAAAAAAACACTGGAGAAAACTACCTAAAAAATATTTTTTCTAAAGAAAAAATCTTGCCAGGACCAAAAAGATCCCAGCAAGGAACTTAGGTCGTTACTCCTGACTAGACAGAAAAAAACTGATTCTCTGTAGCAGACAGGAAGAGGATATACCCTCTGGGACTGCCCCTAGGGTGGAGCCAGAACGTTTTTTCTTTCTGCCTAGTCCTACTCCTGTAGAGGGCAGCATAACCCAGTTCTTGTAAATCAAGAAGACTACGTCTGTCAATGAGCGACAGAGAAATTGTTTTAAGCGTCCCTGCCCCCATGCAGATACAAACACGCACATAGGTCCGATAAACATGTAAAACTATGATCGTGCCACACATGCGAGATATCGTCATGAACATCAGAACGAGAGCAATATTTTAGATCCAGACCTCCTGTTTAACACTAAACTGGTAAACTGTAAAGGTTTTTAAAGAAAGATAGGGTGTGTGTGTGTATGTGTGTGTGTATGTATGTGTATGTGTATAGGTCAAAAATGCCACAAACCGCAAAGACATTGAAATGTTAACATGTTAAGTATACAGATTTATTCTTTCACGCAAAAAAAACAAAAAACAAAAAAAAAACAAAAAAAAAAAAAAAAACACGTTTTAGAACGCCATGTATTTGTTTTCTGTAGCCAACCCTTACAAGTTGGGGAGGTCCCCCAAGAAGAGATACAAATGCTAAAAGTTCACATATCATTTTTATTGTAACATACTGAAATTTCATTCATTAAGCACTGGAATTTAAAAAGATAACTTGTTCTTTCATCACAAAGGTATATCCAGTTTTTGGCGACCAGTGGCATGATTCACCTTTGCTTTTATGTCCTTTTTACCCACTGCCACATGGCTAAAACAATAATGATGTCAAGTGGCATTCTGGGCATAGTCTGATGCTTCATTGTGATTAAATAAATAGATACATTTAATCTACTTAATTAATTTGGCATTAACTAATTTTTTCAAAAGACAATTAGCACATTTTCAAAATCCTTTTTGAAAGGACATTTCTTCAAGAAAAAGACCTAAAGATAAAGATGCATTGAAGCATTGAAGAAATTATTTCAGGTATATATAATATATATTTACACAATAAAAAAATTTACTTACTGTATTTTAAGTAAAGTGGCACAAATATTAAGAGCTATGGGGCTCTTTCTGAATGCTTACAAAGTACAAACTTTTTTTAAGTGGTGGCAGAAAAAAAAAGAAAACATCCTATTACATGCAATGCCTCCAACATTGTGAACTCATGGGTGGATTTAAAGGGGAGAATACACAGAAAAGGAAAGCGAAGTGTTATTAGAGCAAGGTTGTACAACATAAAAAAATAACTTGAAAGTAACAGAAGAATAAGGTTTCCATCTAATGAAGTGATCATGGACAGACTAGAAAAAAAAAAAAAAACTTCTGAAGCGATGAGACATCTTATTGCATTGTCATTGGCTTCTCTACTGGTTTTGTGTATTTCCAAAGTTCATTTTCATGTAATCGCCACAGTATAAAATTGTAAGCTTTCCTGTCGTTGACTTCATGAAGGTCATATTCTGTTCTCTAGTTACACAATATGGATTGGGTGGGAGTATTCCAGCGCACATAAAACCTTTCAATCTTATTGTTTAGTTAACTGAGCAGACTAGCAGATTAGCCAGTTATATGATCAGAGAGGAAAACAGAAAGAGAAATTTAAAAATAGAGAACGGGAAAAAAAATCCAATTAATTTACAAAACCCTTTCATGAGTGTTGTTGGAGAAAGGCACCTCAATGTTCACATAAGGAAATGTTTTATATCCGATTTTTGCCTGTCACCAGTTTAATAGAAGGAAAGTAGAATGTGGTCTTAGAGCAGCTTTGCACAGTCACATCAGATTCCATGGCAGAGGGACAGTTATAATCAGTATCCTCTAAAGCACTGCAGTTCAAAGAATGGGTACTTTATATTACACCAGAAATACATTGGTGCCCTAGTAAAGAACCATGTTGGTGAGAGACTGGCCATTCACTTGTAACCAGTTTTTGGTTGTCAACGCATCCTTGCTGCTTTGGTGGCTTTACATGAATTGCATCTGTTAAAAAAAAAAAAAACAACAATTAAGTGATCAAAAAACTCGAATTAACAATTACAATAAAATGTAGCCTATTTATTACAAAAACAGACATTGTGAGAGACTTCTTTAAGGGTTATACATTTAGACACATGCAGGCTTTTTGAACCTGTTCCCTGGAGTTGGGCAGATGGGCTTTAAAGCAGTATTAAACCCAAAGCAAACATTATATCACAACTTACCAATTCTTAGATGTGAGGGCTATATTCGTTCCCTTTAAGGCCACTTTCCCATGGCTGTCATCTGTTCAGTCACGTCTTTTCAAAGAAAAAACGAATTCAGTTTACATGCGTCACCCCTTACTCCTGAACCATACCAGGCAACATGCCCTAAACATGGAGGATGGGTACTTTGTCAGGGGTCCCCCTGGCCAAGCACCTTGTCCCTATGTTATGACAAGGGCCGCTTCCACACAACCCTGGCCCGGTGGTTGTGGGTGTGCAGGGGTGATTTATTGGAATCTGGAAGCACTCTGTAATAAGGGGGCCCTCAGATCCTTCCCCCTTACTCGTTCACAGTAAAAATAACTATTGTAAAAACACACACCACAGTTTGACAAATCCTTTATATATAAAAAAGAAAAAAAAAAGTGTAATTCCTCCCTCTTCAGCTCCACCACTTAAGTAAACAAAGGGGCATATCGCCTGGCGATATCACCAGATGGCCCCACCCCTTTGGTTACTTTAGCTGTGTGGATTACAGGAAATGTCATTAGGCTCCGGCAAGCAATGGGAGAAGTTGGGTTTAGCAGGATTCTTTGGATTGACATGATTAATGATGGATCTACATAGGGGGACTATATAAAGGTGCCCATGTGAAAGGGGCCGTAGGCTTTCTTTCTTTTGTTTTCATCTGGTAATCCAGCCAGCAAGTCTGTTGTTAATCACAAGCTCAAGCTCTGAAGCAGAATGTACAGTGCCTTGAAAAAGTATTCCTACCCCTTGACATTTTCCACATTTTATCATGTAACCCCCAAAAACATAACTGTAAGGTTACGTTTTTGGTTGTAGCATGACAAAATGTGAAAAGTTTCAAGGGTTATGAATACTTTTTCAAGGCAAAGTATCTGTTTACATGGATGAGACAAACCACCTAACACTGGCAGAGGTGATTAAAATATTTTGCTTTTATTTGTTTATGCAAAACCTGTGACGGGTATCACTTTGGTTGGAAGGCTCATGGAACCCAGCTTACCTTCGATAGGTTGAGAAATCCCCCTCTCAGCTTCCTAGGCCCCTCTTATATGTAAGTCACCCTGTGTCTATTAGGGGCATAGGGTGACCGAGAAAATGATGGACAACTACTTGGTGGACACTGAGAATGTGGTTTTGATTGCTTCAAATGGGACAATGATATTTGTGCACAATATCCCTCAAGAAATCTAGGATACATTAATTCCACTGTATCAGAATGATAGAACATTGTATGAGCTTTGCCTCAGACTGTTGTAGACTGTTGCCATGAAGTCTGTGACTTCTGAATGTTCGTGGCGATGCTTGGATGTGGATTCCAGGTTCTTCAATGTAGGAAACGGACAGTCTGTTACTGGTGGTCTCCTGCTATTGTCTGTTTAATAAGGTGTTCTGTGTTTATACGTAGGATAATGTGTAATGTATTTTGTTTTAGCCTTGTTGCAGTGCTGAGTTAGCATGTTCAATTATAACATTGTCTAGATGTGGATTCCCGTTCACCTATTGTTTCTGTCCAGATGGCTAATTAGTTCAGGTTAATTATACTTCTGTACACAACTTCACCTGCAAAGGATAATGTAATCAGGCACCTGGATAATTCTCCTGTGTGGTATATATTGTGTATGAGTTTGTTCAATAGGGGTTCCAGATCTATACAAAGTGTCGGCTAGTTTTGTATGGGGCGCTGTAATATCCGATATCTATGTTCAAGACTAAAGGAAGAGGTATTCTGACAGAAACACACAAGCGCATTGTGGGGTCGCGGTTCTGTCTCATACCTTTATCCCAAAAGGAAAAAAACGGTTTGCTGTAACTGCTTAAAAAAGCGTGACCTGGAGTTTGGCTTCAATTTGTTAAATGTATTAGTAGAGCTAAATAACATAACACTACCCTCCCCCAGACTGACAATGCTGCTGTCTTCTCTGCCTCCTGTCCTCATTCCTCCAAAGCAGTGTCTCAATAATACAGGAGGTGTGTGTTACTGGCCAGATCACCAGAAGAAAAACAGAGGGGAAAAAAGCCAAAGAAAAGAGAACGGATGCAGCCACGACATCAAATGATTGGTAGGCTGCAATATATTATATTTTTGGATTCAAGTTTAATACTGCTTTAATGCCAAGCAGTAGCATATATGCATCCATGAAAAATGGTTTTCTGTGCGTGGAGCTCGGTCACGGCATGCACCCAGCACAGTAACTAAGATATCATGGGAAGCTCCTCATGCATGCTTGCAATCGGAAGCTTCCAATCATGTGACAGCCCATTACATGATTGGAATGCCCACCTCCGCCTCCCAGCATTTACATTCTCTTAAAGATCTTAGGGCGGGGGCAGAAAGAGGATATTAATGCAGTGCAAAAAAAAAAAAAAAAAAGGAAAAGGCAGAAGCTCATAGTAACCAGTGGAATAGGATTACTGAGTGCAGTCAGAGCATGAATTGTGATTGGCTAATATGCATTAAAAGCATGCGGACACTGCTAGCAGCATTTGATATTCCAAGTAACAAGGACTTTTGCAAAACACCCAATAAAAGATACAAAGTAACCCAGGGTCTACGATTGTTGGTTACAACAATTCTGTACCATAATGTGTGCAATTTTTTCATGAGAAAGCCTGTTGACTAGCTGAATCTGGATTTATTATTTCTAAGTCACTGACTGGAGAACAAGTATGCTGCAAATGAACTCCTGATTTGGAGTTTACCAGTGGAACAGGATGATTGCCAAGCACCTAGCATTTGCAAAAGGAAGGGTCATAAATTGCATTCAATGTATTTCTCTCAGCATTCTTCCCTCATAGTTTTACATGCACCTGTTCACAGTGCCTGAAAAATGCAAAGGCATCTGGGAATGAAACTGTGTGAAGTGATCAGCTCCACCTAAAGCCTGGTCCTGCAAGGACTGTAGAAATGAAACAGCAGTTATGTGAACACAAAAAAACAACAAATGTTAAATTTACTATTTTTTATGCCCAAACAAGTACTTTGATCACAAGATCATCATGCCTTCACTATACCCTACGTGTTTGTGAAAAATGGGGCTCACACCAACTTTAAATGAATAAATCTAATCATTATGGAATCATGAGAACATTAAAAAGGTAGTGGTTATTTCAAAGTAGTACACCTACCTGAGCTCCAGTTACAGGTGCAAATGGATTTGTTGGTCTGATTCCAGGCTGTGAATAAAGAATTGGTTGAGGAACCATGAGAGGATTTGCCCCGATCTGTGTAGGAACCTGAAAAAGATAGGGAAATACAAAATCTTAAGAAACTTAGGATTTTTGTATTAATATGTAAAATCCCTTTCTTAGAGCCCTATTGTTTGATTTATTAAGCAACACAGGGTTATACAGCCACCTACAGGAGGAATGGACACTAGGCATTAAAAACTCAAGGCCTGCCTCTTTAACCACTTCAGCGGTCGTGCGAAGCTGTACCCAAACTAAATTTAAGTCTTTTTTTTCCCCACTTATGGCTTGTTTCCACTGAGCTTTCTGGTACGGTTCGGTACGCTATTTATGCCATTTCCATTATGAATGGTACCCTAATTCCGATCCGTACCGTACCACTTTTTGGTACCCTTTCGTTGGGGTACCAAGCACATTAGTACCGTACCAACAGGGTAGAGCTACACTCTGCAGAACTTTGATTGGTTGACAGAGAATCCTCTATCACAGCTTTCCTGCTACACCATGCCTATCATGAAAGGGTACTATTGGCAGTGGAAACGCAATGTGTACCGTTCCGAACCGTACTGAACCGAACCGAACCACTCATTGGAAACGAGGCAAAATAGAGCTTACTTTTGGTGGTATTTGATCACCTGTGTGATTTTATTTTTTGCGCTATAAACAAAGACAATTTTGAAAAAAACACACAATATTTTTCACATTCTGCTGTATGACATTCCCAAAAAAAAATTTTAAAAATCAAAATGTAACATTTTAGGCCAATTTGTTTTCTGCTACATATTTTTTGGAAAAAAAAAAATCGTAATAAGCGCATTTTGATTGGTTTGAGCAAAAGTTATTGCGTCTACTAACTACGGGAAAGATTTATGTCATTGCTATTTTTTTTTTACTAGTAATGGCAGCGATCTGCGATTTTTTGCGGGACTGCGACATTGCGGTGGACATATCGGACCTCTGACATTTTTGACACTTTTGGGGGTACCAGTGACATTACTACAGTAATCAGTGCTACAAATTAGGCATCAACCGATTATCGGCAACAGTGACAGTGGATGGACAAGAAGGCGTTTGGTGTTGAATACAAAAGTGGTGCAAGGATCCCACACTGGGGAGTACATTAGAGAAATGTTTCTAGGCATGCTAGAAGAATGGGAAATCACCAAAGACCGAGTGATGCTTGTGCTGCGAGACAGTGGCGTGAACATGGTTGAAGGTATGAGACTTGCTGAAGTGTCAGACCTCAGTTGCATGGCACACACCCTCCAACTGGTGGTAAATGATAGTCTGTCAAACCAGAAAGCTTTGCTGGACATTATTACCATGCTGAAGAAGTGCGCAGGCCATTTCCACCATTCTGTTCTTGCCAAGCAGGGACTGAGGTGCATTCAGGAAGACCTTGGCCTACCCAAAAACAACCTGATACAGGCTGTTCCAACACGATGGAACTCAAAGCTACACATGTTACAGAGGATGCTGGAGCAGAAGCGAGCGCTCACTATATATTCTGGTGAATATGGACTTGGAGGACATTCTTGTCCTACTGCAGATCAGTAGGACATAGTAGCCAACATTATTGAGACGCTCGTACCCATTGAGGAAGTGACACTGGAGGCGAGTCATTAAGACTCCTCTGTTTCCTCTGTGATCCCATGTGTGAGTCCTGAAGATGCTTCTTCAACAGAATGAAGGACCCAACACACGTGGTGGCATCAAAGCATGAGGGACAGCCTCGCCAAAAGGTTTGAGAAGCATGAGGAGAATAAAAATTTTGTGCTTGCATGTCTTTTGGATCCTTGATACAAGAACCATCCTTGAGGCACGCTACAAAAGACTTGCTTCACATGCTAGAAGATACCTTTCTGCTCCTCCTTTCTCAGTACCAAGTGAGCGTGTTTTCAGTGGCAGCAATTTATGAAACGAAAAGAAGCCGTTCCAACTGGTGAACATGCTGAAATGTTATGCTTTCGGCACTATATTATTGTTCTACTTAACTGGGAGTATTGATTTGAAAGTGTAGTAGTAGTGTCTGTCCACCAGTCCACTGAGTCTGTCCAATCCACTGCCTATCTTGTGTCTATCTATTTTTTCCAGCAGTTTTGCACTGACTGTGCTGCTCTGCAGTCAGTGCAAAACTGCTAGAAAAAATAATAGATAGTGGATTGGACTCAGTGCCAGTGTTCTACTGCTGCAGTAGAGCACCACTAACTGCTGCAATAAATTTAAATCACTACTGCAGTAGTAGTCCACTGACTCCAGTCCAATCCACTGTGTAGCTGTTGCCTTGCTTTCTTTCTAGCAGTTTTGCACTGACTGCAGTAGTTGCAGTAAGTGCCATACAGCAGAGGTAGTCCTCCACTGACTCCAGTCTAATCCCACTGTGTATGTGTAGCTGTTGTTGCCTAGTTTTTTTTTCTAGCAGTATTGCACTGACTGCGGTGGTTGCAGTGAGTGCCATATTGCAGAGGTAGTCCACACTGACTGTCCAATCCACTGTGTAGCTGTTGTGTTGCCTAGCTTTTTTTCTAGCAGTTTTGCACTTACTTCTGTAGTTGCAGTGAGTGCCATACTGTAGAGGTAGTCCACCGACTCCAGTCCAATCCACTGTGTAGCTGTTGCCTAGCATTTTTACTAGCAATTTTGCACTGACTGCACTGCAGTAGTGAATTAAAATTATTGCAGTGAGTCCACTACTGCAGCACTTTATTATGCATTAATGCACAATCAGATGATGTGAAATGCAAATGTTCATGCAATTGAAGTTTTCCTCTCAGTTTTTATGCAGTTAAGGTGTGAAGAACGAGCCCTCAATGTTAAAAATGTTAATAAATAAAGATTTACATGTTCAGTAAGAGATGTGTCAAAATTTTTTTTTTTTTTGCAAAATTTTACGTGTGAAAATATCGGCCAAATATCGGTATCGGCAACGAAAAACCGATATCGGTCGATCACTACTAAAAATATGCACTGTTACTGTAATAATGCCATTGGCAGGGAAGGGGTTAAATGTGACCCTTGGGGAGTAAATCTAACTGTGGGGGGGTCGTGGCTTCTGAGATGTTTGGGCATTCAAAGTGTTTCTTTAATATGCCAAGAAAAAAGCACTAAGCAGTTTTGTTAATGTTGAAAATAAAACAAAACCTTTCCTGACCACTGACTTTTAACTGATTTAAAGGTGAAAATTGGGGTAGATCAGTATTTTGACTTGATTTGTGACTTGACTTCTAGCAGGGACTCGGCTTGACTTGCTTGCTTTTCGCCACAGTAACTTGCGACTTGCTTGAGACTTGAAGGTTAAGACTTGAGACTTGCACATGTGTGACTTACTCCCATGTCCGATATCAACTTCAAGGAAATGTCCAGAAAAGGCTAGAACTGGGTTTTTGTAATGACAATACAACATTTTAGTATTCAAGAGCCAAACAAGGGAGCAACTACCTGAATGACAGTAAAAAATAGTGAATTAGGAGCAAGCAGAGGCTTGCGCTGGGGTTGTGCCAGATGGGCACACCCTAATCGCACTGAGCGGTGCAGATTTTCCCTCTTACCCGGGCTTCCCTGTGTTGGACCCCCGCAGTACTGCTGGCTTCCTTCTACTCTTCTCCCCCCCTCGACTGCTGCGAGGATGTTTCAGGATGGAGAGCAAGGGGAAGGGGCTAGTAAATGTAATTTACTGGCCCCTTCCTTTTCTAAATGAACATAGTGAACACACACTCACTATTCATTCATAGCTGAAGCATAGTGTTTACTAGGCTTTAGTCTGAATTAACAGGAAGCTGCTCAGCACAGAGCATTTCCCATTCATTTACTGTCCAGTGCAGCTAAGGCTGCAGAGAAAGGCATGTGTGTTTAACCACTTCCATACCGAGTCATGTAAAATGACGTCGGCAAAGTGGTTGTCTAGATCCGGGCCGCCGTCATATGACGTCGGCCCGTTCTAGCTGCTACTGCGTGTCAATCACAGCCGATCACATGAGCGGCTCCAGCACGAGCCGCTCATTCTCTCTGCAATGCGCGCCCCCGGGGGCGCGCAGAGCAGCGATCAGGGACGAGGCTCGTCCCTCGGACAGAGTCGATCCCCGATCTAGGTAAAGAGCCAATGAAATTGGCTCTTTACCACGTGACCGGCTGTGTCCAATCACAGCCGGTCACAAATGTCAACAGAGAACACGGTAACTAGCTGTCACCGTGTTCTCCTCCTCACACACTGATCCTGTGTGAGGAGGAGATTGTGGTAACAGCTAGTTACCAACTACAGTGCACCCTAAACACACTGATTGCCCCCCCCCCCCCAATAAAGAGCACCTGTCACTAGCCCATCAAAGTACCCGAGTACCTGTCACTAGCCCATCAAAGTACCCGAGTACCTGTCACCAGCCCATCAGGTACTCAGATGACAGGTATTCGGGTACTCTGATGACAGGTACTCAGATGACGGATACTCTGATGACAGGTACTCGGGTACTCTGATGACAGGTACTCGGGTATTCTGACGGGTACTCGGGTACTCTGATGACAGGTACTCGGGTACTCTGATGACAGGTACTCGGGTACTCTGATGACAGGTACTCTGATGACAGGTACTCGGGTACTCTGATGACGGGTACTCGGGTACTCCCATGACAGGTACTCGGGTACTCCCATGACAGGTACTCGGGTACTCCCATGACAGGTACTCGGGTACTCTGATGACGGGTACTCGGGTACTCTGATGACGGGTACTCGGGTACTCTGATGACGGGTACTCGGGTACTCTGATGACGGGTACTCGGGTACTCTGATGACGGGTACTCGGGTACTCTGATGACAGGTACTCGGGTACTTTGAGTACCTGTCAACGGAGTACCCGTCATCAGAGTACCTGAGTACCTGTCACCTACCCATCAGAGTACCCGAGTACCATCCACCTGCTCATCAGAGTACCTGACGCCTGAAGTACCCAAGTACTTACCGCCTGCTCATCAGTACCCATCACTACTCATCAGTACTCATCAGTACCTATCACGTATCAGTACTGATCATCAGTACCCATCAGTACAGTATCACCTATCAGTCAGTGAGTACTACTCATCAGTACCTATCACCTGCCTGTCACCTGCCCATCAGAGTACCCGAGTACCTGTCACCTGCCTATCGGAGTACCCGAGTACCTGCCACCTGCTCATCAGTACCAGAGTACCTGTCACCTGCCCAACAAAGTACCAGAGTACCTGTCACCCTTCATACAGCCACCATGTCCAAGTCCAAAAAGGTTTATATACGTCCTCCGTTTAAACCTAAATACCGGTGTTATGGCAGCAGATAGCTGCCATAACCCTGGTATTTTTTTAAACGGTGGACGGTTGGCTTTCCGATAAGGGTGGTCCCAGCGGCGGATTCGCCGTGGGATCACCCTTCCGGGATGGCGGAAGAGGCGCCCCCCCCCCTCCCGACGCGTTCCGGTCCTTTTCCCCGCTTACCGGACCCGCCGGCAGCGGGGAAAACGATCCGGTCCCGAATCCTCACAGACAGGATATCGAGTGAGGGCAAGCTTGCCCTCACTTGACTCTATGGTCTTGGAGGACCGGAGCTACGGAAAATGTTGTTGCCTAGCAACCGGTTTAAAGGTCCATTTTTTTTTTTTTTTCCATTTTATATTATAATTATTTATTTTTTTTTTTTTTTTCTATCTTTTAGTGTACTTGTGAGATCTGAGGACTTTTTGACCCCAGATCTCACAAAAAAGAGGTCCTGTCGTGCCTATTTCTATTACGAGGAATAGTTACATTTCTTTTAATAGAAATAAAAATGATCAATTTTTTTTTTTTTTTTAAACGGTGTAAAAATAAAAAATAATAAATAAAATAAATAGTAAAAAAAAAAAACAATTAAAGCGCCCTGTCCCCGTTAGCTCGCGCGCAGAAGTGAATGCATACAGAAACCCCGCCCACATATGTAAACGGTGTTCAAACCACACATGTGAGGTATCGCCGGGATCGTTAGAGCAAGGGGAATAATTTGAGCCCTAGACCTCCTCTGTAACTCAAAGATGGCAACCTGTAGAAATTTTTAAATTGTCGCCTATGGGGATTTTTAAGTACCAAAGTTTGTCACCATTCCGTGAGCGTGCGCAATTTTGAAACATGACATGTTGGGTATCTATTTACTCGGCGTAACATTATCTTTCACATTATGGAAAAAAATTGGGCTAACTTTACTGGTTTCTTATTTTTTAATTAAAAAAAGTGAATTTTTTCCAAAAAAATTGCGTTTGGAAGACCGCTACGCAAATACGGTGTGATAAAAAATATTGCAATAATCTCCATTTTATTCTCTAGGGTCTCTGCTAAAAAAATATATAATGTTTGGGGGTTCTAAGCAGTTTTCTAGCAAAACAACTGATTTTAGCTTGTAAACACCAAATGTCAAAAATAGGCCTAGGCAAGTGGCTAGGATGCATGATGATGCTCCTTGGATGTTAGGCCCCTCTATATGGCTAGGCTGTGAAAAAGTCTCACACATGTGGTATTGCCATACTCAGGAGGAGTGGCAGAATGTATTTTGGGGTGTCATTTTTGCTGTGTACATGCTATGTGTTAGGAATATCCTATAAATTGACAACTTTGTGTAAAAAAAAAAAAAGTTTTCATTTTTTTCCCACATTTTCCAAAAACCTGTGGAAAAAAATGATATGTTCAAACGACCCATAATGCCTCATAGAATATACGTTGGAGTGTTTGCTTTCCAAAATGGGGTCATTTTGTGGACTTTTCCATTGTATTGGTGCTCTAGGGCCTTGAAAAGTGTGATAGGTAGTAAGAAAGTTTTATGTGTATTTATGCTCCTAGAACGCCTGAATGTGCTTCTTGGACGTGGAGTCTCTTTTTGTGGCCAGGCTGTGTAAAAGTCTCACACATGTGGTATCGCCATACTCGGAAGGAGTAGCAGAATGTATTTTTGGGTGTAATTTTTGCTGTGTACATGCTATGTGTTAGAAATAGCTTATAAATTGACAACTTTGTGGGAAAAAAAAAGAAAAAAAAATTTTTTCTTCATTTTCCTAAGAATTGTGGGAAAAAATTACAACTTCAAAAAACTCACCATGCCTCTTACTAAATACCTTGGACTGTCTACTTTACAAAAAGGGGTCATTTGGTCAGTATTTGTACTGTCCTGACATTTCAGGGCCTTAAGAAAGGAGATAGGCAGTCAGTACATCTGGTGTGATCAATTTTCAGTAATTGGTACCATAGCTTCTAGACTCAATAACTTTCACACAGACTAAATAATATACACTAATTTGGGTTAATTTTACCAGAGACATGTAGCAGTATACATTTTGGCCCAAATGTATGAAGAAAAATTTATTTTTTGCAAAATTTCATAATTGAAACTAAAAAAAAGTGTTTTTTTGCATATATCACGAAAAAAAAAAAAAAACCCCAGTTGTGATCAAATACCACCAAAAGAAAGCTCTATTTGTGTGAAAAAAATGATAAAAATTTTGTTTGGTTACAGTGTAGCATGACTGAGCAATTGTCATTCAAAGTGTGAGAGTGCTGAAAGCTGAAAATTGGTCTGGGCAGGAAGGGTGTCTAACTGCTCTGTATGGAAGCGGTTAAACTTTGGGAAGCCTAATTCAATAGACTGCGCACACCTATGGGAGCAAGAGTATGCAGAAATCATCATCAAAAGGCCAGACCTGACCTTTGAAGGTGCTAAGGGCTAAACATTGCTGCATCTCAAAATGAAGGAAAGAAAAAACAAGGCCACCAAAAAAGCACTAGGGGAAAGCCCCCGAAAACTCACAGCAGTAAAAATAAGCCTTCCACATTCGATAAATCTTGAGAAGCAGATTTACAAACTTTTGGCAATGTTGGGATAACCGAATCCTCAATGCCTCTGTCTTTCCGAACCTGGGTTTCAACCAGTAAACTATTCAAGCTAGCTACTAAGAAACACAGTGAAAGATTAGAAGATGGTGTGATAATCTCTGGGATGAGAAATCTGGACGATCTGACAGATCCCACTGAGCATTAGCTAACAAAATGAACATACCACACTCTGAGGCTAGTTTGGAGCGTTAAAAATGTTTGCAATGCCCTTGCAGAAGAGGTCATAGTTTCAGGAAATGTAGAGATCGGGGCATACTAATTCCAAGGTACTAACAAGGCATCCACTGCAGTCGTCGTCTGACCTACTGGCCTGGAAATAAAGCTAACATTTTGTTCAACCTAGATGCTAGCAGGTTCATGTCCAGCATCACTCAATGCGGAAATGCCTTATAATAATAATAATAGGAGTATGGCGTATTCCCTGAATACCAAAATACTTAATCTGAGTATATGCATTTTACACTGATGCACCAAAGTATCAGCGTACATCCAAGTACACACAAACAACCATCCACTTCTATGGCCAGATGAACGCTCCATCTGCAGCTCCCCAGGCACAGAAAACTGCTGGGATTTTACTCTACACAGACTTTTAGTCTTTAATCCGTCTGTGTTCATTAGGCCTAAAACCCATGAAACCTTTTGGATAAAAGGATGGATAAAAAAAAATAACTCCCTGGTTCAACAATCCCTGAATGGCAAAAATAAGGTCCATTGAGGTGAAGAATGAGGCCAAAACAATTTTTTAACCTTTGATTACTACTTCCCACACCGAAGTGTCAGCTAGGCAAACTTATCAGATATCTGCAAACGCCATTAGAGGTCTCCCCACCCGAGATTAAAGCGGAATTCCGGCCACGGGGTGAAATTTAGCTAAAAATACCCTCGGGACAGTCAGGGCAAGTACATTCCACAATGGATAGCCTCTGTACTGTCCCGGGTCGCACTTACCTTTTAGAAGAAATACTTACCTTGAAAATGTCTTCTCCAGCGCTGCCATCTCGGATGTGGGCAGCTGAAGCCAGCGCGTCCTCTTCTGCGTCCTCTTCCGTGTCCTCTTCTCCCAGAATGCGCCTGCACCACCCCTGCTCGTCACTTCCGGTGCGGGCGCGTCACCTCTCCACAGCTTCTGGGCATGCCCAGAAGCTGTTTAGCAGGGAATGAGGCGCCGCACCGGAAGTGACGAGCGGGGCCGGTGCAGGCGCATTGATTCCTGGGAGCGATAACGTTCAGCTCCCAGGAATCAATGCAAAGAGGAAGTGACGGCGCGGGCCGCGGCCGCAGAGGGAGGAAGTGCAAGAAAGGGGAGTATATTTTTCTTCAATAACAAGTAAACAAAAAAAAAGATCGTAACTATCCATTTGTTTTTCAGGTGACGTAGAGCAAGCGGATGGCCCAAAATCGATGTCCATTTTGTGGCCGGAACTCCGCTTTAAGTTGGTTGGACGGATCTACATGCTGCAGCGAATTTATCAGAAGGTTTTGCTTTCCAGGATTGCTATGGGCATCTTGAAGACCATGAACCCAAGGAGGTGAAAGATGACTTGTGAGATTGGAAAAAGACTACCTTAGAGAAATGAAAGGAACATTTTGATGCAAAATCGAAAGGTGCTGACCTGTGCCTTTTTTGTGCATCTGGGGTAGGAAAGTACTCTTACCTCATCGCCTGCACATCTGAATAGAAGAAATGGATTCCCTGGACAAACCAGGGCAACCATCCAGTACCGTGTTGTACATAAAATTGTGATGTGACAGTTAACTGGTCAACACAATGAATAAAGTGAGGATCAAAACAAGCAACTGCCTGATCTCCACTTAGCAATTCAGACCAAGTAGCTAAAGTCTGGGAAATAAAAACAATGGCTAGCAAACATTAAAGGGATGATCCAACTAAGGAGAAGAGGGATTGAGAATTCTTCCAACGTGTTGTCAGTAGGGTCCATAAACGACAGAACACCTTCGATAGGAATGAAGAAAGCCTTGTTTAAGAGGACACTGGAGGATAAACACTGGGAAGAGTACACCAATTTTTGCAAAAATCTTCTGGTAAAAGTGTCTGGAACCATTTGGGAACATAGGAATGCTTGTCCAGGAAAACCCAATTTTTGAAAACAAATGGGGATTGAACCTTTGCGGTATTTCAGGTGTATGATAATGCAGGCTAGACACCACAGCAGCTGAAGTAATGATGGAATTTCTCAAAATGTAAACTGTAAAACACAGCCTTGCAAAAAAGAAAAAAAAAAAAAAAAAAGTTTCCTTCTGATGCTGTGGACACAGTGACTGAAATACAGTAGGGCTGCAACTAACGATTAATTTGTCTGTCGATTATTTTTACGATTAGTCGACTAATCTAACGATTATTTAAATTTTTTCTTTTTTTGCTTAATTGTTTTTTTGATTAGCTAATTAATCCTGTAATTAATACAGACCCCCTCAGTAAGCCCCCCTCCCAGTACAGACCCCACAGTAAGCCCTCCCACCTAGTACAGACCACTTAGTAAGCCCCCCCCCTCCCAGTACAGAACCCTCAGTAAGCCCTCCCACCTAGTACAGACCACTTAGTAAGCCCCCCCTCCCAGTGCAGACCCCTCAGTAAGCCCTCCCACCTAGTACAGACCACTTAGTAAGCCCCCCTCCCAGTACAGACCCCTCAGTAAGCCCTCCCACCTAGTACAGACCACTTAGTAAGCCCCCCCTCCCAGTACAGACCCCTCAGTAAGCCCTCCCACCTAGTACAGCTGGCAGACCCCATGAACCCCAATGACAGATCCTATTACACCCCCAGCTGGCAGACCCCATGTACCCCAATGACAGATCCCATGTACCACCAGCTAGCGGACCCCATGAACCCCAATCAATGACAGACCCCATGTACCCCAATGACAGATCCCATGTACCACCAGCTAGCAGACCCCATGAACCCCAATGACAGACCCCATGTACCCCAATGACAGATCCCATGTACCACCAGCTAGCAGACCCCATGAACCCCAATGACAGACCCCATGTACCCCAATGACAGATCCCATGTACCACCAGCTAGCAGACCCCATGAACCCCAATGACAGACCCCATGAACCCCAACAACAGATCCCACACACCCCCCAGCTGGCAGACCCCCATGTACCACCCACTGACAGGTCCAATAGACTCTAATGACAGGTCCCATGTCCCCCCAGTATTAGATCCCATGTCTCCCATGCACCCCAATTCCAATCCCAGCATATGACTCCGGACACTCACTTAGTAAATGCCTCTCCCAGGTCTATGACCACCGCGGTCTTCTCTCCCTGCGGTCTTCTCTCCCCCCGTCCCCAGCCCCTCGTACGGCAGCATCTCCTCCTCCCCGGGCCCGGTGTTCTGCTGCGGCGCACTGATTTCTCCCGGCCGGAAGCGGCGCTGCGGCCGGCCAGGGGGCGTGTGACGTCACACGTTGACGCGTCGACGCCTTTCACGCACGTCGACGATTTTTTGTAGTCGACATAGTCGACGCGTCGTGGCAGCCCTAAAATACAGCTGGTGGTCCAGTGGCACATTTAGCACATCTGGCATCTGCGGTCGTTAATTGGCTTTTACAACCCTCACCGCAATGAATTGGGACTGTGGTCAAATTGCATTAACAGTGGTAGGGGCTTAAAGGGTCATAAGTAAATATAAAAAAAAAAAAAAAAAAAAAAAAAAAAAAAAAAAAAAAGCCTAAACTTACTCCCCCTATAGTCAAGCACACATATGTAACAGACACATACAAACCTCAGCACAGTGATTTTAATGAATTGACAGTTCCATACATATTCTTTTCTACACACAACCTACCTTAACCACTTGCCGTCCGCCTGCCGCAGATTTACTGTGGCAGGCTGGCTCGGCAAAACAACGTAGCTCTACGTTGGCCGCGCATGTTGCATTGGGGGGTGAACGCACGCCGCCGGGCATCGGCAGCGGGGATGCCGATCCACGGTACCAGTGGCCGTGATTGCCGCCAGGAACCCGCAATTGCTCCCCGCTGAGATAGGATAGTCAGCTGTTGTAAACACAGCTGACCATTCTTCTCTCTGAAAAGATCACAGAGCGCTTGTGATCCTATATAGAAGGATCACAAGTCTCTGTCGTCATTTCACAAGCCCATCCCCCACAGTTAGAAAACACTCCCCTAGGCTCACACTTAACCCTTTGATCACCCCTAGGTTAACCCCTTCCCTGCCAGTGTCATTATTACAATAACAGTGCACATTTGTAGCACTGATTAATGTAGTAATGTCACTGGTCCCCTCAAAAGAGTCAAAAATGTCAGTTAGGGGTCCGATCCATTCACTGCAATGTCGCAGTCACACTAAAAATCGCAGATCACCGCCATTACTACTATAAAAAAAAAAAAAAAAAGACCTAAATCCTTCCCCTAGTTTGTATACGCAATAACTTTTGGGCAAGCCAATCAAAATACGCTTACTGCGATTTTTTTTTTTTTTAACCAAAAATATGTAGCAGAATACAAATTGGCCTAAAGGGATGAAAATGTATTTTACATTTTTTTGGGGAGAATGTTGTATAGCAAGATGTGAAAAATATTTTTCGCTCTTTTTTGTTTATAGCGGGAAAAAAAAAAAAAAAAAAAATCACAGTGGTGATTTAATACCACCAAAAGAAAGCTCTATTTTGTGGTGAAAAAAGGACATACGTTTTATTTCGATACAGTGTCACACGACCACGAAATTTCCTGTTAAAGTAGCGCAGGGCCGAATTGCAAAAAATGGCCTGGTCATTAAAGAGGTTGTAAACCCATACAACTTTTTTTTTTTGCAACCTATAAGAGAAACACATAATGAGCTAGTATGCTTCGCATACTAGCTCATTATGAAATACTTACCTTAGAACGAGCCTCCGTCGTGCCGCCCGCTTACCTGTATGACGGTCGACATGTCCAGTCGCCCGTCTTCCGGGATCGCGGCATCCGGCCATCTGATTGGCCGGAGCCGCGGTGATGTCACTCCCGCGCACACGCGCGGGAGCTGAAAGTCACGGCACGGGGCTCTGACGTCACTGGCTGCATGCAAGGTAAATATCTCCTAAACGGTACATGTTTAGGAGATATTTACAGTACCTATAGGTAAGCCTTATCATAGGCTTACCTATAGGTAAAAAAGTGTCAGAGGAGGGTTTACTTCCTCTTTAAGGGGGCAAATCCTTCCGGTCCAGAACTGGTTAAAGAACTACTTCAAGAGTAATGTACTTGTAGTAAGGAGTATGAAATGTAAAACACAGTGAGGGGAATCTATAATAATAAAAAAAATATGGAGTAGCTGTGTATGGTAACCAATCAGCCTCTATCTTCATCTTGTCAAGTTTTGAAAATGAAAGCTAGCAGCTGATGAGGTGCCATGCACAGCTGCCTCAGGAAGGTGGAGGGGTAAACCACTAAGTGCTTCAGGTAACACTGACATTCCTAGAAGTGTTGATCTTTCAGCATACAGTACCTTGAAAGTATTTATGACGCTTGAAATTTTTTTCCACATTTTGTCATGTTACAAAAATGTAAAAGTATTTTATGTGATAGGCCTACACAAATTGGCACATAATTGTAAAATGGAAGGAAAATGATAAATGGTTTTCAAAATTTTTCACAAATACATATCTGAAAAGTGTGGCGTGCATTTGTATTCAGCCCCCCGAGTCAAAACTTTGTAGAACCACCTTTAGCTGCACTTACAGCTGCAAGCCTTTTTGGGTATGTCTCGATCTCTATGGCTATATGTTTAGGGTCATTGTCCTGCTGGAAGGTGAACCTCCGCCCCAGGCTCAAGTCTTTTGCAGACAGGTTTTCTTCTAAGATTGCCCTGTATTTGGCTCCATCCATCTTCCCATCAACTCTGGCCAGCTTCCCTGTCCCTGCTGATGAAAAGCATCCCCACAACATGATGTTGCCACCACGTTTCACGGTGGGGATGGTGTGTTCAGGGTGATGTGCAGTGCTCGTTTTCCTCCACACACAGCGTTTTGCTTTTAGGTCGAAAATTTCAATTTTGGTCTCATCTGACCAAAGCACCTTTTTCCATGTTTGCTGTGTCCCCACATGGCTTCTCGCAAACTGCAAACAGGACTTCTTCTGGCTTTCATTCAACAATTGCTTTCTTCTTGCCACCATAAAGGCCAG
Source organism: Pelophylax lessonae (assembly GCF_965119305.1). NCBI lineage: Eukaryota > Metazoa > Chordata > Amphibia > Anura > Ranidae > Pelophylax > Pelophylax lessonae. Next base: position 156,052,562 of record NC_138774.1, read on the forward strand.
ATTTGTGGAGTGCATGACTAATAGTTGTCCTGAAAGAAAGAGGGGGAATCCACGCTAAGGAGTGAAAGTAAAAATTGGCTGCAGCCCACTTCAGGATATAGCCCTAAAAAGGGTTAGATATTAAATGTATAAGAACGGAGGTGAAGTGATTGGCGCTGCCTATGTAAAGGTATAAAAATAGGAGTAGGATCACACAAAAAAGAAACCCACTCACCCAGCGCTTAAAGATGTTAAATAAATAATCCTACTTCCAAAAAAAAAAATTGAAAGAGGATATCAAGCTGCTACTATAAAACAAAGCCAATAAAGAAAGGTGTATTCCAAGGTGATAAAATAACTAATATATGAGCACAAAACCACCCAAAATACACTAGTAGCGCTGGTATAAAATATAATTATACAAATGAAAACACATTTCATAATAACATCATTATAAACAGCATAGTGCAAAATGCAAGGGTATAGAGTCTTTGGTGTTACTGAAACTGTTGTGAAAAAAAGCATGCACACAGTCCAATCAAAGAATGAGGATCCAAGTGTGGATGAATAATCAGATCATCAATATTAGTGCATCGAACTAGCAGAAAGCCTCCACCTCACCTCTGTGCACGCCTTATGGTAATGCACTTACCAGAGGCCGCTTATATACAAGCCTGTAACACTCAAACCAAGGATGACCAAATCTTCAACCACTAGAACTGCAGAATGAACAGTCTCCTCACAAAGGTGAACAGAATCCACTTGGCATAATCCGGTGTGCATGAAAATAAATTTACAAAACACACAAAGTGTAACCCTTTTTCACTCAAATTTATTTTTTTAAAAATTGTCCCAAAAAGACCCCTTCACACATTGCACTCACATAAAATACAATCATCAAAGCATGTCCTAGACTTTGTGGTTCACCTGCGTCCGGTATTCATTTCCTGTTAGTAGTCTGCTCGCCGCTTGGTACCTGGTCGTCTTGCTTCCGGGTCTGACGTCCGACGTACAGTGGACCTTAGTGACCGCGTGACCATCAGTGAACGGCCTGCAAATCGTGTAAAAGATTACACGATTGGCGGGCCGTTAACTCATCACAGATGCCTAGCCCGGTTACCTTTTAGTATATATTGCAGGCGGAATAGACGTGGTTCAGGCTACTCCTGATGACGTCACTGTGACGAAACGCGTCCAGAGCATAACCACGTCATTTCCGCCTTTGGTCTGTCGGCTTGGAACGCATATCTGGCGGGTGGAACGCACGGCGTTTAGGATACACACCGCAAAATAGATAGTTGCGGCTCCTATGACAGACGTGCCTGTTTTTGAACTACTGCTAATGTGAGTACTTGGATTTTATACAAATAAAAGAGCTTTTTAAACAATACTTTACTATATGAGGCATTCTTCCTCTATATATGTCCTGGGATTGCCCTTACTACCCCTGGAACACTGATGCCTGTTTGAGTCCATTCTGACATCTGAGAAGTGAATGGAGAGGAGGACCTTAGCTAAGGGGAACAGGGTCCGGACCCCTGCTACATGGGAGCGATCCCTAGTATCGACAAGCGATTTACCCCTGTAGGGGTACCTAGCTCCAGTAAGCGTGGGCTATACTGAGAGGGGAGCACCGATTCCTCACCCGCACATCCACTCCGAGTCACCTCAAGAGAGCACCTTATCAAATTTGTGGACTTTTGCACATATTTATACTGTTTTGGACTTTCTGCACATTTATAGATTTTTTTTTTTGCATTTTTCATAATTTTATTTTTTAGATTTCTCAATTTTTATATATATTTTTTCAGCTATATTTCACTACTTATTGATCCTGCACTTTTTATGTCAAATCACCAATTTTTGGGTTTAAATATTTTTTTTAGCAATTTCTACCACCAGTCGTGGCTGTACACTGCAATCGTCACTTTAACACTTTTTTGTGTTAGTTTTTTTGCACTTTAGGTGGTCTGATACGTTTACATCTTATTGCTTAAATTGATCCGGGTAGATCAATTTTTCACCAGCACTCAGCACTTTAAAACCTATTGATATTTATTATTAGATTTTATAGTATTTATTTATTCACCGCCTGTCACTCTATTGCACATGATATATTTTAAGCTTTACTGCACATGATGTGTTCTATGGATATGTGTTCTATGTGACATCATTTGTCTGAGGTTATTTGATATTTATTTCCAGAATTTTTTGGCACTTTATTTGCATATAATGCACTGGTTACCTACCCGCCTTCATATTCCACATAGGCGAGAAAAATTGTGCGAGGTCATTTGAACACCATACATGGTCAGAGGATATTGATCAGCACTTTCTGATATCTTGACTCCACACATTCTTCGACATACCTTTACATAGGCAGCGCCAATCACTTCACCTCCCTTCTTATACATTTAATAGTTGTCCTGAGCTGTGGATCTTTGCAGCTGCTCCAGAGTTACCATGGGTCTCTTGGCTGCTTCTCTGATCAATGCTCTCCTCCTTGCCTAGCCAGTCAGTTTAGGTGGATGGCCATGTCTTGGTAGGTTTGTAGTTGTGCCATACTCTTTCCATTTTCAGATGATGGATTGAACAGTGTTCTGTGAGATGTTCAAAGCTTAGGATATTTTTTTACAACCTAACCCTGCTTTAAACTGCTCTACAACTTGATCCCTTACCTGTCTAGTGTGTCCCTTGGCCTTCATAATGCTGTTTTTTCATAAAGGTTCTCTTAAACCTCTGAGGGATTCACAGAATAGCTGTTTTTATACTAAGAATTAAATTACACATAGGTGAATTCGATTTACTAATTAGGTGACTGTGAAGGCAATTGATTCCACTAGATTTTAGTTATGGTTATCAGAATAAAGGAGGCTGAACACAAATGCAGCCACACTTTTCAGAGATTTGTAAAAAAAATTGAAAACCATTTATCTTTTTCCTTTCACTTCACTATTATGTGCCACTGTGTTGGTCTGACATAAAATCTCAATAAAATACATATACGTTTTTGGTTGTAACATGACAAAAATGTGGAAAATTTCAAGGGATATAAATATTTTTTCAAGGCACTGTATTTCAGTAAAGAATTCCTCTTAAATGGAGTGCCGTTTGTCAGCACAAATAGATGCAAAAAGGTAACTTTTTACCATCTTGTTTTGCAGGTATTCTTTTTTGCCTGAACTGACAGGGTTGACTTAAAACTGGCTGAACAAGCATATACAGTAGTTTAATTTAAAACCAGTGGAAACAACTTATGTAAAGTTGGAACCATTACCAACAAGATAACCTTGAAGTTAAACGGAGTAGTCTATTTCTGCAAAAAAAGAACTGAATAGAATCAAAAGAAAAAAAAAGAGAGATTTCCTACCATTCCATACACAGGCACTTGTGGTGTTGGTACCGGATAGGTCATTGGTGGAGGTGCCTTGACACATAAGAAAAAAAAATTATTAAAAAAAATAAAATACATGTCACTTTGACCATTTTCAGCAATTTAGTGACACATCAACAAAAAACAAAAACTCAAACACCTTCCTCCAAATGCAATTTGTTTTCTATAAAACTCCCCCATGTAATTTCAGATCTCACAAATAGTATATACCAGTGGTCCTCCATTAAAAATGCTGTTCCTCAGCAGATCGTCGGGATCTCTGTTAACAAGAGAATGACCAGTAGCCTGCTTGACACACAAAACAAATTCTCCCGGATTTGGACCCAGTGGATACAATATGCCCATCCATCACTGTCCTTGGAGAGCTATACTTCATTATAATAGTCCAGTTTTGGGACGCTGGTCTTTGGCATTCCTGACGCCCACTCCCCTCCCCTCCCCTCCCCTTCACATCCTCCTACTGTGAACATCCTTCTTTCTTATTTTATTGTTGCAGATCATGCTGTTTATTCAGACTTGATGTTATGATCTGCTTCTTGTTTCACAGCCTGGGACAAAGTTACCTGGCTCATTATCTTTCCTCATAATTGTAAAGCGCTGCGCAAACTGTTGGCGCTAGATAAATGCTGTATAATAATAATAATAATAATAATTATTAAAACCTACTCTAACTTGCAGGCTACAAGCCTTGCTTATTGATATGCTACTTATACTGTTGGATGTTATCACAACCTCGGCAGCGATGTTCCAGTCGTCTATTGAAAGTAAAATGCTGCTCCTGCTTTTCCTTATGCAGCTGTGGGGGGGCTCTCCACAGAAACTGGCCCCCCAATCCCCCTCTGTTCTGCTTTTTGCAGGACAGGCTGGACTCCATAAGTGTGCGCCCCCTAGCGGCAGTGCAGCATTCCGTCTCCTTCTCTGAATGCAGCTGCTGAACGAACAACAGTACAGTATAAATCTGTAAAATGTAACATCTAGATTTGGAGTGGTGAACAAACTGACTTTTTTTTGTTCATAAGCTCCCAACAGCCATAGCACAGTATAAGTAGTAAGGAGGACTACAGTCAGAATAGGTATGTGTGTGTGTGTATATATATATATATATATATATATATATATATATATATATATATATATATATATATATATATATATATACACACACACACACACACATATATATATATATATATATATATATATATATATATATATATATATATATATATATACACACAGTGGGTACGGAAAGTATTCAGACCCCCTTAAATTTTTCACTCTTTGTTATATTGCAGCCATTTGCTAAAATCATTTAGGTTCATTCTTCTTCCTCATGAATGTACACATAGCACCCCATACTGACAGAAAAACACAGAATTGTTGACATTGTTGCAGATTTATTAAAAAAGAAAAACTGAAATATCACATGGTCCTAAGTATTCAGACCCTTTGCTCAGTATTTAGTAGAAGCCCCCTTTTGATCTAATACAGCCAGGAGTCTTTTTGGGAAAGATGCAACAAGTCTTTCACACCTGGATTTGGGGATCCTCTGCCATTCCTCCTTGCAGATCCTC